>NC_060081.1:29049820-29353431 GCF_922984935.1 Meles meles
AGGCCCGAGAATGAGAGAATCAATGATTTAAGTTCCAATCCAAGTCCCAAAGTTCAAGAACCAAGAGCATCAATGTCCAAGAACAAGAGAGGATGGAAGTACCAGCTCAAGTAGAGAACAAATCTGCCCTTCCTCCACCATTTTTATTTAAGCCTTTCAGTGTATTGAATAATGACCACTTGCATTCATGAGGGGGATTTTTCTTCACTCTATCTATAGCTTGAAATGCTAATCTCTTCCAGAAATACCTTCACATACCCCAGTACAATGTTTTATCAGCTATCTGGCACTCCCCTTAGCCCAGTCAAGTTGGCATATAAAATTAACCATCACAGCCCACAAGAACCCAATGCCATACTTGTGCCCACCTCCAAGTTAGGAGCCTATTGAGTCCTCTGTCACAGGAAGTTCTTGAAATCCTCTATGGGCACCCCAACACCCAGGGTCAGGGGAACTTAGATTTACTCTCATATTCTACAAACTGCTGTGTCAGGACACACTGTGTTAACCAATATCATGTTTCATGTCTATTATCAGGTGTCTTTGTCATGTACTCCAGGAATTTTCCACTGGATTCCATATGTTCCCCATAGACATCAGTGGGATTCCTCACTATCAGTGCTCAGAATTCCTTAATGACTCCTGGCCAAGCCTGTCTTCAAACTTGACCAGAAAGCAGAAATGATTGTTTATGCTTTTCCTGTTCCTTCCAGCTGTAGGGGCTCCATTGCCTCAGAGCTATCCAACTCTGACCCATTCTGTCTAGAAGAGAATATAAGTTAATAGCATTTGGCCTCTGTATGCCAGTGAACTTAAGTCAAAAGACCCAGGCCCAGATGTCATTGCTGACCTACTTTAAGGCCTCCTAAATCTCTTCCACCTGATTAGACCAAGGGTTAATATCCTATGTAGTCCTGAGATTATACACCACCAACCTCACTGGTGCTGTTTCTCTCTCTGTGTGTCTTACTCTGTATCTCTCTAGTCTCTGCTTTTGTCCCTCTCTCATCACACACACACACACACACACACACACACACACGCACACACACACCCTCACATAAAACCCAATCAGACGAAGAAAATCAACCAGACCATCATTAACATAAGTTTTTGTTAAAATATTCCCAGAACAAGACAGTCACAAAGGAGCTCGTTCTAATGTGTGGAAGGAGAAGCAAATATTTTATGGGTTTCAGCAGGATGCATATAGGTCAAACTATAGCTAGTTTTGAGGATACAGACATTAGAGATTGGCAGTTATTATTTCAGAGTTCTGTACTTGTATCAAGAAGAATGGAATGGAGCAGTTAGGGGTAAGAGACAAGGACATGTTAAGGCCACAGTGAAAAAGTCTCAAGTCTTTTAGGACATCTCTCTCTATATTTTTTATTGTGATAAAATATAAGTAACACAAAATTTATCAACCTAACCATTTTAAAGCGTACGATTCCGTAACATTAAATGCATTCACACTGTTGTGTAACCAACACCATCATCAATCAATCAGGAATTTTTCATTATCCCAAACTATAATGTCATACCCACTAAGCAATAATTCCCCATTCTCCCCTCCCTTAACACCTGGCAACCACCATTTTACCTTTCATCTCTATGAATTTGATTCCTCTAGGTACCTCACGTAAGTGGAATCATATAACGTGTGTCTTTTTGTGACTGGCTTATTTCACACAGCATAACGCCTTCAAGGTTCATCCATGTTGAGTGTGTCAAAATTTTATTTCTTTTTCAAGGTTGAATAGTATTCCATTGTATGTATACACTACAGTGCACAACATTTTGTTAATCCATTCATCCATTAATACACATTTATGTTAGAGACTGTGGACTCTGAAAAACAACCTGAGGGTTTTGAAGGGACGGGGCTGGGAGGTTGGGGGAACCAGGTGGTGGGTAATAGGGAGGGCATGTATTGCATGGAGTACTGGATGTTGTGCAAAAACAATGAATACTGTTACACTGAAAAAATAATTAATTTAAAAAAATAGACATTTATGTTGCTACCACCTTTTGGCTATTGTGAATAATGCTACAAGGCATCCGTGCACTTAACTTGATAGAGTTCTTATGATGAGATCAGTATCAGGCTTAGAGCTTTCTATATGCTGACTCTCAAAAATGTCACCAAAATAGGGGCGCCTGGGTGGCTCAGTGGGTTAAGGCCTCTGCCTTCAGCTCAGGTCATGATCCCAGAGTCCTGGGATCGAGCCCCGCATCGGGCTCTCTGCTTAGTGGGGAGCCTGCTTCCTCCTCTCTCTCTGCCCACTTCTCTGCCTACTTGTGATCTCTGTCTGTCAAATAAATAAATAAAATCTTTTTAAAAAATGTCACCAAAATAATATGTTGATAAGGCAAAGCTGAGGTTCTTACTCACTGCTATAAGGGAGAGCACTACCTTGATAGGATCTGAGTTGTATCTCAGAGAGAGAAAGGCAATGTTGGGATATTCCTGAATTTTTACTTAAGGTAGGTCTTTCAAACAGAGGACTTGACTGGGATTGTGTACAGATCATGACATCATAGCTTAGAATTACTGGGCACAGCAAAGAGAGCAAAGAGTCGAAGAGTCTTGGGGTATAAGCTATCATCTGATGCTTTCTGTTGAAAAGTTATTTGGTCCTTCAGAAGGTTCTTGAGATAAACAATAAAGTTACTTAAAACTTTTACATTCCAAACAAGAGTTAGCTGGGATAGTAAAGTTATGTTGAGGAAAACAGTGGAATAGTAAAATCTGTCTAAAGTAGTAAGTGATTAAGTAAGTAGATGGTTTTGATTTTCACACCAATAACTTCCTCAACAACATTGCATAGAGGGATACTACTCTTTATTTCCCAGCAACTTGCCCTAGGTCACCAAGCTAAAAATGGTGCTGATGAGATTAGTACGTAGGCTACCAGAGCCCATGATCTTAACGACTCCTCAGTACTGCCTCCAGAGATTGTTTCTGCATGTTTGACACACAGAGCTAAGACTAAGTCCTTGCTAGGTGACTTGCCTTTGTTCTGATTACCTACTATACAGAACCTGGGTCCAAACTTGGGATTGCAGCCCATGGCTAAGAGCTCTAACAACATCCTTTCCAATGTTCAGGACCTGGCCCTCACTTTTCCCATCCTGATTTCCCCGTGTCATAACAGCTCTCCTGTAGGAATAGCTTCTCACCTCTTTGTATTGAACTCCATTTCAGTGCCCCTACTTTGGCCTGACTGCTGGATTGGATACCTTGATCCCTTCTATTTCCAGAACTGCAGCTGATATTTTCATGCTTCCTTTGCAAAATACACCTGGATCTAAAGGTCATCTCTGGAGCCATTTTCCAGAATCATCCTTCCCTCCCATCTTGTGCTGCTATACATAATGCCTTTCTGATGTTATAAGGCTCTAATCCTCAAACAATGGCTTGTGGACTAAATTTGGCCCACAGACTGTTTTTCTGTGATTTTTAAAATTTGCCTGCAAATTAACAATGATTTTTATATTATTAAATGATTGTGGAAAAAATAAAAAGAACAGTCTTTCACGACACACAAAAAGTATATTAAATTCAGATTTTGATGTCTATAAATAAATATTTATTGCAGTACAAGCACATTGATTTGCATATTCACACACTTATTTGCACAATTTGCCCAATGTTTATATCTGCTTTCAAGCCACAATCGTGGTGTTGAATATTGGAATGAAAAGCCTTAAAATATTTTCTACTTACAGAAAAAGTCTGCTAAGCCCAGGTTTAAGGTCTTTGTTGACAAAGGCCTGAATGCAAGGTAACATGAAATCCCATCTTCTCCACCTTTGCCACAGCAGAATGGGTTCTGCCATAGGAACCAGCAAGATTACAGACAAGGATGTAGTCTGCTCCCTAGAGTCCTCTAAAGTATCACCTCTGCCATAGCATTGCATCTGTGGCTATTTTATGTGGCTAGAAGGTTTCCATGGCAACTTACAACAACCCTGGTCAAGTCACTCCCTTCCCCTGCTTTAATCCTAGGGGCATTTTTTTCTCCCCATAGTACAACTGGTTCAAGGGCAGTGAAGTAAAAATGATAAAGTTGTTTTCCTGCTCTGCATCTTACAGGCTATTACTCAGGCAATAACCAAGTTACCTGTAGCTTCCTTGGCTGGGAGTTTGGACCAGACCTCTTCATATTTGGGGGAGAGAATACTGGTGTTTCTACAGTGTTCTACTTTTTCCAGACATGCAACCCACCAGGTCAGTGTCTGAACTGCCAAAAGCAACTCTTTTGCATTAAAATGTGGAAATAAACTAAGACAGAGTAAATGAGAAAGGCAGAGGTTATTATTCAAAGCTTACTGTAGCAAGGGAATCAGCCACCATCACCTGTGTTTTGGCAGAGACTCAAAGGTGTGCAGGGGAGTGGAAGCGCTGTCTAGTGGGAAAAAAAGGAAGGCTGCAAGTATTCCCTGATTAGAGGTTATTGGCTTGGGGGAGTTATTGGGGACCAACTAGAAGCAGGGGATCCCATGTGATTGGGTAGGGGTACATACTTGTCTTTCTCTGGACTTGTCCTAATTTTGAAGTGGGAACAAAATTCAGGGAAGCTGTCAGTTATTAGTAAAGTCTTGACCATTTTTCACTAATTGTTACAAAAGTTGCTGTTTAGCTTCTTGGATTATTTTGAGACATTGCAGTCAGGATTACTGTAAGTCTGATGTACAGCAGGCTGGCTTTCTGGGTTGTCTCTTGCAGATGGGGGGAAGGTCACCTTCCTTCCAGGGAAGGTCAGCATTCTATTTTTATATAGACCCAGCCATCATCCATTGTATATTCAGTTTCTCAGAGTGAAATCTGTATAGGAGCTTGATTTGTCTTCTTCTTGGCATTCCATGCCATGGTTCCCAATATAGTATAGTTGCTAAGTTTGCAATAATTAATGACTTAATGGAGGATATGGGGAGTAGGAGATTCAGACTCAGTTTATTGGATAAGCTACATGTCACCTTGCAGGGAAAAAAACCTCATGGGCTTCAAGTTAAAAACAGAGGATTTTGGGCAAAAGAGGAGATACAGCAAAATATCTTGTTACTGTTTCTCCAGTAATAATACCTTTGATGCCTAAGTTTAGGTTCTGGGCCCAGAAAACTCATCTAGGTAAAAATTTGTCACAAGTTTTCTGGTCTTTGGGGCTTGCCCCAGAAAATGTGCCGCAAAATGAAATCCAACTACTAGTTTTAAAGTATAAATAGACATAGAACAAGAGGAATGAAGCATGGAGTTCTGCACAGGGTGGACAAGACTATGGAGGGGGTGAAGACTTAAGGGTATAGATGGTAGAAACACAAAGGGATAAGATGAAAAGGTATCTTTGGGACAGATTTGAGGATGAATGCTACCCTACTCAATAGCTCCTCTATGTACAACCAACCCCTTCCCCCAGAATCTGGTCTCAATCTTTATTCTGTCTCATTTCTTTATCTCTGAATAGGAAACTGACAGGAAGCCAGAATGAGTACCAAAATATGCCTGACATTTTGTGTGTCTGCGTTTCTAAGATTTTATTCATCTGAGAGAGAGATTAAGAGATAGAGAGAGGAGGGGCAGAAGGGAGGGAGAGAAAGAAGGAAAAAATTCCAAGAAGACTCTGTGCTGAACATAGAGCCTGACACAGAGCTTGATCTCATGACGCTGAAATCATGACCTGAGCCGAAACAAAGATTTGGCACTTAACTGACTGAGCTGCCCTGGCACCCCCATTTTTTTATCTTCCTCAGTTTTCTTCAAGTCATCTCTGTCTTGTGGCCTTAAGTTCATCTTTTCTTTTCTTTTGCAAGTCTGTTCCTATTCTATTATCTTTCTTGACCCAATCCAAGGCCAACCTCTTTAAGATGGCTTCTCTGACCATCTGAGCTTAAAAATTATACATGTCAGGGGCGCCTGGGTGGCTCAGTGGGTTAAAGCCTCTGCCTTCAGCTCAGGTCATGATCCCAGGGTCCTGGGATCGAGCCCCACATCAGGCTCTCTGCTGGGCAGGGAGCCTGCTTCCTCCCTCTCTCTGCCTGCCTCTCTGCCTACTTGTGATCTATATCTGTCAAATAAATAAATAAAATCTTAAAAAAAATTATACATATCTCCTCAACATTTTGATGACCCTCATTGTCATTGCCATTTACTCACTGCTTATTTGAAAGACTATCTCTATAACTAGACCCATGGATGAAAGGAGTGATGGCTTACAGTTCCTTGCATTGCTACAGTCCCTACTCCAGCGTCTTACACATATGAAGCAGAGAAGAAATGATGACTTACAGTACCACTTATTAAGGCCCCTTGGCACTTGATGGATGAGTTCTAATGTTAAGGCTTAGCTCAGATTATAAATACACCACATGGCTTCCCCCAAATAAACTTGTAACCTGTACATTTACTACATACTAAATAAATTGTTCTGATTAAAGCAGAATTTATTTTCTTGGTTTGTATTAGCCATTACTTCAGTAGTTAATGAAAATAATATTATTAGAAGTTTCCTAGTTCCTCACTTTCCTAGTTCCTCCTCCTCCTCCTCCTCCTCCTTCTCCTCCTCACCTCCTCCTCACCTTTCCAGTTCCTCACGGACTTGGCCTAATCCACACTGCCTTACAACAAAGTAATTGAAATAGGTCATTTAAGTGAATGGTTCCTGTATTTTCACTGATTACATAAAAGCCTTCACACCCCATAAGTTTCCTATGCTTTTCCAAATATAGCAATATTAGTTTTATTTTAACAATAAGTATCACTTAGGCATCCATCTGCCAGCACATGTTTTCTCATAACCTTTCTCCAATGATTCCAGTGAGTTTTGCCAAAGTGTTCACAAAAGTAGCCTATTATTGTAATTCAGTTTTAACTAGATGGTTGTCATAACTTTGATGTCTTTCTCACTACAACAGCTTTCCTAACATAAGAAAAAAAATATAACAGTCATTCCCAAAATTCTTATTTCTAATACATGATCTCTTTTCCTACCCAAAGACTAAACCCCATTCTCTGCTTTATTTAGGTAAAACTTGGCTCATGATGTCACATGACTGAAATTGATTTCTATAAAATTTAGTCCATTATCATTTTTATGTGAAATATTACTTACATGTCTATTTATAGGTATATATTGATCATTGAAACCATTTAAGTAAATTGTTTGATCTAGTCTACCTAAAAATTTTACTTTATTTGGTTTATTTAGTTGGTTTAATTACTAAATAAACAAACCAATCATTTTGGTACATGGTTTATGTGTATGAACTGTGTATGAACACTCACACATGTTGGTGTTTTAAAGGGTAGGATGAAAAGAAGTTAAGAGTCTCTAAAGATTCTAGCAACTGAATACCATAGCAAATTATTTTATCATTTTTGAGCTGAGGAATGAGAGCCAGAGAAGGAAGTGCTCACTCAGCCTTAGGCATCATCTAGTCAGGCTGGACCACTGTCATGCCTATAATTAGAAACCTTCTTCATCAATCACTAATTATAGCAAATGAGAAGATAGACACTAATGAGGCCAGTCTTGGATATTGCCAAACACATTTAGATGAGGTGCAACATCTGACTGATGCCTGATAATTTTGAGAATTTCAATAAATTTCTCTTCTACTTTAAAAATAAAAGTGGAAAGAAATCACTCAAAAACTATACAACAGATGTAATTGTCAATAAATACTTGAAGCAGAATTTTATTATAGGGATCAGGAAATAAAGGTTAGTTTTTGTTTCTTTTTAACTTAAACATACAAACCAAACAAGTAGAAGGAAGTGAAAATAATGTGACTACATTATGGAACTTGAAAAATGGAGCAAAGGATGGATAGCCAGGAAATTTGCATGGAAAACAAATTTCATTGTCAGAATGCAAAATTAGATTAGCATAACAATGAAAACAAATCCTAGTGGATAAAACCCTGTTAGAATTTCTTTGTGTCAGGTTCCATCTGCAGAGCCCAGAAAGCCTGCTGAAGACACTAGCTCATTTTATTTTCTTTTATTTATTTTTTTAAGATTTTTTTATTTATTTGTTTGATAGAGAGAGATCACAAGTAGGCATAAAAGCAGGCAGAGAGAGAGGGGGAAGCAGGCTTTCTGATGAGCAGAGAGCCCAATGGAGCTGGGCTCCATCCCAGGAATCTGGGACCATGACCTGAGCTGAAGGCAGAGGCTTAACCCACTGAGTCACCCAGGCGGCCCACACACTAGCTCATTTTAAATGTTTTTTTTGTTGTTGTTGTTTTTTGGGTTTTGGGTTTTTTTTTTGGTGGGCCTGTCATGAGGCCCACATAGGTGAACTCCACTTAATACAACTGACGGCTTTGTTTAAAAAAAGAAAAAGTCATTCAATCATATTTAAACTTCAAAAAGAGATCTTTTATCCATTTTGAATTTCTCTTTGTGTACAGTGTAAGAGAATGGTCGAGTTTCATTCTTCTACATATAGCTGTCTAGTTTTCCTAGCACCATTTATTGAAGAGACTGTCTTTTTTCCACTGTATATTTTTTCCTGTTTTGTCGAAGATTATTTAACCATAGAGTTGAGGGCCCATATCTGGGCTCTCTACTCTGTTCCGCTGGTCTATGTGTCTGTTTTTATGCCAGTACCATGCTGTCTTGGTGATCACAGCTTTGTAGTAAAGCTTGAAATCAGGTAACGTGATGCCGCCAGTTTTGTTTTTGTTTTTCAACATTTCCTTAGCAATTTGGGGTCTCTTCTGATTCCATACAAATTTTAGGATTATTTGCTCCAGCTCTTTGAAAAATATCGGTGGAATTTTGATCAGAATGGCATTAAAAGTATAGATTGCTCTAGGCAGTATAGACATTTTAACAATGTTTATCCTTCCGATTCAAGAGCATGGAATGGTCTTCCATCTTTTTGTGTCTTCTTCTTCAAAAAAAAAAAAGAGAATCAGCCTTTTAGAGAAACCTACCAAAATCTAGATTATGTATGTCACAATGGATCTCCTTTAGATGATGCATGTCGGCATTTAGAATATGTCCCACAAGTAAAAAATAACGTTCTATGAACACAATAAAAACCCGATGTTGCCTAGCTATGGATATTTTTATCCCTGAAGTGACATTTGAAATGTATGAAAAGCCATTATAAAACCAACAATAATAATCATACTGGTGTTAGAGCAGCTAACATTTATTGTGTACCTGCTCTGTTTTAGCCCTTGAGCTGTGTTCTTTAACATCATGATTGCATGGGCAGATACTGTGCTAAGTGCTTCAGCAGGCATATTGCTAGTAAATTTTAGATGCTAGCAAATTTTAGAAGCACTTGCTCGATGGGAAGAAAAAAGGAAAAAAGAAGAGTTCCGAGCAAACTGGAGGTCAAACAGAAAGGCAAAGGTTATAATCTGTCCTTCCATTCTTATTTAAATAACTTGGAAGGGATGAAAAAGAGAAAATGGTGGAAAATAAGTCAGAGTGGAATCGAGTCATTTGGTGTCAGAAATTGTTTTGAAGGAGTCTTTGGGATGTAAGTTTTCATGTAATACTGGTTGTGTAAGCTATGCTAAGTAAGAAAATAACAGGGCCCCATGGGAAGACCTTTCCTCTTGATGTTACCCTCCTGTCACCATAAGGCCATAGTCAACCGTTGGGCTATGGAGCCAACCAGCAACCCTGCTGCCATAGAACCTGGGAGACCAGTAATGTATTAATTTTATTAATCCCAAGAATGGCTTTATTTCTGTATTGGGGAAGAACAGGGAGGGGGTCCATTCCTGACGAGGAATCAGAATCACAACTCTGGGGCTTTCCAAACTCAATTTAGAAAGTGAGAGTTAAACATTTCTTTAACTGACCTCTTAACCAAGTCCCTCAGCTCTCCTTACCAGGAATCAAGTAACATTGATTTTTATGTCTTTCTTGATCATATGAGCCATAAATAGTTAGCCCCAGGTTAATTCTGCACCATCTTCTCCCTGTTACTTCCTAACAGTGGAATGCTGGAACTGTGTTTGTGTGTGGTGGGAGTCAAGAGAGTCAAGAGTTGCGGGTTTAGACCTGAAGTACTCAAAAGCTAACTGCCATTTTTTTTCTCTGATCTCTCTTAGCTAATAGAAATGAAAGTTTTATCTGAGGTCTCTTTTTTCCGCAGTTGTTACTTGTTTCTGACAAAAACTCTAGACAAAGTTTCATGTGCAGCCATTCCACTGTGGGAAAGGTTTGTTATCAGAATTTAAATGTATGTTTAAGAGTCCTTACGCCAGTGAGTAGCAACTTACTCGTTCAAGTAATTCAACAGCTGAGAAATAGAAAAGGTTTTTTTTTAAGTAGCTATATGAATTAGCATTATTTTACTTGCAAAAGAAAAAAAAATTCCCAGGGTGCTTTGGTGGCTCAGTCAGTTAAGCATCTGCCTTCAGCTTGTGTCATGATCCCAGAGTCCTGGGTTCAAGCCCGGTGTCAGCAGGGAGTCTGCTTGTCTTTCTCCCTCTGCTTTTCCATCCCCCTCCCCTCAGCTAGTGCTCTCTTTCACTCACTCTTGTGCTCTCTCAAATAAATAACTAAAAAAAAATTTTTTTTAATTCCAACTCAAACTACTTTTAACAATATAAGAATATATTCCCTTGAGTGATCGAAAACTCCACACTTTGGGTTTCCAGCAAGAGTTGATCCAGCAACCCAGCAATGTCACAAAGAACCCAGTGTCTCTCCATCCCTGGGCTCCATTTTACATGGTCTCTGCCTCACCCTCCGTCCTGCCCCTGATCCAGGATGGCTGCAGTTATCCAGGCATCAATACAGGAGATACACGGGACTTGACTTGCTTTTCTCAAATGTGGAACAAAAGTCTTGAACTTCAGTGAGAAAAACAATTCTGCTTAGACAACTGCCCTAAGCTAATCACTGTGGTCAAGGGGAAGGAATGGGGCCAGAGAGCTTACCTGATTCTAAGTCCAGTCCTCACCGTTAGAGTCAAGAGTGCATTACGGATCAAGGATGCATGATGGTAGTTGACTTTGTTTTCAAGGTAGAAATAACAAACTAAAAATCATCAGAGTTTGTAGCCATTAATGTCTTCCTTAGGAGATCTGGGTATGCTGCTTTCACTAGATCAGTTATCTTTCCATCCCACATGGCTTTTTAATGTCCAGAAGAATTCAAACTCTATAATACATAGTTGTAAAAGGAAAGGAAATAATATGACAGAGACTGAAAGAAAAGAGGAACTTTGGGGCACCTGGGTGACTCAGTCGGTTAAGTGTCTGCCTTCAGGTCAAGTCATGATCCCAGGGTCCTGAGATTGAGTCCTCCATCAGGCTCTCTGCTGAGTGGGGAGTCTACTTCTCTCTCTCCCTCTGCCACTCCCCCTGCTTGTGCACTCGCTATCTCTCTCTCAAATAAATGAATAAAATCTTAAGAAAGAAAAAGGAAGGAAAGAAGGGAGGAAGGGAGGAAGGGAGGGAGGAAGGGGAACTTTTAGACAGGTTAGAATGAAATGACTGAGAAAATCTGTGGCATATTTTAGAAATAAGTCAAGGGATATTTATTATCAATCCCAGAATATGAATTGATTTTAACTACTGGTTATCAATACTGGATTTACACTGCCATTGGGACAGTCATCAGGGCTAGCTGGGTGTGACTAAGAGTGGAACACAACAACCACATGTGTGGATACTTGGTATGACAAACGTGTAATCACAATGGACTAAGGGAGGGCTAATAAATTCGTAGTGATTAGAAGAGAAGATATCCATACAATTCCTTACTTTATACTACATAAACATTAAAAATATCCCAGGAAGATTTAAAAAAAATTCCATAAAAAGCAAAACTTTAACATTTTGAAGGAAATAAATGAGAGGAACCTGGCTGGCTCAGCTGATGGACTGTGTGACCCTGATCTCTGTGTTGTGGGTTCAAGCCCCCAGCCTGGGTGTGAAGATAACTTAAAAATAAAATCTTAGGAGCACCTGGGTGGCTCAGTTGGTTAAGTGTCTGCCTTCAGCTCAGGTCATGATCCCAGAGTCCTGGGATAGAGTAGAGCATAGGCTCCTTGCTCAGCAGGAGGCTGCTTCTCCTTCTGCCTGCTGATTCCCCTGCTTGCACTCTCTTTTCTTCTCTCTCTCGCAAATAAATAAAATTGCTAAAAGAAATAAAATAAAATATATAAAAAAAGGAAAGAACAGAGACTAAATGATGTTCAAGTATGGAAGGAGTTCTTAAATAAAACACAGAAAAGTACAAATGGCACAATGAAAACTTAACAAATCTATATTAAAACAGGTTTTTTTAATAACAAATGAACACAAATAGTAAAAAAAACAGTCCCAGACTGAGAAAATATTTGCAACATATATAACTAACAAAAGAATTAGTATCAAGAACATATAAGGAAGAAATAAAAATCAATAACCCAACAGAAAAATGGGCAGTTCACAAAACAGGAAACCCAGTGGCCATTTAATATATGAAAATATTGTTAATCTTACTACTAATAAGGAAAACAAGTTTAAACCAATGAGATATAATTTCACATTTATCAAATTGACTAATTTTTGAAAAGATTTTATTTATTTATTTTAGAGAGATAGAGAATGCAAGTGAGGGAGGGAGAAAAAACCTCAAGCTGACTCCACACCAAATGGGGAGCCCAATGAAGGGCTTGATCTTACAACCCTGAGATCATGACCTGAGCTGAAATTAAGAGTCAGATGCTCAACCAATTGAGCCACCCAGGCATCCTTAAATTAAGTAATCTTTAAAGTCTGAAAATACCTATTGTTGACCATATGTGATGCAACAGGAATTCCCACTTAATGTTGATGGAACTATAACAACCACTTTGGAACACAATTTAGTACTGTCTAGTAAAGTCAAAGATGTACATTGTCCAACACCTAGCATTTCTGCCTCTGTATATATATCTTAGAGAAACTCTAACATGCATACATCCAAGTGAGACATAGGAAATGTTAATTTCGGCATTCTTTCAATGACAAAACAAGAGGAGCTCAAATATATTTACATTTTAATAGGATATATTTTGATATATTCATAAAATGTGACACTGTGCAGCAGCTAAAAAACAGACTAAATCTACCTACTTGTAGAAACATGGATAAATCTCAGAAACACAATGTTGACAAAAAAAGAAAGGTGCAAAGCCCTAGAACAGCATGATACATATAAAGTCCAAAAAATATGCAAAATATGACATTCATTATAGACACAAGTTATGGTAATATATGCTTTAATGAATG
Source organism: Meles meles (assembly GCF_922984935.1). Classification (NCBI taxonomy): domain Eukaryota; kingdom Metazoa; phylum Chordata; class Mammalia; order Carnivora; family Mustelidae; genus Meles; species Meles meles. The sequence continues at coordinate 29,063,057 of NC_060081.1, forward strand.
GTGAAACATTCAGTTTGCATTTATATAAGAAGTATAAAAGCATGCACATAATAAAAGTAACAAAACAAAATAGTGGCTTTCTATGAGAAAAGGACAGACAAAAATGAAATCAGAGTTTTGTTAGGAAAAACCCTTAAATTTTTTTCTTAAAAAAATCTAAAATGAATATGGTGTTAGTGGATGGTGGAAAGAAAGAGAGAAAAGATGAAGGAGATAGAAGGGATAGAAAGCAGGAAGGAAAGAGGAGAAAACAGAAAGGAGGAAGGTAGGAATAGAGGAGGGAAGAAAAAATAATTCTCTAAAGAGTCTGAAACTCAAGATCAAATAACTCAGATTCTGTCTTTTAAGGTCGAGTCTATAAATTAAAATCCAGATTAAAGGAGAAATTTCCAGACTTTCTGAAACACTTACATAATGAAGAAATGGGGTTAGGTTTGATATAATTTAATAAAACTCATGAGCTTGTTTTAATTAGAGGAAGGTCAATTTGAATTAAACAAATCCAGAAATTTTGAGTATATAAAGGCACACCGTTCTAAAATATTCTGTGCTTACAGATATGCAAATTGACCATAACGAACACTTTACCTTTATGTGTGTGGCAGATATAGATCTTGAAATATGAAGCAGTTTGTTCCATTTTCCTTCCTTCCATCCAGAAACAAAAATTCAAAAGAGTCTATGAGCGAAATTCTGGATTTTTAAAAATCTGCATGTGTATACTTCTTTTGTGTGTGTGTGTGTGTGTGTGTATGTGTGTGTACTTTTTTTTAATATGCTGATCTGTAAAACATCTTACTTTTTTTTTAGAGATTTTATTTGTTTATTTGACAGAGATCACAAGTCGGCAGAGAGGCAGGCAAAGAGAGAGAGAGGGAAGCAGGCTCCCTGCTGAGCAGAGAGCCTGACTCAGGACTCCATCCCAGGACTCTGAGATCATAACCTGAGCCGAAGGTAGAGGCTTAACCCACTGAGCCACCCAGGCACCCTAAAACATCTTATTTTTTACCAAAATGAGCTCATAACCTACACATCTCGTTGAAAGCTAATTTTTCCCGTTCATATTCATCATCTTTATTTCAGAAACTTCCTCTCGCCTAATACTAGAATTTAGATTCTCCTCAAGGACCTAAATATATCTTTTAAGATAGTTTTGTACAAATCACAGCTAATCCAAGCCCATACATTGCACCTATTTTATTCTTTATGTCTCTTTTCATTTAGAACAGATCCTTTATTGTAACAATCCTGAATTGTTATTTTATAGGATGTACCACATTCTAAATTTGTCCAGCTTCTTCATGATGAATTTTAACTTGTTCCTTTACTTCATAAACTAAGAGCTACATCTAAAGGCTCTATGGATTCAAGTTAAGCATATCTGGCTAGATAATGTATAAGTAATGTTACCAACTTCATTTTGCAACACCTAAGGACACACAGAACATCTGGTTGGCCCACCATTGATGATACTAAGCTTCACCACTGAATTAGAGTGCTGACAGCTTGATTTCTCTATTTAGTAGTTAACGTTTTTCCCTTTGCAACCTGAAACTAATTTGTGTAGTGTTGCTTTGGCATTGTACAAGAGTTTCATTCACCATCAAACATTCACTTGATGGTTTTGACATCACTGGATAATCCTGAATTAACAATTTCATTATATCACTGGTCTATAAAGCAAGTAATAAAACAAGCACAAAAAGCAAAATCCATGCTTTCATGGAACTTACTATCTGGTAGGATAGAGAGACAATAAACAGAAAAATTAGAAAAATACTGTAAGAAGTATGTCATGTGATGTGAAGTGCTATGGAAATAAGGCTGGAAAGGGATGGGGAAATGAGGATATAAGAGAGGACTGTTATATTCAATAGGGTGGTCAGGGAAGTCATCACAAGGTATCTGTGACTTTTGTTCAGGGACAGCGGACACCTAGGAGAAAGAATCATTCCAGGCCAGTGCAAAGGTCCCGGGCTGGGAGTTTGCTGGTATGTATAAGGGACAGCTAGGAGACCAAGGTGGTTGGAGGAGAGATAGAAAGAGGAAAATAAGAGAAGTGGCCAATGGGTACACAACAGAGTGTGCAGATCATGGAAGCCTTGTGGGCCAGTGAAAGCACTTTGGCTTTTATTCTAAGATAGGCTGGAAGCAGAGGAGCAACTTGACTCTCTTATACATTATGGGAATTTCATGAGCTTCTGTATTCAAAATAAGCTGTGAATAGACTTCTGGTCCCAGGATTAACATGTAAACAGAAGTTGTCACTCCTATCCTTAACATAAGAAAGAAGTGAAACAAACTGAAAATCAATAATTTTCCTGGACTTGTCAGAGAACTGAGGTTACAAGGCAAAGGGCCACCCTGAAATGTGGAGACACAGGAGAATATAGAGATCACAGCCAAGGTCTACTTGCCTGGAGCAGAAGCTGCTAAAGCCATAACCTGGTAAGAACACAGAATGGTAATTTTAACAGATTGACAGAAACAGAATATAGACTAGCATGGCAGTGAATAACTCTGGTGACTTAGGGAGACTCTTAGACTTTCTTGACTTTACCCTCCAAGATCCCCCTGATTCTCACAAGAAAGAACCAAGAAAGATCCCCTCATGGCTCTGGGGATTTGAAATACACCCAGAAGATTCTCTATAACAAAGACCCACTCTCCAATGAAAAAGACTTCACCAGAGCCTTGCCTCACCAAGGTCAGAAATTCATATCTGCACAGAAGAGAATATGGGAGAGGCAGGAGAGGAAATTAGGAAGTTATTTTAATACCTGTGGGATGCAAAGATGGAGAGTTGGCTTCTTTCCATGAAGAGTCTAGAAAAGACTGAGCCTGGAGGAAAGGGAGAAAGAAAGTCAAAGAGTGAGTTTATTAAAAGGAGGACAGTTTGTAGTCACAGACAGGGAAAGGAGAAGGTAAACCATTCATCTCAAATTACAGAGTGAAAGCGTCCCTTTCCGAGCCAGTCATACTGTCCAGCCATACTGTCCACCATTCCCACAGCCAATTTATTAGTCACCTACAGGCAAACTAGGTAGAACGGGAAGAGAACCTGTGGAGGATTTATCCTTGTGCCAACCTTTTGCCACGGTTTTTGCAAGCGTCCCTTGTCCAGTGGGCTGTATGATTCTGCAAACAGGCACTATCAGCACTCTTCAAGAGAGCTACATGGTCTCAAGGTCACAGGATCACCTGGAAATCACCCGTCTCTTTCCTTCAAGTCCCCGTTAGATCATGACAAATCTCTTGGCATATTTTTTTCCATGGCTACACCTCATGTAGTTGCGGTCAATGTTTAAGACCATAACTATGCCAATCAGGTTCATCTAAACAGTAATGGGTTCTACCAGGCCCTGCGGTCTACTGATCTTTACCCTGTAGTTTCTCAAGCATTTCCATGAAAGTACCTTAAAGTACTGTAAAATTTATGTTTTAACCTTTTAACCTTCAGGTGGTCTTCTTGGTTTTTGTTTTTGTTTTTGTATTCCAGCAGATCCAGCATCAGCACTTGTTTCTTCTAAAAATATTCAACAATATTTGTCAGAGCACAGCCTAAATGACAGCAGTCACATCACGGTACGTAGAATATTCTCTTTTATAAAAAGATCCTCCCAGACTAAGTATCTCTCGTTTCACTGCCATGTCTGTGAGAGCAGCTGGAGATTGATGTGGCGCCAAGCTCAAGGTCGTCTCCAAAGTACAGCAGATGAGACACATTAGGACTCCCACATTTAGTAACTCCTGTGATGGCCCATTTCTAGGTCTGCATTCTGAACTTCACAGATAACATGACTGAGATTTGGGAGGTCACTGTGAATGGATGGGTGGACAGATGGATGAATATCAGAAAGCAATGTTAAACACAGTTCTCAGGATGCTTCCTTCCAGGCAAAAGACATCCTATTTTCTACTTCTTATATTTTTAGTAGTGAAATTTTGGAGGTATATGGGGCTAAGAGAAAAGGAAGATGACCTCATAAGTGATTGTCGGTCCTCTTATCTGACGGTCTCTGTGACCTAACATACTCAGTTTAGAAGGAATCAAGGGTAAGCTGATGATCTGCCCTGATGCTGAATTTTCTCATCAGTAAATACCTAGACAAGTTATGATATCGCTTATCTAGCTTTAGAAGTAGATATCTGGTCACCCAGCTAATTCTAATATCTTCTAATTAAAAGAGAGAAATCAACTTCAACAATTAAAAAAATAGAGAACAATTACTGAAACGCTTACCACATGTTGTGTATAAAATACTGAAAATGATACAGGTGGGGGATTATTTTTTTATATTCAGAAAATCCCTATACTTGATATCATAATCTACTGAACTTTGTGTTTTGACTGTGACATTTTATTTCTAAAATAGATTAGGTAAATAATATGTAAAGCTGGAAATAAAAAGGAAATCGATAAACCTCAAGGTCCTATGGAAAAGAATCAGAACTTTCTCCACAAAAGCAATGAGTTAACATCTATACAAGTGTAGAAAACAACTACCCAAACATTACAAAGCCAAAAGTTAATCATCCCATGTTGCATGTGTCCAAAAGACATACTGTTTTATTTTAACACAATAAAGCCTATACCAAACATCCCTGGAGTCTGGACTAGAGTACATAAGAACTGAACTATTTTGACAAAATACAAGCTGAGTAGTCATATTCTTTTCTGCAATTTTTCACATTGCTCACCCCAGTATAATGCAAAGTGCCTTTAGAATAATACAGATATCTCAGCTCCTAGTTGTATGGAAAGGATGTCCTAGGCGCATGACCTAGAACAAAAAGTCTCCTGAACAATGCAGCCTGCAACTTCCTCAACTAAAAAATTGAATCATAGTGCATTTCATGCAAGATTGTTGTGAAAGTTATAAATAATATGAGCAAAATCCACCAGGTGGTGGGTAATAGGGAGGGCACGTACTGCATGGAGCACTGGGTGTGATGCCAAAACAATGAACACTGTTATGCTGTAAATAAACAAATAAAAATTTAAAAAAAATGTCTGATTTTGAATACCTACTGCTATTTTTAGGCTGTGATCTTTCATTAGGTAAATCTGACCAACCATACTTAACATCTGTTTGGCTACATGGAACTCTGTGTCCCTCCCACCCCCCACAACACACAAAATGAAAATTTCAGTAGTAATTGGCAGATTGCATTTACACATAGAAAGCTGGCTACTTCATATTTATTTAATTGCAATCCAAGAGAAGTGTGCTCTTCATGATGGGGCAGAAACAGAGATGGGCCCTTCTGATCCTCTTTCCAAAAATGACTTGCTACTCAGCTGTGAGGAACATGGTTCACACAAGGCCCCCAGCTGTTAGTCCTTCAGGGTCTTATCAGCTTTCCAGTGACGGTCACATCATTTGTGGGGTGGCCCCAGGCCAATGAGTGAGCCAGACAGTGGTAGCCAAAAACATGTTCCCAACACAGCAGCCTCCAGTCAATGCCTGAACAAAAGCATAAATACAAGGGCTTGGCCACCCAACATGGCATCCCTGCAATGGGCAAGCTGTGCTCCTGAGCACCCACTGCACAGGCAGATGCTTGGCCAGGTGGGCACGCCAGACTGACAGCTCCCCCTGCCTGGCCCTGCTCCCTCCCATTCCCATTCACAGGCTTACTCCCCAGTAAATATCTTGCACTTTTAACTGCCTTGCCATCTGCTTCCAAAGAAACCAAACTGTGACACGCAGCAAATGCGTAAGAGACCCATGTTACTAGATAATGGTAACAACCACCACCGCAACATATCCCAATAGAAGAATCAGTGACAATAGAGAAGTTCTTTGTTACTTTGTCTAAAATCAAACACCCCAGACAGGGGTCTACTCTGCACCATTTTGTCCCCCCAGCTTTACGGAAATATAATGGACATCTAACATGTGGAAGTTTAATGTGCACAACCTACTGATCTGACATACTGACGTAGGGCAAAATGACTACCCCCAATGCTTCCTAACATCTCCATCCTGTGATATAATTACCACTTCTCTTTTGTGGTGAGAACATTCAGGATCTACTCTTAGCAACTTTGAAGGATACAACACAGTATTGCTGACTGTAATCACTATGCGGTTCACTCCATCTTCAGATCTTATTCGTGGTATAGCTGGAAGTTTGTATGCTTTGACTGACATATCCCCAATTTCCCCTTCCCCAGCCCCTGGAAACCATAACTCTATTATAAATTAAGGGTATATTATATAAATATACCCTCCCTCTTACCTCTGAGTGTTAAGCCAATGCTAGCATATCTGCATATTTTTCTTTCTTTGGTCCAATATGAATTTGCTTGCTGCAACCTAGGCTGTCTTCTCCATGTATTTACTGTGAAGATGAAGAAAAAAGCACCTACAGTGTGATTCCAAAACATGTAAGCTGTGCTTTCACTACTGATCAAGATTCTCAACCTCTTTGCACATCCCTCTGAGGTCTTGCTTTCCAAGCTATTCATCATTTTCATTGCTTTTCTCTGGACATTATCCAAACTTTCCACCCTGCCACAGTCTTCTGATGAAGAGTTTCAAACTCAAAGCAGGTCTCTAGTAAGCAGCTGGTTGTATTACAGTCAGATAGAGAAGTTAACAGCCAGAACACCAAGGAAGGGGATTAACTATGAAAACAGCCACACAAACTTTCTAGCTATGCTTACCTTTATTATTCAGTAACCACACAATTGAAATATTTTATTCATTTATATCCCATCTCAGTCTACAGAGCATTTTGGAGGGTCTTACTTAAAATGCACTAAGGGTCAGAAATATACAAGGAATGGCCCCAGCAGAAACACAAAACCTCATGTTTGCAATCAGTTCCATAATAAACTTTTAAGATTCTATTTATTTGAGAGAGAAAGAGAGAGAGAGCAAGGGGAGGGGAAAGCAGAGGGAGAGGGAGAAGCAGAAGCAGACTCCTCACTGAACAGGGAACCCGATGCAGAACTCGATCCCAGGACCTTGAGATCATGACCTGAGCCAAAGGCAGATGCTTAACCAACTGAACCCCTCCCCAGGCACCATCCATAATAAACATTTTTAAAATAACAAGAATGGTGCTGATACCTACACACATACCTAAAATTGATGGTCAAGAGCATAACACAATGAAGGACAACATTCTGTTATGTTCCTCTTAATCTTTTAAAATAGGAGGTACCAACTCTCTTTGCAGTCTGTGTTTTCTGTAAGCTGGCTTTCTTGGCCTGCAGCATCTGATGAGATCTGCTTTCCCAGCATATTCTCCAAAAAATCCTTTTATCCACTCTAAATTCCAGTTATACTGAACTATATGCCATTTCTCGCCAAACATTGCTGCTTTCCTTAGTCCTCTGCTGTATGTTCATTTCCTATGAGTTCAAGAGTATCCCCTCCCTATCCAAAATAGTTAAGTCATCCAAAGCCCAGTTTGAAAATCTCCTTTGCCTGGAAGCTCTTTCTAATGCCATGGTCACACCTTCTCCCTTCTCTGAATTCCCAGAGCACCCTGTTGCACAATCCCTTTCTACACTATACTATCTGACATGTGTACATGTCCTACATCAAGTTTCTGTGGCCAGGAAAAGTGTCTTGTTTCTCTTTGTGCTTGTGACAGCTTTGCGCCAAATATCCACCCACGAAGCCACTGCATTGGCCACAAATATATGCAAGGCACTGAAGCAGGTACTGGAAAACTAATCCAATAAAATTGACTTAGTACCTATCCTTAAGGAAGGAACTTCATCTAAACAGAAGGAACTACCGAACATGCAATGACCAAATTTCCACAGCAGGCAGAGGGCTCCTGTGCTGGTGTAGAAAACATGGGAAGGGCTCCTAACTTAGACTTCAGAATCAGGGAACTCTGATGAAGACTAATATGCAAGCATTCAGCCAAGAGAAGAGGTTGGGTGGTGGTGATGGCCACAGGTAGAGAAATAGGTCATGAAAACACCAGGAGATAAACAGTTTCAAAGCATCATGAGAGAGGTATGAGTAGCATCTAAAATCAGAGGTGAGGATGACAGGTAAGCAGAAGCCAGGTCATGGCAGGTCTTTTACATGTAAAGAGTCCAGACTTAGCCTAAGAACAATGGCAAGCCCCTGCAAGGTAACCATAATCTGTATTTTCAAACAATCCCTCTGGCTTTAGTGCACAGACTAGGTTGCAAGAGAGCAGGACAGGGAACTGGGAGACCAATTAGTCTGTTTGCAGTAATCCAAGCAAGTCTCAGTAAGTGCTATGTAGGAGGCTTATACCCATACCTTTAAATAACCATCATTTGCCAAATTGCAATTCCAATGTGTATGTACCAGCTCTCACCCTCTCTGTGAAGAAAATTTCAGCAGTGCTTGAAACTCAGTGAATTTCTCCATGATAAATATGGTGAAAATGCTTAAGTATTAAGAGGTGTATTAAAAATCCAGATGTTGGACAAGGTAATCTGGCACAGGACAGTCAGAGGCCCCTTGATCATATGGGGAGTTTCATATTTTCTGCCAGTTTCACTTAAATTTTCTTCACAGAGAGGGTGAGAGCTGGTACATACACATTGGAATTGCAAGGCTGAAATTCACAATTCGTATGCTCAATCAATATTGCAAGCATTTTTATTGTTGTAACACAAACAATTACAATACTTAGTTGATAAGCAGTGAGGACAGAGAATATGAACAAGAAAACCCACTTCTGAGGAATGATGCCACATTTTCATTACATTTCTTTGGCCATGTGCAAAATCAGCAGGCACGTGTGCTTGCCTTTGTTTAAAGCTGAGTTGGGGATGAGAAACAGTCTAAACCCCACTATACTGGGAGTGTATCTTTTTGGTCAGGATATAGCATGGAACTTCCTGTGTAATATAAATCTGTTTCTGAATGGCAGAAAAGGGGAGATGGGGAAATACACCATGTGATATTTCCCTCATGGTCATAATATTTATCTGCTCTAACATCACTACCAGGTTATGGAGAGGTAAGTGCTCTCTTCACTGTAGATAACTCAAGGTTATAGTAAGGAACTGGGAGTTATCTTAATGGCTGCTATGACAACTAACTAATACCAAAAAAAAAAAAAAAGCATTTTGAAACAGGTAATCCTTTTTGATAAATGTCCTCTGTTATCTGATTGACTTAAAATTAAACGATTTAACTCATTCAGTTCATCCTGAACTATGTGCCAAGAAACTGCATTACTCATGTCAATGTCCTTCTTAATGAAGCTATTATCATTTACTTCTGTTCAGTCTTAATAGATGATGTATTTGCTTGTACTTCTTTTAAAAACATCTAGACCACATTATTATGGCACTGTTCTATGAAAAATATTTAGGCATGATTTGGCTTCCTATCTGTCTATGAGCTGAAGTGGTTCAACGTCTATATTCTGTAGATCATCTTGACCACATGAGTTACCATGACCAGGGCCTCCAGTTAGGCATGTCTCCCTCTCAGGCTCTCAGGCTCTGAACTCTCACGAAGAGGTAACTTTTCCTTCTTTTCATAGGTTTTGCTCAGCTTAGTGACAGAGGAAAAAGCTATACATAGTTATAGACAAGATTAAATTGTAAATCCTAGCTACCTGTCAGGGAAAATAAACTTGAATTCTTTGTTCCTCAGGAGAAGACTGAAGGATATGCAGTCCATCTACTCCTTTAGCTATTCAAAAATCTTTACTGGATTAGTCCTGATAAATTATGTAATTGAATGGTGACATATTGCTTTCCTAGTTAAATTGCTTTTTTTCTGATGTGCTTTAGCAATCTCTCATCAGCATATGCTGAGGGACTAAAGGAACAATACAAAAGCGAGCCCTATAAAACTTGGGACCACATTTACTTTAAGGATGCCATCAAATACATTGTTTCTTACGTTACACAGTGAACTCTTTAAGAGGACCCAGAGGATATATTTCTCATAGGTCTTAGTGCTGGAAAGAGCTGTGTTTCCCCCAGGCAGTTAAATTCATTTTCCTTTTATTGGCATAGTGAATCAGGGACCTGGTAACGTTCCGGCTTATGCTGGCTGTTAGAGTGTTTACAGCCAAATTGGTGGTTCACAGATTCACATTAAATTACTCTGTGCATTTTTTTTCTTATTACAAAAGGAAAACATAAATATTGAAGAAAAAAAGAACATAAAAATTATTTGTACTCTCACTACTCCACGATGATCATTATTAATGCTTTGTTACATTTCTTCAAGTTTTACTTCCATGCAAACATCCTTTATTCTTTTTTTTAACAAAAATGGAACCGTTCCACATACAACTTTGTAACTTCTCTTTTCTCTTAGCATGCTGTCGAGAGCGTTTAGGCATCATTAAAGGCTCTTCTACAGCGTCCGCAACGGCCACTTTGAGGATAAACATTCCATAGATGTGCCGGCACCTGTGCAACCACTCCCTTGTCGCTGGATATTTACGCTCTTCCGTGTTGATGTTATAAATATGTGCTGAAGGAATTCTTCATCACAGTGTCTTTACAATAATTTTTATTATTTGCTTATGGATAAATTTCTAAAAGTAAACACGATTGGGTCAAAATTATGCAATATTATAAGAGTATTACTAGGAATTAAGGGCTTGCTCTTCAGAAAGACTGCCAGTTTTTGATCCGACTGAGAGTCTTATTAAATGACCTCATGTCACCTACAGATACTTGTCTGTATTGTCTGACAGTTCAACACAGGCGTGCACATACCACGCACACCACACATTCGCAGAAACACAGATTATCTGTGTCTGTTGCTGGACTCATCTGAACGGATACCGTGGCTTCTGGGATTCTCGCCCACCTCCCATTACTCCCTCTGTGCTCCCCGCTTCTCCGACAATCACCAAGTTAGCTCCTGGAGCTCGCCTGCCTCAAGCCAGGTAGTTCTGAGGCCTGCAGGCATCCCCCCACCTCCGCCCGCGTCAGGCCACCTTGGCAACTCAGAAGCGGCCACCTGGCTACAAGCCATTCCACTGCGAGGCACCCGGTGGGCACACAGTGCCCTTCTCTCCCCACTCCCATTCCCCTACCCATTTTCGTCCCCCACCCCATGCAGAAGGGATAAAACGTTCACGGAGCTGTGACCCCTCTGTAGAGGTAAAGTTAAACCAGGGGCACAGAGTGCGCTGGTGGTGCACTGTTGCGTGCTTGGGACATGCCATGCAGCCCCCTGGTGCTGCTGGAAACCCGCCCCAAGCACCACAGGGTCCTATGACTCTCTTACCTGAAGTGTCCCTCAGGCTCCACCCTATTCTTTGTGTGTCAGTTTCAAAACTGGCCGTGTAATTCTCAAACACTGTTGGGACATAATTCTGGACAAACAAAATGGACAGAGAAAGGAAAGAGGGCAAGGAGTTTATCTAAAATCCACGACACCGCACAACACCTTCTGAAAATCACTTCCTCACTCCCCAATTAAAAACACAAACAAAATAAAACAAAACAAAACAAAAAACCTCACACACACCAGACATGCAGTGGCTTTCTGAAACCCCAGACTCAGTTCTTAATTTTTATAGAGTCCAGTTTATACATTTTTCTACTATGGATTGTACTTTTGTTGTCCTAAAGAATTTTTGCCTAACCCAAGATCACAGAAATCTATGTTTTCTTCTAGAAATTCTATAGCTAAAATGTTTCACATTTAGGTCCTTGATTCGTTTTGAGGTTAATTTCAGATTTGTCCACTAGACTGGTGCTCCTGAGGGCTTACCGTAGATACTGCAGTGCCAGAGAGGTCTGTGTTCCTGCTTGCCTGGCAACTTTTGGCACACCTTGCATGCCAGCACACACCAAAGGCTGTTTCTCTGTGTTTATGTCCCTTTCCTGGTGTGGTATACTGCCTTTGCTCATTAGTTGGTTTGAGGCATGATTCAGAGAGAGCTTTTAAAAAATTAAAACCAAGGTGGAATCCATTTTATAATGCTAAACTTAGATTAGAATGATATTTTTGAACCTTTTGGCCTTAAAAAGATATCTAAAAAAATTGTTACTTTGTCAAGAGAAATTGTCAAGCCTTGCAGTTCTCACAATTGAAAATGAGATAAGCAAAGAAGATTTCAAAAATGTTGTTGAATTTGTTACATTAAAGCCAGGAAAGTAAAATTATAATGCATTCTGTGTTATAAACAAAATATTTAAGCACACGGTGAGTTTTAATACCTTTTGATTGTTAGATATTGAGATTTTGTTTTCTTCAATATTTTTTTAACACTTAAATGTTCTGAAAAAAATGAACTTTTCTGAATCCAGAAAAACATATCTAGAGTGGTTCACATTTTTCTTTCTACCTTAGGCTCCAATACCAGTACCTGCTGAACACTGGTACTTATTTAAAACTTTAATAATGTCTGTCATGGATTTATTTTGCATTAATTTTGGCTTTTAGAAACTATTGTATTAAAATGTTACTTATTTTTAATTACTGAGTTTTTTTGTGCCCCCTTAAATCTTGTGCAAACTCCTCACTCTTCTTGTCCTAGACCCAGCCCTCCTTAAAATATATTCAAAGAATATTTATAGAATATAATAAAAGCCCACAGAAGTTAGAAGTTCATAGAATCAGTCCAACTAATTGATTGTAGTTTGTAGAATCTAGTCCAACTAGATTTCATTTGCTCATTTATTCATTTTCTCTTCACATGAACCAATAAATACAGTGGCAACCAGTAGGGTTGAAGAGGCCCCTGAAAGAGGTAGGGTTGGGTATAACCATAGTGTGGGTGGGGCATTTACAAGTCCAGGCAGGGTTGATACATAGAGAGAAACTTTTTGAAGTTAAAATGAAAAAGGAAAGGAAAAAGGAAAAGGAAAGGGATTTCATAGTGGTAGTTAGAGTAGCAGTATCTTGGTGAACTTAGGGCCTTAAGAAATATCTAAAGTGGCCATGCAAAGCTCTCAGGTATTGATCAGTGATTTTCATGTTGAAACACTATGCTATGTGCCCTACTACACAAATTTTCTTTCTAGTGTTCTTATTTAAAAAGAGTGCCTCGGTGGGCACCTGGGTATCTCAGTCAGTTAAGCGCCCAACTCTTGATCTCAGCTCAGGTCTTCTTCTCAGGGTTGTGAAATGGCGCCCTGAGTTGGGCCCTGTGCTTGGCATGGAGCCTCCTAAAAATAAAAGAGAAACAAAAAAAAGAATTAAAAAAATTAAAAGTGTGTCTTAGAAAATAGCTGCTATCATATCTTGTGGGGAAAATGTACCTTTCATGTACCAGACACCATTTATTTGTATGCATGAATTCATTTAAACTTAACAATCCACTAGGGTAGGCACTATTAGTATCTAATTTTACAGATGAGAAGGTTCGGGCCTAGTGAGATTAAGGAACTGACTCAGGTTATACAGTAAGTCCAGAACCTAGATTTGAACCCTAGCTGTCTGACTTTTTTTTTTTAATATTTTACTTATTTATTTATTTGACAGAGAGAGATGACAAGTAGGCAGAGAGGCAGGCAGAGAGATGGGGAAAGCAGGCTCCCCGCTAAGCAGGGAGCCCAATGCGGGGCTTGATCCCAGGACACTGAGACCATGACCTGAGCTGAAGGCAGAGGCTTAACCCACTGAGCCACCCAGGTGGCTCAGCAGTCTGATTTCTGACTCTGGCTTGTAACTGCCAAGCTGTGCTACTTTACACATACAGGAGTGTCTAAATGCAACAAGATGGGGTAGATCAAATATGTGTGTATTCATTTTCCATTGATGCTCTAACAAATTATCAGGTTAATTTTAAAAAGAAAAGCCAGGGATTATGGGCAGATATGGATCAGAAATTCTGCATGTCTGTTAAGTCTATCCTTTCTGGGAGTATTCTCTCTCTGTGTGTGTAGAAATGAGTGGATATAGGCAACTGTGGGTAGCCAAATGTTCAAAGTAAATGTGTGGACCTATTCTAAGAAGAGAAAGGGCTGACAAGCCCCAGTGGTCATGCATGATGATGACCAGGAGAAGGTGTTCCCAAGAACGTGTTGCAATGATGATGGATTTGTAAGATGTCCGGGAAGAGAGCTGTGTGTGCAGACTTGATCTCAGATCTCTTGAGGAGTGGAGTGTCTGTTGACCTGCCAACCACATGAGGTCCTCATGTGCACACTGGAGCCAATATTAAACTGAGGCACACCGGACTTTGTCCAAGAATGGATGAACATGGAGACAAGAGACAAGGACACAGATTAAGGAGAGGTATGGGATAAAACAGCCCCACGAGCACAGGCACTTGACCCATAGCTATGAGAGAGCTTTAGCCCAGTGAGGGCTGGCTCTAGGCCAAAAGTTACTTGATATGCTTTGGTGAGAGGAGAATTAGAGGGAGGAGGGCACTTGAACTTCCCTTACTCATTCACAAGCCATTAGTGCTTTAAGGTTATCAGGTAGTCTTAACAATGGTGAGTTTCCACTAAGCCCCAGTATTCTAAATGGCACTGCAGTTACAAAACTGTAAACATGCATGCATGTATCTACGTCAGGATGACCTATAAGGATTTGCTGAGACTGGCTCTATTTTTTGGTGGAACATCTCTTTGAAATACAGTGGTGGGGGAAAATATGGTTTGATGTCCAAATTTTAATTATTGCCTCAAACTTGTCATCAGGAGATCTAAGTAGTTTTTTTTCCCCCCAGAAAAATTTGGAAGGGAAGGTCCTCTTGCCTAACTTCCAATCCATTTTTCTTTTTAAAGATTGTTTCCTTCTTTCAGGTTAAGATCCCATTGAGAGCCTACATCGGATATTTAGGTGGGGTTTGCCAGGCCATCTCCATACCAAGACCTGATCACATTTATGGAATGATAGGTACTATGTATTCATCCTCATGAGGCTGTACTCACTGAAGCAGGCTGTAGCACAGAGTTTTTGCAGTTGACTGGTGTAGTTCTGAGTAACCTTTGATTCCTTCTCCTTGACGGTGACTAAAGATGCTGCTAGAGGACTGAACCTTTAAATGTGATTGTCAGCACAAGGAAAGAAACATGCTGCTTTGATTATTTGCAGAATGTTTTTGTCAAAATGTTTTGTGAGCAGTAGTTTCATTTTTAACGTCAGAGATTAGATCATTTATT
The DNA here is from genome assembly GCF_922984935.1 of Meles meles. Classification (NCBI taxonomy): domain Eukaryota; kingdom Metazoa; phylum Chordata; class Mammalia; order Carnivora; family Mustelidae; genus Meles; species Meles meles. The sequence goes on from NC_060081.1 coordinate 29,078,106, forward strand.
TTATGCATGAGGAGATATTTACACCTAAGCTGCTGTGGGCATCTATGTTACTTTAATAGCAATCATTTTGACTCTTTTTTAAGAGTTTTAAAGAGGTTAATACTTAAAGTACTTTTATCTTGAAGATATCTATCTTTCCTATGACATTGTTTTGTTTCTGAAGGTCAGTTTTATTTTTCAAAAACCACATCTTTTTCATAAGTACATCTTTCATTTGTTATTTTGTCTTTTAGAATGTATTATTTCTTTCAGGAGTACAGGTCTATGATTCATCAGTCTTAAATAATTCACAGCACTCACCATAGCTCATACCCACTCCAGTGTCCATCACTCAGTCACCCCATCCCTTCCATGGCCCTCCCTCCCAGCAACCCTCAGTTTGTTTCCTAAGATTAAGAGTCTCTTATGGTTTGTCTCCCTCTCTGGTTTAAAATTGTTTCCTTTTTCCCTCCATTCCCCTATGATCCTCTGTCTTTTTTCTCAAATTCCTCATATCAGTGAGATGATAATTGTCTTTTTCTGATTGACATATTTTGTGTAGCATAACACCCTCAAGTTCCATCCACATTGTTGCAAAGGCAAGGGTTGTCTTTTGGAGGGGGCAGTTGATAGCTGCACAGTATTCAATTAGCATATATACCACATCATTATCCATTCACCTGTTGATGGTAATCTAGACTCCATTGATACTTTGACTACTGTGGACATTGCTGTTATGATCATTCGGTTCACGTGCCCCTTGGGATCACTACATTTGTATATTTGAGGTAAATACCAGTAGTGCATTGCTGGTTCACAGGGTAGCTCTATTTTCAACTGTTTGAGGAAATTCCACATTGTTCTTCAGAGTGTTGTACCAGTTTACAGTCTCAGCAACAGAACCCTGGCTCCTCAATCTCACCAGCATTTCTCAATTCCTGACTTCCGCCCTCCGCTCTGCTCTACTCCCAGTTTCTCTCCAGGAACACTGGATGCCTTTTTCATCTCCTCTGGCCAAACTGGCTTCTGGTATTGAGGTTCTGCCGCAGAAGTCCCTTCTTCCCGATACAATGCACCCAGATTGTGCAGGAATAGCTCTTTTTTTTTTTTCATTCTGTCCTCAGCACTGTCACCCTCAGTGAGGCCTTTCAGGCCTTCCTATCCAATGACTCTGCAGCCTTCCTTCAGAGCACACTCCGTTTGCCACATGGAACACTTGCTCTTCTCTTTCGCACGGCACCATTTCATGCGTTGGTCCATCTCTAGACTGTGGGCTCCTAAAGGGAAGGAGCCCTAGGTATCTCCAGTGCCATGCATGGGCCCATCAAGGTTCCTGGGCACAGGGGAGTGCTTTAGTGTAGAGTTAGTGAATGAATAATCGAGATGGTCTTGGAGCCCACCTTCCCTTTTAAGCACCTAGACTGCAGGGAGAAGTGCTACTCCAAGTTTCAAGCTGTTTCTGCACAGGGGGACAACCACAGTGGCCTTAGCCTGACTCTCCCTGCTCCAGTTCCTCCAGCAGTACTGCCTAGGTACCGAGGGTGGGGAAGCGCTCTGCATCCTCTTCTCCAGCTCTCCTGGGACAGTCCAAGGCAGGCAGAAAAGCCAGGAAAGATATGCTGTTTTTCTTTTTTTTTTTTTAATATTTTATTTATTTATTTGACAGAGAGAGAGGTCACAAGTAGGCAGAGAGAGAGGGAGAAACAGGCTCCCCACTGAGCAGAGAGCCTGATGTGGGGCTTGATACCAGGACCCTGAGATCATGACCTGAGCCGAAGGCAGAGGCTTAAACCACTGAGCCACTCAGGCGCGTTTTGTTTGGCAAGGGGATCCTCAAGTCACTGGCTTTCCAGAGTCACAGGAGCAAAGGAACACAATCTCCAGGCTCCAGGGGCAGAGGAACAGACATCAGAAACCTCCCTTTCCTCCTTTTCTGTTCACTCCCACAGTGTCCTCTTTACTATTCCCGCACCCTCACCTCAGCCAGAAGAGTGCTTCTGCACCCACCCCTATATGTGCCTGGGACAACCCTGAAGGTCTCATGGAGACGAGTCTTGCCACTGGGCCCCAAACACAGTGTCCAGTGCTCTCACATTTTCCGAGAAGACATAAACACATGAGGAACAGGTAGGACAAAAGGTCCTCAATATGACTAACCATCAGAAAAAAGCAACCAAGAACATAATGAGATATTCCACCACATCAACTGGAAAAGCTATCCTAAGAAAGACAAGAGGTAACAAAGTCCAGTGTGGATACGGAAAAAAGGGAACCCTTAGACACCACTGGTGGGAACGTGCATTGGGAAAGTCACTATGCAAAACAGGATGAAGGTTCCTGGAAAAAGATAAAAATAAATCTACCATAGGATCCCACAGTTCCATGTCTGGGAACATACCCCTAGAAAACCAAGGAATATGAAAACGAAGAACCCCAGGAACCCACCTCCATGTTCAAGAAGCATTATTTTCAAGATCCAAGACACCAAAAACATCAGTGCCTTTTAGTGGTGACTGGATAAAGAAGTGTTTACCTATATATTGGGATAGGAATCAGCCATAAGGAAAGGAAATCCTGCTACATGTGACAACAGTAATTTACTACTCAAAGCGTTATGCCAAGTGAGATAAGTGAAGCAGAGGAAAGTAAATACTATCTATAGGCAGGTATAGAGATAGAGATAGATACTACATAGTAGATGCTAGATACATGGATAGATAGATATTTTTCCCTTCTATGCAGAATCAGAAAGAAAGAAAAGAAAAGGAGAAAGACTAACTAGAAAAAGACATCAGATTAAAGGAACCAAAAGCAGAGGTTGGAGGATGGAGCAGGGATGGAGTGAATGGTGAAAAGGTATAAATTTCCAGTTTTAATATAAATAATAGGGACATAGTTTATAATGTGATGACTACAGTTCATACTGCTCTATGGTGTATTTCAGAGGTGTTAAGAGAGCCAATTTGAGAGTTCTCATCACACAAAGAACCTTCCCTCTCTTTTTTCTTTCCTTTCTTTTTGTACCTCTAAGAGATGATGGCAGTGAACTAAACTTATTCTGGTAATCATTTTAGGTCCTGTGAAAGTGAAATCATTATGTTGTGTACCCAAAATGTACACAGTTCTCTGTATCAATTATATCAATAAAACTGGGGCCAAAAATATTTTACTATTCATAATGAGCCTCAGGAAAGTTGACTTGGTAAAGGAGTGACACATAAACAAAACTGAAAACAACAGAACCTTAAGTCAGTAGATTATGACAGGCATAAAAACATCCAAGCCACCTGTATGAATAATGGATTCTGAGTTGAAAAATCAGTGAATTAAAATTCAAGTAGATGAAGTAGAATGTTCAATTTGGGTTGTGTTTCAAAAAATTTTCAAGGAAAATGTATCTCAAGAAATTAACTCTGAAAATTACCTTCTCAAATAACATTTTCCTGTTTGGGGCAATTCTGATTTTAAACCTTGAAGTAGGCACAGAAGGACAACATTTTGTTTGCTCCAAGTTATCTCAAGGAAAATGGCTGGAGTAAAATGCCTGAGATAGAGCCTACCTGGAAGGGTATAAATGGCCAGATGAAATGGTCCTGTGTTCATTTCTCCATCCTTGCAGCTTTTCAGTGTAATTTATTTTTAGGTCACGCAGTCCATGAAGTTCTAAATGTTTTAAATGCATTATTATCTTTGCACAGCCCCCTGTATCCCATCTTCCCATTTAATTACATCTTGTAAAACTAAAACTCTATAGCATGAGTGAGAATCTTCCCATGAGCATCACCTTCCAGCCATGGCAAAACGCCATTCTACTTTCTGTCCTTAGGAATTTACTTTAGGTAGGTCCTAAGAGTTGGGTCAAAATTTGTATTTTTATGAATACTCATTTCACTTAGCATATATCCTCAACATTTGTCCATGTTGTGATCCATGTCAATGTTTTTTTCTTCTTTACAGAATGAATACTATCCCAACATGTGTATATACAACCTCTGTTCTTCCCTGCACAGATACTTGGATTGCGTTCATGGGTTAGCTTTTATGAATGCTTCTGCCATGAAAGGGTGTGTTCAGATATGTTTTCAAGACCATGCTGTCCACTAATTTGAATGTCTACCCCAGAAGTGGAATTACTAGAATACATGGTAATTTTAATGTTGATTTTTTTGAAGAACTGCCATACTGGTTTCACAATGATGCTGTTAAACATTCCTACCAGACACAACGAACAACATTCCATGGTCTCTCTTCTTTGCCAACACTTGATATTTTCTTTTCTTCTAAGTCCTTTTTTTTTCTTTTTCTTGGGCAAGTCTTCCTCAAGGATACTAAGTGGTAACTCATTCCTTCTTATAATCTGTATTTCTTGAAAAATTAGTGATGGGAAGTATCTTTTCAAATTTCCTTCCATGTGCATAGATTTGAGGTTACATCTCTTCCCCCTGTGTACATTCACATATCACATTTAGTTTGTCTTTTGTTGTTGAGCTTATGGGATCTCTAGATATTGCAGATATTGAGCCCTGCCAGATACATTGTTTGCAAATATGTTCTCCCATCTTGAGGACTGTGCTTTCCCTTGATAAATAATGTCTTTAAAGTCACAAAGATTTTAAGTATTCTGAATATCCAGTGTGTGAATTTATTTTTCTTTTCCATCCTGTGCCTTACAGGTTCTATCCATTAAATCATTGTCAAATCCTGTTTTGTGGAGCTGATGAAGATGATTATTGCTGAGCTCCAACTTCAAAGATGAAAAAGGTTCACTGGCCTGATACTGGGGTTCTAACTAATGTGATGGCATGGTGATAGGAATAGGTATGGTGAGCCAGCAGGAGACATGTACGGGAAATGGCACCCTGCCCATTTTGGGTACCACCTGTGTGGATGATGGGAGCAGTGAGATATATGATTGAACATGTCCCCAAGCTCAGCTCTTCTTCAAAGTAAGCCTTTTATTGCACTCTGCTCCACTAATGTTTGAAGAGTATCTTAATCAAATGAGGGACATAATCTTCCACGACAAAGGGTGATGAAAGTGGTGTGGTGACACCTGTCTCCAAAGAAGTTCTAATCCCTCTATCGTGGTGAGCCACTGCCTGGAGTCATTTGCCAAGAAGGTTAGAATGACTCAAGGACACTGGGATCAAACCCAAAGTGGGACCAGTCTGAAATTGCCATGCTGAGCTGAATTCAGGTAAGACCTTTGTATACTTCTTGTGTTTTCCCACTTCATGGTCACTTAGTTCTGCAGGTTCTTCTATGGGAGACAGGGGAGGGCCATGTTTGTTGGTGAGCTGGAGAGCTATAGCACCTCCATGAGTGAGATGGAGACCCTGACCATAGTTATCCCACAAGTGAACAAAAGAGATTGATGTCATGAATGATAAAAGCATCAGCCACCAGTGTCCATGCCACCTGCCTGGAAAACGTGCAGTGAGGCCCTTATAGATGATGGAGGGTGCACACTCCTGCGTAGTAACTCCTGTGGCAAGTACGGATGTTACCTGCTTGAGGTGACTTATCTTGGGAAAAAAAAAGTGTTTGCCACCCTATCAAGAGTGTTCCGAATTGACTAGAAAGGCAGGAAGACAGGAACTGGTGAAAGCATGTTTGAAAACCTCTTTAGGGCTGAAATAAAAATGGCACTGCACCCTGAGAATTGCATCATGTACAGGCTATCTCATTTCATTGCTTGAGGGAAGAAAAGAAATCATCCTGTATTTTCCACATTGAAAACAGGCCGTGAATAGATGCTGGGGCTCTAGGCAGTAATTCTCTGCTGCCACCTAGAGCAGCATGATGTCCATAAGGACTTGGTATTCCTGGACTGAGAGGAATTTGATTTATTATAACCTGATTTATAATCATCTGAATTGTGACTTTAACTTTTGAAAAGGACCCATAAACTCATCATGGGTTTGGTCTCACAGAGAGCAGAGGAAGCAAAATATGCCCGAAACAAACTGCTGAGTCACATGTTATGTCTTTTCCCTTAGCCAACATTCCTAATCCAGTATCACTGACAATTCGGAAAGGAGCAATAACTCACTTGGTGTGATGGCAGCATCCATGAATACGTCCCCTGTTACTGAAGAGTACATGTCACCAATGTGTGAAATAAATGGTTCTTGGATATTGCTTCGACCTATTCTGATGGTATTCAGATTCAATTAGGTAAAACCACGAGATACTCAGCTGTGTCAATCCCTCCTAGGCGACACATGGAGAAACCAAGTGTGCACAATCTTAGCAAGAAGAAATTGCGGGCGCCTGGGTGGCTCAGTGGATTAAGCCGCTGCCTTCGGCTCAGGTCATGATCTCAGGGTCCTGGGATCGAGCCCCGCATCGGGCTCTCTGCTCCGTGGGGAGCCTGCTTCCTCCTCTCTCTCTGCCTGCCTCTCTGCCTGCTTGTGATCTCTCTCTCTGTCAAATAAATAAATAAAATCTTTAAAAAAAAAAAAAAAGAAGAAATTGCCTTGTTTGTATTTGCTGGAAGTGGAGGAGTAGAGAAAAACAAAATAGTAATCAATGAACAACAGTTTTGTACCAAGAATTGTGTTCAATCCTTTCTCTACTCATTTACTCCTTAGAATGAATAGCCTAATGTGAGTTTCTCTCCATTTTATAGATGAAGAAAACTGAGGCTTGGAGAGTTGAGTCACCCACTTAAGATTACACAGCTAGTAAGGGGGAAGGACTGGGATTCAGACCCTCTGCTTTTGCCCTCATCCTGTCCTGCTTCTACAGAGTCTCTTCCAGCTTTGGCATCATCACATTTTACTATCACTTGGCCCTGTTTTTATAAGGCTATAAGAACATACACATATTTCTGCAACCCCTACATTACACTGAGTACAACCACAAGCACAAATCTGAGCAGCAATCACACAAAACCAGACTGCTTCTGGTGATCTTCACACAGTCCATTGCGTTTTCTTCCTTGTCCTGCCTGTGGTGTTTTGAGCTCCTTTCCACCATTCAGATGCCACCTTCTCCAGGGAGCCTTCTCTGATCCTCCCCTCATCTCTACTGCTCAGTCCTTCCTGGTATCTCCCATAATGTCCTGCCTGTATCATTATTGTTAATTATTATTATCTATTAGGCAGTCATCTCTTGCATTAGACTGTGAGCTCTCTAGCTCAGGCCTATGTCTGACTTCTCAGCTAGACTGTGACTTTTCTGAGAATCAAGACTGTGTCCTCATTCTATTTGTAACTTCAGTTCTGGGCGTAAACTAGCACAGAGCAGGGACTCAGTGAAGTCTACTGATTGGATCAAAAACATTACTCAGAAGGACTTTAAAACGTGACGAAAGTGTGTCTCATGGAGGGGACATCAATTTAGAGAAAAGAAGGAACATGAAGACATAGAAAGGAGGATAATATAAAAGGAAGTACTTAGTAATGTTCTCTGTGGTACTTGAATTCTTCAATTTTGTTTAAACAGAAACAACAATAAGATTCAATTCTTTCCAGTTATTCATTAACATGATTTTAATAATTGCCTAATTCACACATATACTGTTTAAGTGGTATTAGGAAGTATTCCTTAAAGATTAACTGAAAGCATTAAACTATGTCTTCAAATCATCTTAATAAAGTATAAGATCTGAATTACAAATCAACCCAATAGGTGGTTCATTTTTGTATTCCAAGGCATATGTTAATTTATGTCAAGCGAATCCTAAATGATGATTCCCTTTGTTATTTTCTGTGTTATTGTTTACTCCTTATTGTTATTTTAGCTACTCAGCCTCCAACTTCCCTTCCTCCAATAATATACTCCATTATTTTAGGGGTGGGGCATTTCTTATCCTGTATAGGTGTCTTGGTAGGGGGTGGTCCTACTTACAAAGAGGATTAGCACCTCAGATTTTCTGACCCAGGGCAGCCAGGTGAGTGGACACATGAGCTAGGCAGCCATCTAAGACTTAGCCAACTGGATATTCTTGAGACTTTGAACTTGAAGATGTGCAGGACGGTGGAAGTTCTGTCATTGTCATGAAGTCTTGGTATGCTGACCCATGTGTTCTGCTCTATGACTTTTCTAGGCCTCCCAGAGCTGCCTTAACATCTAATTTTCTCGTTGTTTTCCAGGCCTATATCTCCAACCTTCCACTGATTTTGGGAGCCTGGCATTGTCTGAATGAGTCATCCTTACCTAAATAGCCAGTCAATTTCTGTTGCTTAAAGTTGAGAATGTTGTCTGAAATATCAGGTAAAAGCAGTCTCCATTTAGGATATACATGTAGATTAGTAAAAAAATTTGTATTCTTGTGTCATGATTAGTAAGATTTAGTGTTCTCTAATAATTATTTTGAGATTCATTTTTCCAGAAAATTAAAGGAATTTATAAGTAAAACTGTGTGATGGATTTCTCCATTTAAATGAATAGTTTTTGTGGACATTGTATAATCTACATTCATTTTTAGAAAATCTAGCACCTGGCTCTAAATTTGAGAGTACATCTTACCTAATATTAAACCTAAGGTGGCATTTTGTGTATTGGGGGAAAAGGTGAGGTCATGAGCACATTTTTGCAGGCTTCTCACGTATGACACTTCATCTCTCTCCTTTGTACATCATCCTTCTATGTAAGTTGTATTTAGTATCTAGAGAGTTTCCATGATTCTTGATTTCTCCAATGTTATCATTCAAAGATAATATTTTTTTAATTTATAAAAGGTCTTATGATACTTACTTATGGCCTTACATTTTTCTAATGCTGATGTGTATCCACAATTCACCACTGAAATGTTAATACTGTTATGATGATAAAAGAAAAATGAAAATATATCCAAAGCAGATGGCATTGTGGCTGAAATGCACAGCTGCAAATACATCTGCTTGGCTAAATTTAAAAAATGATTAGGTTTTTCCCCCTTAAAGCATTGCTTTGCTATCAAGCATCCATCAGAAATATCAAAATGGCTAGTATATTTTTGAAAACTTTTTCAAGTCTGTCCTGAAGTGAAATTATCATATAAAATGATTTATAATAAAGTTTAAAGTATTAAATCTCCTCATTTGACAGATATTTGGAAAGAAAAGACATTAGGAAATCTTTTTGGAGGAGAAAAATATATTTTCGGTGTCTACAGTAATATAGCATCTAGAAACTGAGGACATTGGGTTTCTTGTTTCTTAGGTGTTGAGATTGGCATTTCATTCTTAGGGAGGGGCATCTTTTTTTTCTTAGGATTTTAGATAGATGCAGATTCTCAGGGGCACAACATACACATTGAATGAATTCAAAATTTTAGGGTTAGAGTTGATATAAAAAATTGAATTTTTAAGATCATAGCTTTTTTTTTAGGAAAATAAGAATGCAAAGATCTAATCAATGATCAATAATAATACTACATCACAGAAGTTCATTGGGGCTGGCTCTCTGTGGCAATAGCATCCAAATGAATGCTATATCCAAATAGCATCCAAATGTGGACAGAATCCACAGTCTGTCTGGTATGTGAAAAGATCTTACTTGTGAGGACAGGCACAATGAGCTTATCTGAAGGGAAAATCTGCAGCAAAAAGTTGAATTTTCCCACATATTAAAATTAATAGAATAATCAGGACAACTAGGACTGATGTGTAGGCACAAGATATTTTAGTCAACCCGAAGAAACCCCAAACCCTTCCGAACTGAAAAAACTCTGATGAGTGACAATTAGAAAGTAAAATACCTTAACCTTTAGATTAACATTTAGATTATCTGGAAACTAAGAACTGGCAGTTCTTAGACTTAGAAAAAGTCTAATATGGATGTTCAAAAGGTAAACAAATGATCTCTAATAGCGAGATTGAATTTGGGGGCAAGAAGAGGTCAAAATTAGATGGGAAAGATCTACTAGGCATTTCTCCTTTGTGTCTGGCAGCAACACCCATGTGAGAGGAGTTGAAGGGAATCACAGTGGGTGGGGGGACAGATTATGGTTTCATAAACAGTGAATAAGCTGTTTAAGAAGACAGGGAGGTCTCTATATTTTAGAAAGATTTCCGAGGGAAGAAGGGTAGAATTTTAACATTTGGATTCATAACACAATTTAACTAATGTTAAATTGAAAACATTGTACTAAACAACATTCCTTAATAGCTTAATAGTGCTCATGGAGATATTAATGAAGAAATGAATGAATGAGTTTATTTATTCCACAAATAAGAGTCTCATGCTCTACCAACTGAGCTAGCCGGGCGCCTATTTATTCCACAAATAGTGATGGACTGCTGACCCTGACTCTGTGCTGGGTATAAATCCAACAATAATGAATGGTAGAATTGCTTGATAAGCATTTAACATCAATGATGGCAGGAGTTGCAGTTTTCACATGGCCCTTGAAACACCAATTTTCAGCAAAATAGAAAAGAATGGAAAGTAGAAAACTATGGTCATCACAGTTTAATGGTGTGAATTGTTCAGTAAATATGTGTTGGCTTGAATTTATGTAAATAGGATACAAAAACAAACAAACAAACAAATCTGAAATTCTCCTGCAGACAACGTCAAGAATTGATAGGTGTTTCTCTTATTATTTGGGACATTTTGGTCTCTCATTTCCCTCACTTGGTTTTGGTTTCTTGGGCTCTGTCTTCCTGAACATGTGAATTTAATTTTCTGTCATCAGGAAAACATGATCCTTTCTGGTATGTGATGTATGGAGGGAATTATAAAGCTCTAAAGCCCTGCACTCTTCCCTGGTTAGAATCTTGAAACACATACCCAGTTCAGATCAGGTTCCCACTTTGTTACTGAGAAAGGGTCTTAGCCACCTGGGGCTCTCACATTCTCTTCTTTTTAAAAAAATGCCCACCCAGGGGGGCCTGGGTGACTCAGTCCGTTAAGCACGTGTCTTCAGCTCAAGTCCTGATCGCAGGGTCCTTGGATGATAATCGGCCTAGAGACAAGATGGGGCTCCCTGCTCAGCAGGGAGACTGCTTCTCCTTCTCTGTCTGCCCTACCCCTCTCCTTCTACCCATCCCCTCCCCCTGCTCTCACTCTCTCTTTCAAACAAATAAGCTAAAAATAAAAACAAAAGCAAACAAACAAAAACCCAACTCTGTCCTAAATCATCAAAGGTACACGCTATGTTTTCTACTGGAAACACCCACCTAGGACATCACAAAGCATTCTTTTGAGTATCATTATGGATTCCTGATTGTTTGTTTATTCAAAGTCTTATAATCAATATCAGTCACTCTGGGTTGTCTCCAGCATCTGGTGGTATTCATTTTCCAGGGCTGCTACAACAAAGTACCACAAACGAGGTGGCTTAAAATCACATTTATTTTATGATTTCTTAAGTTCAGAAGTCTAAAATCAAGGTGTTGGTGCTCCCTCTGGACAACCCCCTGACAGAATCCTTCCTTGTTTCTTCTAGCTTCTGGTGTCCCCAGGGATCACTTGGCTTATGGCTACATGACTCCAATCTCTGCCTCCATTTTTACATGGCCTTCTCTGTGTCTTCTCCTCTTCTGTCTCTTATAAATAGAACACAGTTATTAGATTTAGGGACCACCCAGATCATCGAAGATCTTTTTCTAAGAAATAGTCACAATCCCATGTTCCTTGGATTCGGATATGAACATTTCCATCATCCAGGCGTGCAAACACATTTCTTCTAGTTGTTAGAGCCTATTTTTAGAGCTATCAAAATAGCATAGACAGAACTAGCTCTTATCCCATTTTCTGTAATAAACTTTTAGCGAGTTCTTCTGGAGGTCTAATATTATGCTAATTATGAGAATACAAAGCTATGTCACATCTCTTGGGTTTCTCCCCAAGTTACAGGTTCCCTTGAATGAGAAAAATGGTGCTCCAAGTGGATGGAAAGCCCATGATTTAAAGAGCCAGCTTAAATACTCGCTCAAATTTCCACATTTGGAGCGTCAGAGGATCGAGAGGCCAGTAAATAATCCTACAGATCTCTTGTAAGAAATCTCCAGGCCATTTTCCATCGCAATGTTTTGCTCCAGGTTTCAGGCACCTAATCTGAAAAAGCATACCAGCCTGAGAGTCAGGTCCCTCAGGTTCTATTTCTGGTTCTGCTACTGGATTGCTGTGGGACCTTGCACAACAAAGCGAAGGTGGGTGCACTTCCTACAAAGCAAGAGACAAGAGCCTGAGGAGCCCTCTGAGCAAGGCTACCTCATACCCCAGTGAAGCTGGATCCCAGGAACCAAGTGTACCCGCTGGACTCCTCACGCAGAGTCTAGGGATGCTCTTTCTGCTGCCAAAGCCATTGATGTTCATGTGAAGCTGGAGCTCTGATTTTAGTTTGGTCAAAGGGACTCGGATTCCCTCCTTTGTGTGAATCTAGAAGTCAAAAGGAAAAATAGTTTGCATTTTAAAGTCTTGACTTTTTCTTACTGAGATGTTCTTGTGGTTCATGTTGCACTAGAGGAAAATGGGCTGGTGGCCCAGAGCAAGGAGTGAAGGGTTGGGAGCTCTGGGCCTCTTCCTGGAGGGGGCAGGCGGGTGCTGTCCAGCAGCTTGGGGACTCTGGAAAGGTATGTCCTCGCGCCTCGCCTCCTGAAGAACTACATTTCCCGAGAGGCCTTGCCGCCTACAGCCGGAGCAAGAAGGAGCTCAGAGCCAGCCCGCGAACTAGCGCCCTCCGTTGGCCTGTCCAAGTGGGCTGCGCTGGCGCGGCATACGAAGAGCTGACTCGCATCTCCCGCAGTGCGGCGGCGATTCCGCGTGGACACCGCGTTTTTGCGCCAACTTTCGCAGTACCCGCCCCGCCCTCGCGGCGGCGGCGGCGGCGGCGGCGGAGGCGCAGGCAACGGCCGCGGCCGCCGGCGGTTGGCTAGGGGTCCGCGCGACAGGGGACCCGGATCCTATGCAGTTATTCGCAGGGCGCAGGCGCCCCTGCCCCGCCAGCGGGCGGTTTCCCGCGGTGGGGGTATGTTCTCCCGAAGGAGCAACGGAGACGTGAAGAAGTCCACCCAGAAGGTGCTGGACCCCAAGAAGGACGTGCTGACACGCCTGAAGCACCTGCGGGCGCTGCTGGGTGAGGACCGCCCTGGGACCCCGGGTTCGTGGGTTTCTGCCCTTACGTGGGCCGGGGGAGGGTCGGGGCTGGGACGCCGGCGGCATGCGGGGGTTGTGGGGGTGCTGTGAGACCTTCCTTTCCGGGGCCCAGCATTGTTCCCGACAGCGGGCAGTCTGGCCCTCGGACTCTGTCCTATCGCCCAGAGCGTAAACTCACCCCGGATTTGAGCCCGGTCACCTCAAGGCCTGCGGAGCCGCCACTTTCCCCTCCCTGGCAGTCAGGTGCTGCACAGACACAGGCGCGCGCACACGCGCACACACACGCGTACACACACACACACACACACACACACACACACACCTGGTTCCCAAGTGAGGTTATTTACAATCTCAGATTCCTTGAGGTTTACACTATCTCGTTCAGTTTGGAATGAATGTAAATTCATTACTTACTGTTACGAGAGATTAGTTTTCAAGAGTTGTGAAAGTGAAGTGTGGTGTCCTTGGTAAACTGACCTGTCTCCTCCCTGTAGTAAAATCTCATGCTCACACAGGTTGCATTGTGCAGAGTTCTTCTAGTGACGATAAATGGTACTGCAGGGACACTTGATAAAGGAACAGATTTGATACTCTGGGACTGTTTCTGTGGTAGAGAATTTGAACTTTTGTTCTGTCCAAGTCTGCAGGATTATGTTGGCTCCATTTTGTAAAGGTGGAATCGATTAAACCTAGATGAGTTTGGTTTCTTAGAGATGCACAGTACATTATTACCATTCTGAGAAAGTAGTTCATTTTCAAGACTGTGTACTTGTGGTTTCACTTTAAGGTGCAGTATTGTATTTTGAGCAACTTTCTTTTTTCATTTCATTGAGCTCATGATGACCTCAGTTTTGTAACACAGGCAGGTTCTTTGATATGAGTCTGTTTTTTGTGGATGCATTTGTTTGTGGAATGACCCAGTGTCCTTGTTGGCTGCAGTCTTACCCATAGGGACTACATTTTTGCAAATGTGTCTGAAGACTTCTAGTGATAATGTCTCACGTAAACTCTGGCCAACAACTGTGGTTTAAATATGTTAAAGAAATACAGTACATTCATGGACTAGTTCCTAGCACATCATATGCCCTATTTGTTTGCTACTTAAAGAAAAAAAAAATGGCCTCTTGACCTGAAAGACAAGAATTAGCCAAGAGCAAGAAAACTACTTGAAGGAAATGAATGGACATTATTCTTGTATTTTTATTTGCATATTTCTTGTAATACTCTTGATTTTCACATATTTGTCTTCAAGCAGTCATAAAGATGTTCTTTTTTACAAAGATGATACCACTGACCTGGATTTCCAGTCGTTGGCAGCATCACTTTGGCTGGTTACTTAGCCTGTCTTTGAACCTCAGTTTCTTTACTCTGTCATATGGATATGGTCGTGTCTACTTCGTAAAATTTGTTGTGAGTATAAGGTATAAATGACTTCAGCTTGCAGCAGGCATGTAATAGTTTCCTTTCCTATTACTGGCCCTCCATCATGAACAGACTAGGAAAAGTACTTTGATAGGTACTTTCCCACACCATAGTTGTTATAGTTGGATAGTTGCTATAAATTTGTTGTCTCTTTCTAAAAATTAGTTTGTGTTAAAGACAACACAACTGCGAAACACCCAACGAACTGTGGAAAGTAGAGTAGTTCTCATTTCAGTTAGAACTTGTTTAGCTACTTTAATCTGACTGTGTATTGTAGATAGGCCTGATATCATTAACCTTATTTTACAAGGGTGGAGACTGAGGACCAGATAGACCTTACAAGGAGCCAAGCCGTGGATCTATATATGCACATGGCCTATATGCATTGTGTTAATTAGGTAGACCAAAGAGCCATTAGGTCCCCTGACTTCCAGTTCTCCCTGCATTGTTGAAATCATCAATGGGAGAGTAAATGAGTCAACAAAACAAAACAGAAACCAAAAATATTCCGTGTATTGCTATCTTATTCCAGCAAAGATGCCATGTTTAATTAAAGGTTGAGTCCCTACTACAAATCCCCATCTATAAATGGTATTGATGTAGCAAAAAGAATGATGTACCAGGAAGCATATAGTATGGTATGTAATTAGATAGTGGCTTCTATGTTGGACTCCATTTTAGGATTCCAGATGGTCAGAAAAGATCATGAAGGGTGGCACAAACAGAAGGGCCTTTTGAGGAAGGTTTTCCTCATGCTGGTCCCTGAAGGGTGGCTAGACTACTGAGCCACATGTGTAACTTCAAATTTTTTAGTAGCCACATTTAAGAAAGTAAGAAGAAAGAGGTGACATTAATTTTAATAATGCATTTTATTGAATCCCACAGCTCTAGTCTGTATTATATCAATAGGTAACCAATATAAAATATTACTATTTTTTACGTTCTGTTTTTCATATCAAGTCTTTGAAATCCAGTGTGTGTTGGACACTTCTAGCACATCTCATTTTACCTTAGCTGCATTTTAAGGGCTCAGTAGCTGTATGTGGCTAGTGGCTGCATATGGGACAGAGCAAGGAACATTTGGGAAGTGCAGCAGGAAGGCAGTTCCAAGCAAGGAGAGATGGAAGCTGGTCGTGGAAATACACATGGCAATGGTATAGAAAGGTGAGATACACCAGCCTGCTCCTTCCTCCTGTCCAGTAAGGGAGTCCCAGGGTAACACTGGTCATGAGAAAGAGTGGTAGAATTCTTGCCCTGAGGGTGTTCACAGTGTCAGATGTGTGACTGGAGTGCTATGTAGGCCAGGGGTAGGGACAGGACAGTGAATTGGACTGGGGGATCTTAATAGGGGGAGAAGGAGTGGCAGCCTGACTGGCAGAAGCTGAGGCAGTTTGGGGGTCAGATCACAGAAGGTCTTGTTTGTCTGAGTTGGAAGCTCCTCTCTTACTTTACGGTGAGAGGGCCCTCTTGAAGAACTCTTAGCAGGTCAAATGATAAGATTTGAGAGCTGCCCTCCTGTCCGCAGGGCCAGGAAAATGGATTGGGGGTGGGTGGTGATGGGAGGGATGACGCTGCTGGCAGAGAAAGAAGAGACAAATGACAAGGGTCTGAAATAAGATACTCCGTGAATGGAGAAGAGGGGTGGGATTTCAAAGGGCCAAGGCAGTGGGAACTAGTGATTGTCTCAGCGAAGTAATGAAGTAATGAAACAAGTTTGTTGAAGCCAGGCAAGGAGTGATCAGCCTGAAGCAGAAGAGATCTGGGAGAAGAGGTCTCAGTCAAGGCAAATCGAGTGACATTGGGGCTTGGTCCCTTTATTTGGAAGCAGAGTGGAGAGGAGTCTCTCCCAAATGCTCTCTATATATTGATGGAGTAAAATGGACCGTTTTAGTCTATTTCCTTTTAAGCATTTGTTACTTTAGGTAGGGAAAAGTTCACCTACAACTTTTTAAAAAGATTTTATTTATTTATTTGACAGACAGAGATCACAAGTAGGCAGAGAGGCAGGCTCCCTGCTGAGCAGAGTGCCCAATAATGGGCTCAATCTCAGGACCCTGGGATCATGACCTGAACCGAAGGCAGAGGCTTTAACCCACTGAGCCACACAGGAGCCCCTCACTTACAATTTTATATGTTGCCATTTAAACTTATTATTTGCATTTTCCTCTCATTTTTTTCCCTCTCATTTTAATTAACTACAAACATTTGTTGAAACTGTGTGCTGTAAGTTAACTTATCATTTCCTGGATGGCTGAATTGTTTCCTTCCTTTCTCTTTCTTTTTTTCTCTGATCTAAATAATCCTGCTCTAAGCATCTTGGGAAGCAGCTTTGTCTCTAATTTGTGTCATTTCCTTAGGACAGATTCCACTGAAGTCAAATTGCTGGATTTGAACATGTTTATGACTCAGTTGACTGCTCTCATTTCCTAAATGTTGCTCCCAGTGAGATTGCTAGCAGCAAGGATTGAGACTACCATGTGCACTGTAGTCTGACTAGCAATAAGCACATTGGTGTAATTTGATCATTGGAGGTAGGCATCTTGGAGAATGGGAGTGTTGGGAGGAGGGCCAGAGGAGTTAGGAGGAGATCCTGGCTAATGATAGGGGAAGATGAATTGGTGTTGGGGCGTTGGTTTTGAGAGAAGGGCAAGATCCAAGTGGAAATGTCTAAGAGGGTGTTGGATGGGGGGGTCTGGAATGTAACAGTAGGGTAGAAAGCTATGGTATGGTTGTTTATTTTCATCCTGGTTCCATCACATCTTCCCACAACCTCTGATGCAGGCAGTGTTCTACCCTCCACTGAGAGGGTGCAGAAACTGAGGCTCAGAGAGCTTAACTGCTTGTCTGTCCGCACCCGGTCAGTAAGCAGCAGAGCTGGGATTCCTGATTCTAAAGGCCGTGTTGTACCTCTGCTAGTTATCTGACCCCAAATCCTACTTATATATCAGAAAATATATTTACCCACCACAGTGAAGGTTGACATAGAAACAAAAGCCCTAGTGTTTTTGCGTGTCTCCCAAAAATATTGCTTTGACTTGAGCTGCTCTCTTTCTGGTCCGTTTTACTAGATTCTTATAGGGAGACTTGAGGCTATATTTGATTTCAGGATGGCAGAAGATAAAAAGACTCCTTTTGTGTTTTCCTGTTCATTGGCCTCTCTGGGCCTTGGGCAGGCTGAGCAGGTGGTAAAATATTTGCATGGATGTTAGTTCCAAAGGACATTCTACAACCAGAGCAAAGCCTGGTTGTAATTTCAGGCTCTTCAGGCTGTCTTTCTTTGGTCTCTCTCATTTAACCTTGTTTGAAGCAAAGTCACCTTGCCATCATGCTCACTTCCCTAATTTTTCATCAGTTACCAACATTTTTTATTTGTAACCTCAGGAATGTGAGATGAACTTTGGACACAGATGTGTGTATCAGAAATACACTACTCCCTGCCTCTAGGGCTCGGGGATGTCTGGACTTCTGATGAGAGAAATGTGAACCTAGAATAAAAGTCCGATGGAGCTCAGATGTTTTGTTTGGGACAACTGAAAAGACTGACTTCCTCCTTTTATTCTGAGAAGAGAGTTAGTTGATAGGTCCAGAATATTTTGAAGTAAACTTTTATAACTTGTATTTTGATTTTGTTTGTGTTTTACTTATAATTGGGCATGAATCATTTTACTAGCTGTTTAGAATACCGACCTTTCTACAGATAAAACTGTAGAGAATTGTTTATATTTTAAAAAATGACTTTCAAAATAGCAAATTGATTCCATTTAAATTTTAACTTTTTTAAAAGGAGGAATATGTTATTGTACTGTAAAATTAATAATATATAAAAGTAGTAGACAACTCTGCTGTCTTCAGATTGTAAACAAAAATTCAGTTCCATACACATTTTTTCAAGAGTGTATGAATGAGAGAGTGTGTGTGTGTGTGTGTGTGTGTGTGTGTGTGTGTCTGTCTGTATGTCTGTCTGTCTGCTCAGGAGGGCTGGGTATTCAGATACTAATGGGGCAGAATCCCAGGACCTATGCCTCTTGGAGAGGTTGCCAGTGCTTCCTGAGGGAGATGCAGTCTGAGGTGGATTTGGAGTGATGAATATGGGGTTTCCCTGAGGAACAGGTTGGGGATGAGGGGATTGCAGAGAGAGGAACTTGTGTGAAGTTAATGGTATGGCCACCATGGAGTTAAGTGTCCAGTGGCTTTTATCCTGTGGTGTGGTAGTTGTTGGGAACCAGGAAAACCTAAGTAGAGGGCAGGGGCCATATCTGGTTTTGTCCCCTTGGTGATTGACCGAAGAGTCTCAGACTCTCTGAGATTTGAAACATGAGTGCCAGGGGAGTGCGAGCTCCCCATCTTCTGGATTGCAAACCCCAAAGGTATAGTGTGGGCTGCCAGTATTCATCGTTCCCCAGTGTGGAGGAAACCTACCTCAGGTGGAATCCATATGAGAGGGAAGTGGGGCAGAGGGATGGAGGGTGAGAGGAGTGCAGTGGACCCTTTGTGAGCTGAGAGGCCCGGCTGTGTCTGTGCCATCTCCATGTCTGAGTTTCTTGGTCGCAGGTGCCAGTAACACCTTGTTTTTGCTTCAGCTAGCTTGAGTCATAGTTCTGGGTCTTGAAATGGAAAGGATACAGATAAATATGCCAGAAGGAGAGGGAGGAAATCCCAGGTCAAGGATGGGCAGGGGGGTGGGTATGTGTGGTCATGCTTTTTCCACTTTTCAAGAGCTGAGCCAATTTGAGTTTATATATGTGTAGAAGAAGGAACTAATGAAAGACCAAAATTGAAGAAGCATTGCAGAGAAGGGGAATACAAATGGAGAAGGGTGGGGCCTTCAGTGCAATGAAGGGTGTGGGACAGGAGATCAGGCTTGACAAGAGGGACATCACTTCCTCTAAGGCCACTTGGAGGAACTAAGAATGGAGTCCTAGATGTAGAGGGAGCTCTCTTGCCCTGGCTTGTGTTGTCTCTGTGAAGGTAAGAGGTAGACCCAGCCACTGACCCAGTTTTCTTGCTCAAGTAGTGATAAGAACTGAGGGTGTCTTGTTACCTGTCCTGTGCCTTAAAACAAAGGAAATAGTGTAATCAATAAGACTTGTTATTGTTATTCTTTGGGGGAACACTCTCATAAATGCATTTAACTTATGCATTCAATACTTGGCCAGAAGCCAGGAAATGTATATATATGTAAAACGAGGACAGCTAGGGAGTGCACATATTGTCTGGCCTTCCAGTTGGTGACTGTGTGTCCCAGAGTGACAGTGGGTGGGCCCAGGGAAGTGCTGTGTTCTCAATGGTCTTCTTTCCTTCATGCCTCTCATCTGTGGGACCATCTGTCCTGCTGGGCGTGGCTCTAGTGGTTAGGGGTAATTTCTTTTTAAAGACTTTATTTATTTATTTGACAGATAGAGATCACAAGTATGCAGAGAGGCAAGCAGAGAGAGCGGAGGAAGCAGGCTCCCTGCCAAGCAGAGAGCCCAATGTGGGATTTGATCCCAGGACCCTGAGATCATGACCTGAGCCGAAGGCAGGGGCTTAACCCACTGAGCCACTCAGGCGCCCTGGGGTAATTTTGATCTTCTTCATTTTTGCCTTGAATGCCACTTCACCTCACATTAGCTGTCTTGGGATTATACATATTCATGTGGCACCTTGCTCTTTTGCAGTGTGTTTTCTTGTATTCTCATTGGATCAATAGCTGCCTGAAGCTTCCAGTTCAGAAAGGACTTACCTTTTAGATTCTTAGTCAAACTTTGTTTCTGACTTAGTTCTGAATGTCCATTTCAAGTTTTTAACTGTGATTTTTATAAAAGAGATATTTCATAACCATTTTTATGTCTTTTGAATTGCTTTAGAAACTGAACCCACATCTGAAAGGTATTTTAAAAGTAGTTGTAATTTGTGACAGTAAATATTTCATTTCACTATTGCAACTGTGCTTTAGCCTAAAAAGATAAGGAGCCCTATGATATCGTCTTGCGTTTGATTTTAAGTGATGGCACATATTCACTGAACGTCAACCAGGGTTTCAGCGACACATAGGTACTAGTGACACTGCCTGTGCCCCACTGTGGGACCATGAGCATGTGCCACTCAGGCTCTGCTGTGGGGATCATGACTGACTGATGGCTCCAGCTGCTGCCCTCTGGATTCTCCACCACTTCTTAGCCAAAGCTGAGCTTCTCTTGGGCTACTTGCAGTTACTGAGCAAGTGGGGATACTACTGTGGTCCACTCATGCAAGATCCAGATGCCCCTGAAGGGTGATTTGGCTTGAGGACTCCCAATGGTTTGGTCGAGACCCTCTTAGGACTGAGTTGGGAGTCTGAGATCCTTCCTTCCAGCCCTCCTTCCTTCCCTGTCTCCTACACAGGGGGTCAGACCTGCACTGTGGTTCAGCCTCCCCATGCTTTCTCAGGTCTCTCCCTTTTCTCCTTCACAGCCAGTTCCCCCAATAAATCTCCTACACATGTAATGCTGTCTTGGTGTCTCCTTCTCAAGGAGCCCAAACTGACACACCATCCCTTTCCCCAGAGGTGTTGTCCATCCTACCATCGAAAACCCTTTCAGGAGACAGCACGAGGACACTACATTTCCCACATAAACTTTCTTATGTGAGATGATATTTCCTCAGAATTCCCATGGCATTTTGAACTTTGTGTTTGGCATTTATGGCCTTTGACTTTGTATCTGCTGGATCTCTCCTCCTAGATGATAAGTACACTGAGAACTTGAAGAGCTTCTTCTTCACCTTGATTTGTTTTAGTAACAGACTTCTCTTTATTTGTAATCATAATCAGCACTTTCCGTGTGCCCAGCACTGCCAGAAATACTTTTACGTGAATTAACTCAGGCAATCCTCCAAATGGTGTAGGTAATATTCTCCTCATTTTACGGATGAGATCCAGAGAGGTTAAGAGTCTTGTCCAGGGTGACATAGCTGGTAAGTGACAGAGGCAGAGTTTGAATCGAGGCAGCTGGCTCCATGGTCCCGTTGTTCATTTAGCAGCTATTTTTTATTCCGACAGAATATGTTCCAGGTGCTATACCCAGTGTTGGGGTTGCCAGAGCTTGCAATCCAAGTCTAGAAGTAACAACTATTTAGAAAGCAAAGCCCAAAACGTGATTTCCAAATAGGTGGGTGTAAGTCTCTGGGAGAGTAACAGCTACCTGATATTTTGAAAAATTTCTTAAAGCCTTCCTGCCCCAATGATTGTTTTCGCAAGCCAGTGTTCCCATCGTTAAAGTAGTGATTTGACACCGAGAATTAATGTCTCCTGAAAGAGTCCCCTGACCTTCTCCCTTGTGTACATGCAGTCATTATCACACCCACCCCTCTGACCCCAAGGAGAAGAGCTGTAAGAGAGGATGAAGTGTGGACAAAAGGGAGAAGAGGTTGGGCAAAGAAGTCGGAGGAGAGGGGCAGACAAACCAGAGGGCTGTTGGGAAGGATAGGCTTGGGTGAGGCTTCTTTCATGGAAACCAAACTGCAGAGACGTTATTGTAAAATTTTAAATATACAACAACTGAAACGGAGTCACTGTCCCTCCAAAAGGACTGGTTCTAACTGGGGAAAAAATTCTTTTAATGAGATCTTTGATAGTATTTTTAAGACAGCATGGAAGAGAGGGGAACAGGTGACATGTGTTGCTTCTTTACAACTTCTGAAAAGGATTAACGTGTTTTATTTCTATACGGTCATATTTCTCGGACAAACAGCGTAAACCTCTATTTTCCATGGATTTTATGTCTGATAAGAGAAGGATGTGTTTGGTTTATTTAGGCTTGTTGTAGTAGAGCTTATGCTGAACTTTGGGGTAGAAATAAAATAACATCTTGTGTGTGTGTGTGTGTGTGTGTGTGCCATGCGTGTGTGTTGTGTGTGCATGTTTGTCATATTGCAGCTGTTTATTTTGGAGAGAATGGTTTTGATCCTCTCTTTTTGTGCCTAAAATAAATATGTACACAAGGAGACACATCATTTTAACTGAAGTGAAAAGTAAATAATGAACTGGAAGAATATTTGAAATTTATAGGACAGGATATAGTTATATCCTCAGTACATAGAGAGTGCCTATATATTAACAGGAAAATTTAGAACAAATGTTTAAAATATACATATATATGTCACAAATGAAGAAATGACAAGAACCAGTGTTTTATTTTATTTATTTGATAGACAGAGATCACAAGTAGGTAGAGAGAGAGAGAAGGAAGCAGGCTCCCCACTGAGCAGAGAGCCCGATGTGGGGCTCAATCCCAGGACCCTGGGACCACGACCTGAGCCGAAGGCAGAGGCTTTAACCCACTGAGCCACCCAGGGGCCCAAGAACCAGTGTTTTAAATGTCACTTCAATTCTCTAGGATATATAAACTTACAAATAAGAATGTATTTACCTATTATTTTAGCAAAGTTGCTGGTGTGTGTGTGTGTGTTAAGACTTTTTTTTTAAAGATTTATTTATTTGACAGAGATCACAAGTAGGCAGAGAGGCAGGCAGAGAGAGAGAGGAAGGGAAGCAGGCTCCCTGCTGAGCAGAGACTGATGTGGGGCTCTATCCCAGGACTCTGGGATCATGACCTGAGCTGAAGGCAGAGACTTTAACCCATTGAGCCATCCAGGCACCCCTTAAGACTTTTTATTTATTTGAGAGAGAGAGAGAGAGAGAAAGAGAGATCACAAGGAGGGCAGAGAGGCAAGCTGAGGGGGTTGGGGGGAGCAGTCTCCCTGCTGAGCAGAAAGCCAGACGCAGAGCTTGATCCTGGGCCCTGAGGTCATGCCCTAAGCAGAGGTTTAACCCACTGAACCACCAAGGTGCCTGGTGTATGTTTTTTCCCTTAATGATTCCTCCTGGTTTTCTATGTTTTCTTTCCAATATACCTTTGATAGAATTCTAATTTGGTATGATCTCTCTGGAAAGTAATTTGTTAGTATGTGCTAAAATGCTAAAAATGTACGTATCATTTGGCTTAATTTCCTTTTCTAGAAAATGATGATAGGTATACTTAAAGGCGGTTAAAAAATGCATTGCAGCATTGTTTTCACATTAAAATTTTGTTTATTGAGGTAAATTTCACATAATATAAAATTAATTATTTTAAAGTGAATAATTCACTGACTTTAGAACATTTACAGTACTGTGCTCACTTCGGCAGCACATATACTAGAACATTTACAGTACTGTGCAATCATCACACCTCTATCTAGTTCCAGAACATTTTCATCACTCCAACAGAAAACCCTGTACCCATGAAGCAGTCTCTTGTTCTTTTCTCCCTCCAGCCCTGGCAACTACTCGTGTGTGTGTTTAACTAGTTGGGGGATTTTTTTTTTTTTTTTTCTTTTTAAAATCATTCTGTTCCACCCAAGTGATAGTACATTTGACCCTTGAACAACGGGTTTCAACTGCATGGGTCCTCTTTTATGTGATTTTTTTTTTTAATATAATAACATTACAGGAATGTAAATGTATTTTATCTTCCTTATGATTTTCTTAATATCACGTTCTTTTCTCTAGCTTACTTTATTGTAAGAATACAGCATACCATGTGCATATTACATGTATACAAAATATGTGTTAATTGTTTATGTTATCGGTGAGGCTTCTGGTCAACAGGCTGTTATGAGTTAAGATTTTGGGGAGTCAAAAGTTAAATGCAGGGAGTAGACACCCCTAGTCCCTGCATTGTTCAAGGGTCAGCTGCATATGTTGAGCATATTTGTATGAGTCAAGATTCTTGGTTGTAAGTGGCAGAAGGTCTAACTTCAAAAGGGGGGGATTTAATGATACACATGACTATTCCAGGGGTACATTTGGATTTAAGTATGTATGACTGTTGACAGGGATGTAAGTGGAGCCCAGGACACCCACCCATTCTCACGTCCACTCTCTTTTTTGACCTCCCTGTTGGTGAAAATTATTCCTTTCCACTCTTCGCTCTGTGTTTGTTTCTTTTCTGTGCTTCCGCCGCATTGTCAGGCTGTCTCTGCCAGGTACAGGAGAGATGGTCCCTGAAAGCTAGTGACCCTTGAGAAGAGTGTGGCCCCTCTGGGCTCCAGGTCTTGAGACCACACTGACTGGCTTTCCATGGGTCATGGACCTGTTCCTGTAGGAGATGGTATACTCTGATTAGCTGGCCTGCATATTATTTGCCCTGTTCCTGGAGACTGAATCTCATTCTGTCTCATATATTCCTGAGAAAATAGTTCTGGAAAGGCATTCTGATACATTCCCACATAAAACAGTACTGCTCATATCTCTGCTCATGCCCATGTGTATCAAGAGAGCATTGACTTTTGTGTTGATAATCCTAGGTCATTGAACTTAAAACTGTGGGAGTTATAGTGGAGGATTTATCTAATTGGAGGGAAGTAAGGGTTTCCCTTTTAATAAATGGATTTCCCACTCTTTGAGGTTCTATGTTAGATAGTATACACTTTTTTGAAGTCATTCTGCAAGTAGATACTGATGGCTTGCTATGGGCCAAATGAAGCTCCAGTTTCATGAGATTTTCAGTCTATTAGGGCATATGGACAATAAATAGCAAATAAATGTATAGTTTCAAGTAGTGATTATAGGAAAATGAAGCTTGATCGGGAAGTGTGCATGCTGCTCTAGATAGCAAAGTCAGGGAAGGCCTCCCTGAAGAGGGGTTTAGTGTCAAGAACTGGATTGAGCAGGGAACAGTTTGGGATTATTTATGGGAGTAGCGTTCCAAACAGAGGGAACTATAAATGTAAAGACTCTGAGTCATCAATACACTTGATAATCTAAGGGAAGTCAATAGAGTTGGAGGAGTTGGGGGTGGGCAAGGAAAGGGGAGGACCAGGTGGGGCTTGCAGGTCTCACTGAGGACTTGGATTTTTTTTTGAAGGGTGAGATGGGGAGCTCCAGTAGGAGGATGAGCAGGGGAGTGACCTGAGTTGACCTTCAGGATCTTTCTTTGTAAAGAACACCTTTTCTTTTGACTTGCTTTGTAAAAAGTCTGATCCTTGGCCCCAATACTGAGCAGTGACTGGAGACAGAAAAGGGATGAGGTAAGGGAAAAAAGTGGTGCTGGAGAAGAGAAGTGAGTAGCCATGGAATCCATAGCAGGAACAGGTTTTGCAGAAGGTGGGCACACATGATCTGTGTCTGTCCTTACTGTGACAGTGAGCAGTGATGAGAAGACAGGCTGGCTGCAGCCCATGGGACAGGAAAGCTAGACTGCCGTGGGCCTTGTAATGGGGCCCACTCAGCAGCCCAGGCTTGTAACAGTATGGAGGCGGGCTTGCTATGTTACCCCAAATATCAATAAGAAGCAAGAAGCAGATATATTAGACAGTACCCCTGGCATGCCTGGGTGGCTCAGTCAGTGAAGCATCTGACTCTTGATTTTGGCTTAGGTCATGATCTCAGGGTTGTGAGATTGAGCCCTGTGTCAGGCTCCATGCTGGGTATGGAATCTGCAAAAGTTTCTCTCTCACCCTCCCCCTCTGCTTCTGCTCCCACTCCCCTCCTCTCCTTGGCGCGCACTCTCTCTCTCTCTCTCTCTCCCTCTTAAAAAAATACCCCTGATGTTGACAAAAAATGGAGATTGATCTTCCAGCTGCTATAAAAGAATGAGCACAGGAAAATATTGATTGGTCAGGGTAATATTAATTTATCAATATAAATGATTGCTAAGAAAAGCCAATGGTTGGCTTCATTTCAGGAACCTGCTAAATTAGGGCCCCATTTGTACTTTATATTGTGTTTCTTAATGGAAAGACCCGAGAGAGTCTTGATCTCTGGCTCAGTATAACCTGAAAGACCTGATTTTTTAAACTGTTGTTGCCAGCTGATGGAATCCCAGATGGAGATTGTGTTCTGGAAGTTGCTTGTTGGTGCCAGGTTTACACAGAACAAAGAAACGTGACTGAATGTGTGCTAAGGCCACCAGGTCTTGTATATGAACTTGTCATGATTGGTAATGTCATCCTCTTTTCCACTCAGGGGTGTCACGCATGTGCTTGTCCCTGGGCCAGCACAAGTTATTGAGTGGCTGGGCAGAGATAATTTCTTTCTGCCTGGCTCTGTTATTTTTCTGCACTTTTTGGTAAATGCCAATTAGAGAAACACAGCTTTCCCTAAAGATACCAAACAGGTCATTACAAGGTATTATCTACAACATATGTGTTATAACAGCTTTATTACAGTGTTGGACAGAAGAAATTTAAGTTATTTGCTTTTTGGGGGTCATTTTGGTGTTGGTGAAAATACTATTTAATATATTGTGTGGGTCTTGAATGTACTTCAGTTTTAGAGAGTAAGACAGGTTTGGAGAACATTATAGTTTGGTGTTGTGTTTGCTGAGTTATTCTTTCCTTTGTTACAGAAATTAGGCTTTGAAAAATGGCTGAAAAAAAGATCTCTCCAAAACACTCTAGCAGCTCTTTTTTTTTTTTCCCTTCCATTAGTTCCTGCTCCCACCCCACTTCCTCTCTCTGGTAACAGCAAGTCTGATTTCTCTTCCAATGTGTCAGTCAGTTTCTCTCTCTCTCTCTCTCTCTCTCTTTCTTCTCCATGTACAGGTGAGATCATTGAGTACATATTTGTCTTTCTCTATCTGACTTATTTTATTTAGCATAAAGCCTTCAAGATCCATCCATGTTGTTGTGCATAGTTTTTTTGGCTATGAAATTTAATGTACTCATGTAAACATTGGAATGATACAAATAAGCAAAAAAGTAATTGAAGTATGAGAAAGCTCTTCAAATTCTGCAGTCTCCTAATGTCCATTGTTCCAGTTTTGGTAAGCATGTTTTCTATGCTTGCCCTTGCTTATGTGCATCCTCTTCTCTTTCTGTCTCTCCCCCTGTTTGTCCGTGTCTGTCTTGGGTACGTAGCGCACAGAAACACAGTTTTACCTGAATGGTCATTAGGCATAGTCTAACCCTAGACTTTTGACTTAACATTTCTTGGCCATTTTTCCATATCAGGAAGTGAAGACTTACATAATACTTAAATGGCCGTCTTATGTTCCTCTAGACTCCTATAACAAATGATCTGCCACCCATTCCTCAGGTTGTGGGTTTCTGGCTTTCCCATCCTGCTAGCAGATTGAGGCCTGGGAATGAGAAGAGGCTGCCTGGTGACCAGAGGCCTTTGGCTTTTTGTGTAAGGAATACAGTGGGCCGTGTTTGTAGCTGCTGGCAGGTTGGGGGACATTGTGATGGATTTCCAGAGGTAAAGAGAAGCCTTTGGGGAAGGCCATTTCAGCCTTTGCTGAGGTACTTCGGGGAAAGAGCACCTTTGTAACCTGTCCAGGAGGAAGGTCATTCCATGTGCAAGCTGACTTTGGTGTCCTAAATAAATCAACTTCTGGGTCGGCCCACTTTTAGATTTAGCAACTCTTTTTAGTTCTGTGACTTCTACCAGATCTTTATGATTAAAAAAATCATGTTTTGGGGGCACCTGGGTGGCTCAGTTGGTTAAGCATCTGACTTCAGCTCAGATCATGATCTCAGAGTCCTGGGATTCAGCCCTGTGTCAGGCTCCCTGCTCAGCAGGGAGTCTTCTTCCCCTCTCTCTCTCTTTCTTCCCCTCCCCCACTCCTATTCTCTCTCTCTCTCCCTCTCTCTCTCTCTCAAATATTTTCTCTCTCTCAAATGAATCAATAAAATCTTAAAAAAAAAAAAACATTTTCCAGTTATACTTCCCCGTACCTCCTCAATCACTTCCTGTTAATATTGATACGGCAGAGCAGTGTGGGAGCCTGACTGCTTGGATTCGAGTCTAAACTAACCTCTCTGACCTTCCACTCACCATAAGGATGGTACCTGCTTCCTATGGCTACTAGAGGTTTAATTAAGTTAATATAATCAAAGCTCTTTTGTAAGCCATTACTATAATTATTAATAATTATTTGACGTAAGTAAGATGGCTCTCTCTGCCCTCATCATCACTTTTCTACTTCTTTAGTTGTTGGAGATGGGTGCAGGTAGAGGTTACCAGCTAGCTTCTGCTTTATCTGTTGTTTTATTTCTATCAATGACTCCCCGATGAGTGGTTTTGACTGTAATAGAGGCTAGCCCCAATTCAGATCAAGAGAAGTAGAGGCAATTTTGCATTGACTTAAAAGTGTGATGAAACTTGATCCTACTGAAGGTATAGATATATTAAAAGGTATATGAAGTACATTTGACTTATTAAACATTGTATATCATTGGTGTATATTTGTGTTGTGTGTTATATTGGTACTCCCTATTAGTTAAAAAGAAAATATTAGGATCCTGTATTTGAGAAATGTATGTCAAAATATTTAAATAAGGCAGCTCTACTTTTTAACACTTTAGCACTAGGTAATTGGGTTCCATCTTTATATAGAATTACTTTTACAGGTGGATTGTCAGTCCTGGATAACAAAGGGTTAATATCTTCCTGACTTGTAAGAATTTTATTTTCTACATCTAGTTTACCTTCTAAATATAAAGATATGAAAGTAATCCATTTTCGTAGGATGGCTATCTTTTACAACTTATTCGGTCATAACTGATAATTGTTTCCTGTTCAACTGTCGGGTTTTATTTCGGTGTTTACAAGGATGTTTTTAGATGCAGGTAACAGAAAACCGAAATGCAAATGATACGGATTTTTTTTTTCCTCCTATAAAAGCAGCCCCAAGCTAGGATGAGCCCCGAGACAGCTAATTCATTCGGCAGATATGTGATGTTAACAGCTCAGACCTGCTCTGCCTCCGTGCCTTGCCATCCTTAGTGTCCTCAGTGTGGTAGGCTTGTCTTCAAGGTGGCAAAATGCCTGCAGCCCTTACAAGCATTGCACCCAGACAGAACAACATCCACAGGAGGAAACAGAAGAAATTTTTCTTCTTTGCGTCTCTTTGAAGACAATGAATCTTTTTCCAGACATCTCCATCAGAATTCTTCCCATTTCTTATTGAGGTGTTAGGTCACAGGCTTGAGCCTAAACCTATCACTGGCAAGGGGTGTGTTGGCTCTGTAATTGGCTCAGCAGCATCAGGTCTTCCCTCCTAGGGCCAAGGACAGGCCAGCCTCCCGAAAGGACATGACTTTGTGGGGGGAGGATGAGCCCTTCGCAGATAGGGGCTCTGTTAGGAAGAGGAAAGGTCTGACTGTGGGAATGGGTAGGGTGGGGGGCTGGAGGGAAACCAACAGTGTCTCTCTAGGCCACTGTTACTTTTTAGTTTAAATGGTGTGGAGAATATCTATGGAAGTAAATTATCAATCATGGTAACATTTTGGATATGTGTATATTTTTAGGGAAGAATTTAAAATTTTGCACTCTAACTGGTATATGCAACAGGCTGTAATGGATGCAAGAAACAAAACTATCCCAAAGCTAAAGAGGAGTTTGGTTCACTTTTGCAAGGAGGAATATATATAGTTTAGCCCCCAGTATGCTTCAGAATCATTATGCCAGGGTTCTAGGGATCTTTTCCTTCTCTTGGGCCAGTCTGGTTGTGCTTGGGCATACAGGCACATGTGTATCTGCTGTTGGTCCTGGAGAGGACTGCAAATTGAATGAACAGTGTGGATGGGGGTTGCTGGAATGGTGGGACAAAAGCCTGATTGGCTTGAATGCTTGGTTGTGTGGGTGGATTTAAAGTGTTCCTTTTTTTTTTTTTATTATATAATCACAAGTTACATATCTATGAAGCTTATTCTTTCACATATGCATTCAATATTTGAAACAAATTTTTTAAAGATTTTATTTATTTATTTGACAAACAGAGATCACAGGTAGGCAGAGAGGCAGGCAGAGAGAGGGGAAGGGAAGCAGGCCCCCCGCTGAGCAGAGAGCCCGATGCGGGGCTTGATCCCAGGACCCCGGGATCATGACCTGAGCCAAAGGCAGAGGATTTAACCCACTGAGCCACCCAGGTGCCCCTAAAACAGTTTTTAATGCCTTTTTATGTCTAGCATATGGCCTGTGTGCACATAAATACATTGATTTGATTCAAGACCGAAATTGAGACTGAGGTTCTCTTAAGTGAATATAGAAAGGAGAAAGGAAGGGCATTGGGAGTCAATGTGCAAGGGCTGATTAAAAAGGTGAGCTGTGGAAACCAAATAGGAGAAAAAAAGAAGGGAAGACTTGAGCCTATATAGTGACCAGATGGTGGGGTCTTTGGGTTTGAGGACCTGGTAGGGTTGAAGAGTTGCTGGAATTAGCTTTCTAGAAGGGTGAAGAGGGACAAGGTAAAATGGCAGGTGACAGGACCCCCAGAAGTGGGGAGGTGAAAAGCAGTGCCTGGGTCTAGGCTGTGGTTTGGGCATGCCTGCATGGTGGGACAGGGGGTGGAGGACAGCCTCCTTGCAGTGTGGAAGTCAGGCATGACCTTTGGAAATGATGAAATCAGTGCTAGTTATAAGAGAAAGAGTGAGCCGGACCCTGAAATCTTCTGAGAGTATGCTGGGATGAGTGAAAGACTGTGCAGCTCGGGTGAGTGGGCTAGTTGGCATGCAAACTGGTTGTGTGACTAGCAAAGAAGCATTGGTGTGCATGAGGGGAAGCACTGCCATGGTCTGGATATTGCAGTGTGAGGCAGGGAGGATGCCGACCTCATCTTGGGCCTGGCAGTATGTGGTGTAGGAATAATGAAAGACTTACCTTGCAGTCTACAGGGAAGCATTCCCCTCAAGGGACTCTATGTTTTCGGTGGAGCCAGAAGAGATGTGGTGCAGGAGAGGGGATTTGGTGAGCTTTATTGGATCTAGAGCATGGACAGTTTGTGGTTAGGAAGCTGGGGTGAGATTTAGTGATGCCCAGAGCCATATGGAAGTGACAGTCAGAAATGTTGGTCATGTGGGAAGCTTGGATTTCTAGGAACATGGATAGAAACCAGTGGAAGTATAGATTGCTCTAGGCAGTATAGACATTTTAACAATGTTTATTCTTCCAATCCAAGAGCATGGAACAGTCTTCCATCTTTTTGTGTCTTCTTCAGTTTCTTTCATGAGTGTTCTGTAGTTCCTCGAGTACAGGTCCTTTACCTCTTTGGTTAGGTTTATTCCCAGGTATCTTATGGTTCTTGGTGCTATAGTAAATGGAATCGATTCTCTAATTTCCCTTTCTGTATTTTCATTGTTAGTGTATAAGAAAGCCACTGATTTCTGTACATTGACTTTGTATCCTGCCACGTTACTGAATTGCTGTATGAGTTCTAGTAGTTTGGGGGTGGAGTCTTTGGGGTTTTCCATATAAAGAATCATGTCATCTGCAAAGAGAGAGTTTGACTTCTTCCTTGCCAATTTGGATACCTTTTATTTCTCTTTGTTGTCTGATTGCCGTTGCTAGAACTTCTAATACTATGTTGAACAAGAGTGGTGAGAGTGGACATCCTTGTCGTGTTCCCGATCTCAATGGGAAGGCTGCAAGCTTTTTCTGATTGAGGATGATATTTGCTGTGGGTCTTTCATAGATAGATTTTATGAAGTTCAGGAATGTTCCCTCTATCCCTATACTTTGAAGCGTTTTCATCAGGAACGGATGCTGGATTTTGTCAAATGCTTTTTCTGCATCCGTTGAGAGAACCATGTGGTTCTTCTCTCTTCTCTTATTGATGTGTTCTATCACATTGATTGATTTGCGAATGTTGAACCAACCTTGCAACCCAGGGATGAATCCCACCTGGTCATGGTGGATAATCTTTTGAATGTGCTGCTGGATCCTGTTTGCTAGGATCTTGTTGAGAATCTTTGCATCCATATTCATCAGTGATATTGGTCTGAAATTCTCCTTTTTGGTAGGGTCTTTGCCTGGTTTTGGGATCAGGGTAATGCTGGCTTCATAAAAAGAGTCTGGAAGTTTTCCTTCTGCTTCAATTTTTTGGAACAGCTTCAGGAGAATTGGTGTTATTTCTTCTTTGAAAGTTTGGTAGAATTCCCCAGGGAATCCGTCAGGTCCTGGGCTCTTGTTTTTTGGGAGGTTTTTGATCACTGCTTCAATCTCGTTACTAGATATCGGTCTATTCAGGTTGTCAGTTTCTTCCTGGTTCAATTTTGGGAGTTTGTAGTTTTCCAGGAATGCATCCATTTCATCTAGGTTGCTTAGATTATTGGCATATAACTGTTGGTAGTAATTTCTGATGATTGTTTCTATTACCTTGGTGTTAGTTGTGATCTCTCCCTTTTCATTCATAATTTTATTAATTTGGGCTTTCCGATCAAAATTCCACCGATATTTTTCAAAGAGCTGGAGCAAATAATCCTAAAATTTGTATGGAATCAGAAGAGACCCCGAATTGCTAAGGAAATGTTGAAAAACAAAAACAAAACTGGCGGCATCACGTTACCCGATTTCAAGCTTTACTACAAAGCTGTGATCACCAAGACAGCGTGGTACTGATATAAAAACAGACACATAGACCAGTGGAATAGAGTGGAGAGCCCAGATATGGACCCTCAACTTTATGGTGAAATAATCTTCAACAAAACAGGAAAAAATATTCAATGGAAAAAAGACAGTCTCTTCAATAAATGGTGCTGGGAAAACTGGACAGCGATATGTAGAAGAATGAAACTCGACCATTCTCTTACACCGTACACAAAGATAAGCTCGAAATGGATAAAAGACCTCAACGTGAGACAGGAATCTATCAGAATCCTAGAGGAGAACATAGGCAGTAACCTCTTCGATATCAGCCACAGCAACTTCTTTCAAGATATGTCTCCAAAGGCCAAGGAAACAAAAGCAAAAATGAACTTTTGGGACTTCATCAAGATCAAAAGTTTCTGCACAGCAAAGGAAACAGTCAACAAAACAAAAAGGCAACCCACAGAATGGGAGAAGATATTTGCAAATGACAGTACAGACAAAAGGTTGATATCCAGGATCTATAAAGAACTTCTCAAACCAACACACACAAAACAGATAATCATATCAAAAAATGAGCAGAAGATATGAACAGACACTTCTCCAACGAAGACATACAAATGGCTATCAGACACATGAAAAAATGTTCATCATCACTAGCCATCAGGGAGATTCAAATTAAAACCACATTGAGAGACCACCTGACACCAGTTAGAATGGCCAAAATTAGGAAGACAGGAAACAACGTGTGTTGGAGAGGATGTGGAGAAAGGGGAACCCTCTTACACTGTTGGTGGGAATGCAAGTTAGTGCAGCCACTTTGGAGAACAGTGTGGAGATTCCTCAAGAAATTAAAAATAGAGCTTCCCTATGACCCTGCAATTGCACTGCTGGGTATTTACCCCAAAGATACAGATGTAGTGAAAAGAAGGGCCATCTGTACCCCAATGTTTATTGCAGCAATGGCTACAGTCGCCAAACTGTGGAAAGAACCAAGATACCCTTCAACGGATGAATGGATAAGGAAGATGTGGTCCATATACACAATGGAGTATTATGCCTCCATCAGAAAGGATGAATACCCAACTTTTGTAGCAACATGGACGGGACTGGAAGAAATTATGCTGAGTGAAATAAGTCAAGCAGAGAGAGTCAAGTATCATATGGTCTCACTTATTTGCGGAGCATAACAAATAACATGGAGGACATGGGGAGATGGAGAGGAGAGGGAGTTGAGGGAAACTGGAAGGGGAGATGAACCATGAGAGAGTATGGACTCTGAAAAACAACCAGAGGGTTTTGAAGGGGCGGGGGGGGGGGGGGCGGAGGTTGAGGAACCAGGTGGTGGGTAATAGGGAGGGCACGTACTGCATGGAGCACTGGGTGTGATGCCAAAACAATGAACACTGTTATGCTGTAAATAAACAAATAAACAAACAAACAAACAAAAGAAACCAGTGGAAGACCAGAGGGGACATCCCTGCTGTGTGCCTAGTCTAATGGTGGTCTATTTATTGATTCTGGTGTCAGGCATCTTGTGGGGAGGTGAGGAATAGGGGCCGGGTTTCGGGCAGGAGCAAGGAGAACATCTCCTTATGTTGGCATGGGGTGGGGTCAGGGTTATCTTCAGTCCCTTATTGCTTAACTTCTGGATGACTCCAGGAATAATTCCATGTCAAATATGTCCAGTGATGTTAATACCTAAAAGTGGATGTGGATGGAAAACATGGCACGTGAGAGAGTTTTTCTGAAATTTGAAGTCTCCATGGCATCAGAAAAAGAGTGCCTGCAGACTTTTCTCTTTGAAAAGTCTGGATTCTTTTCTGTTCCAGACTCTTCTGGACTTTTCTCTTTGAGTTCTTAATGCTTTCCAGAACTTACTAGAAATAATTTTGCATGGTGGCATATTAGGTTGTGTGGTGTCACACCAGGTGTCCTTCCCTGCAAACTGACTTTAGGGGATGACTACTCCCGACTCCTGATTCACCCTTTTCCACCAGCCTTCTCCCACCATGTCCTTGACCACATCTCCTTTCACAGCACTGATGGACTGAGCTGAACCTTTCATCTGCGAGGTAGTTAGTATTTCATCCACACTAGGATTTTGTATTTGCATATAATCTGTACAAGGGACATTTTTAGGCCTGTAAATAGGTGCATTTTTCAAATGTATATTTCTCTTTCATAATAACGATGATGATAAAAGTGTTGATTTAGCACTGAAGCACAATCAGCATACCTGCTCTCTTATGACCTGATTGCTCACTGAGTCTCAAAAGGGCTTCCCTGTGTGGATTTTACCTCCTTACCAGGTATGAAGCTCCAGGTCATTCATCTGCCCTTGGCACAGTCTACTGCACACACAGGAAGTTCTAAAATCTGAGTACTGGCCAGTGTCAGGAAAAGGATTCTTGTCTGCACCCTGATTAGCATGGATTATTGTTGACAGAAAGTTTTTATCAGTGGGCAGAGTCTGTTACTCAGTTCCATTTTTTTTTTCTGCTTTTCATTACTATGTTATTCTTGGGGTCATCTCTTTATGGGCTTGCTGACCTTCATGGCTGGTGAAGCTGCTTGGTGTGAGTTTCTTCTTCCCCATCAACATTTCCACAGTAATGTTGAAAAAGAGCTCCTCCCAAACCCCATGACTTACGTAGGCCTTATGGCAACAAGTGTCTATTTTTCTTCCTCACCAGTCTCCATTGGTTGGGCTGGTTCTGTCTCTGGCTGGTGGTTGCTTGGGGTTGGCTCCACAGTGGGTTGGGTCCAGCTCTGCTCCAGGAGTTTCCTGGTATCCCTTAGAGCAGAGACTGCCTGAGGTTCTCCTGCCATAACTGGGTCATATTTCTAGGGACTGGCTGCCCCAAATCATTTGTGGGTGTGTGTCATCCAAAGATGTGGCTTCAGCTAAAGAAGAATTTGTGGCATTCTTACAAACTACCCCAAGAAGGAAAGAGGACAGGGACCAAGGCAGTTGTTAGAAGGTGAAATCACCAGAGTCCTATTAGCTTTTAAGTAACAGTGCATCACTAGTGACATTTATCCTTGTCAATGTTTTCTGTCTTATGTCTGACCAGTTTATTTTCCTTGTTCTTACTGTTCTATTTATAAAATTCTGCTTTATTTAAGTTGTCAAGTCCACCTTGAATGTTTATTTCCCCCTTTTCTGTATAAGTCTGTAATCTTGAGCATCCTGCTTTCATGATTTCATGCCATTGTCTAGGGTATTTGTGTAAGCTAGTAAATGATACTGTCGCCACCAGCGCGGCACATCGACCAGGAACGTGAGGGTAAGAGGATGGTGAAAAGAAGTCCAGAGACAGAGAGATGGGGGCAGGAGAGACACTGAGGATGATGTCCAACAGTGCCAACTTTATTCAAGGCAGCGAGGCATTATATAGCTAACAGAAATAGTTACAAAGAAGTATCTATTTTTAACTAATTAGAGAAAGAATTTGTTACATGCACATAAAACCCTCCAGAGTTCCCCATTATCTGTTTCCCAAGCTCTAGTAGCAGACCTTCCAAGGCCAATGGTCTCTGTCTTCAGATAACTCCTAACCAACTGCACTGACTTCAAAGTGACTCAAGACGTAGTTTACAATGGTGCAGTTTATGACCCGTGCAAGCACAACACAAACCCACAATGATTTATTGACCAGGCCTATTTTGCCCACTCCAGATAAGCACCTGCAGGCAACCACGTCAGCGAGTCCAGGATCCATAGCTCAGGCCCTTTCTCAAGCACTGCTCAACTTTTCCACCCGTGAGGTTATTAACCCTTGGGCTTCCAGGAGGCGTGAGTTGGGGCCTGGCTTGGTCTCATGACTCTAGCCCAGTCCGCGGCTGCCTACATGATACCATCTTCATTTACACTTGGATGTGTAGACAGAGCTGGGAAGGCTCTTAGTTCTCTGGCAGGGTGGGGGGGGGGGGGTTTGGCAGCAGGAGGTCTGGAAGGATAGGAAGGATTGGGGGGTCATTCCCTACTAGGGAAGAACCACACTGAGCTCCCTCTTCCTTTTGAGGGTTTCCATTGGGGCTCCTGAGTGGGTTAAGGATCTTTCCCTTTCCTTTGGTGTTTCCTGGGGTGTGCTGAAGCGGGTTTTTGTGAGGCTCTGTTATGATCCTCTCAATTAAAAAGGAGTGGAAATGGTTTGAAAAGGATTATATGTGAGGAAATGGAGGGATAATCCCATTGCTTTCATAGGTTTGTTTGTTGGTAGTGCTTATTGCTGTATTGGGATCAAGTGACATTTAATAAGGCCAGTCTTGAGCATTACTGAATCGTACCTGTGAAAAGGAAGTTGGAGTCTGCAGTGGCTGGACCAAGAAACAGGTGAGGCCCGGAGGACCTGAAGCAGTGTTAGATACAGTCCTTGATGGAGAAATCCGCTGTGTATTATTGTAATTGGGGTGCCAGGACCTGATAATACAGTTGAGTAAGTGTGGGTTAACAGGCAAGCTTCACACTCTGCTGTGGCCAGATTTAGGAAACCTTTGCTTGAGAAGTACCAACATCCACTCATGAGAACACACTCCTCCTAGCTCATGCAGACTTTTCAGATTAGGTTCCCCAGATTTTGATGGGGATTCTGCACCTGGGAGAGAGGGACTCTCCAGGGCAGTTGTGTAAACATTCTTCCCTCCCACTGTGTCCACTTCCATTCCTCACTCCTCACCTTCATCAGACCTGCCAAGTCCAAGACTGAAGGTCCTGGAATCCTGGCAAGCAGTCTGGCCCCCACTCTAAGACAAACAGAAATGGTTGTAACTCTCTCATGGATAAGAAGTCAAGATGTTGGCTCTCTAGAATGGGTATGACAGCTTCAAAGATCTGTGCTCCATCTGCCTTTCTGATTCTCCACCCTCGAGGCTATCTGTTGGTAGTAGGAGCTTCCGCCATCTTGTCCATGTTATAGGTCTGATCCTGAGGAGAAAGAAAAAGGATGATAGGCCATGCCCGTCCAGGTGAAGTAACTCCGCTTAAAGCATTTTCTTGAGGAAGTCCCAGGGTTTCCAGTATAGCTCATAGACTACCCCTGGCTGCAAGGGAGGCTGATACATGCTATTTTCTAACAGGGCATGGCTCCCTGGAAGAAAATCAGTGTTGTAAGACATGAATGAACAGTGGATATTGGGTAGCTGTCCCAAGCTCACCAGCCTAAGGAGTGCAGACCATTTTCTTTAGCACTGGGAAGTTGTTGGAGGATTCTGAGGAGAGAGGAGAAGGGTTTGCTTCAAGAAGATGAAATGGCAGGAGGTTTGGAGAGCAAGTGGAGAGGTTGAGAGTAGAGGCAATGCTCTGTGGATTCGCATGGACTGGAATATGGATGAATACACTCTAACCACTCATAGTCACCTGGGAAACTGAGGCAACCAGATGGCACTGCTTTAAGAAATGCCCTTCCTGTAGCACTTGAATTAACAGGCTTGACAGTTAACTGAATGTCTTTCAATAGAATATGAAGAACCACGTCAGCTATCATACGATTAGCAATTTTATCTTTTGATTATGCTCAGTGTCATTTCTTGTTTCAAACGAGTGAATTGCTTCCATAAAGCAACCTTAAAACAATTTCTCTTCTGTTCTTTGCACTCTTTTTGACACTAGTAGAACAAATTATAATGGACTCATATTGAAACCCTCTTTGATTTAAACTATGTACAAACAGAATTGGAAATTTTGTCATCCTTTGCACATCAGCAGCAGTTTCTGTGCCATTTGTAGCCACAATTGAATAGGCATTTAGATCAGTGAGAGGTTTGTGAGGTTTGTAATTCAAACACAAAGTCCAAATGCACCAGGTAAATGCAGCAGTCATAAAGGGTATGGGCTAACGCACACATGGTTGACAATAAGTCATAAATCCATTGTTGAGCTGATGTGACTTTTGAATACAGTTATTCTAATGCTTGCAGACTTCTTTCAAGGTTGACTATCTGGAATATTGGGATTTCTGAGATGTTTCAGTGGTTTATGGAGACAAAGGGATGGAGTATTTGAAGTTGGAAGTATTCTATACATGGTCATGGCTTCTTGCCTTGGGTATCCACAGTCCAGATATTTGAAATCATAGGGTTTATGTTTGAACTACAACAATTTTCTCTCATAAAGGGACACAAGTGGTGTGATGTAGTCACAGTTCCTAGTCATCAAATTCCAAAATTCCAAAGACTGGCACTGTTGCAAGGGATAGTTTGAAATGGCCAGGTTACAGGTCACAAAACTCTCTTTCAGGGACTTTCAGGGACTGAGCTATGTGAAAAAAGGCATCTCCATGTTGGCAGTACAGAGGGGAGCAAAAAAATAAATCAACCCACAGGACACCTCCTATCTGCCACTGACTCATCCCCTCACTGTACTAAGACTTACATGCTTTCAACCCCGTAAAGGCATATTATCTTTTGTGGGTTTTTTTTTTCATTTTATTTATTTTTTCAGTGTAACAGTATTCATTCTTTTTGCACAACACCCAGTGCTCCATGCAAAACGTGCCCTCCCCATTACCCACCGCCTGTTCCCCCAACCTCCCACCCCTGACCCTTCAAAACCCTCAGGTTGCCCCAACCTCCCACCCCTGACCCTTCAAAACCCTCAGGTTGTTTTTCAGAGTCCATAGTCTCTTATGGTTCGCCTCCCCTCCCCAATGTCCATAGCCCGCTCCCCCTCTCCCAATCCCACCTCCCCCCAGCAACCCCCAGTTTGTTTTGTGAGATTAAGAGACATTTATGGTTTGTCTCCCTCCCAATCCCATCTTGTTTCATTTACTCTTCTCCTATCCCCCTACCCCCCCATGTTGCTTCTCCATGTCCTCATATCAGGGAGATCATATGATAGTTGTCTTTCTCCGATTGACTTATTTCACTAAGCATGATACGCTCTAGTTCCATCCACGTCATCGCAAATGGCATGATTTCATTTCTTTTGATGGCTGCATAGTATTCCATTGTGTATATATACCACATCTTCTTGATCCATTCATCTGTTGATGGACATCTAGGTTCTTTCCATAGTCTGGCTATTGTAGACATTGCTGCTATAAACATTCGGGTACACGTGCCCCTTCGGATCACTATGTTTGTATCTTTAGGGTAAATACCCAGTAGTGCAATTGCTGGGTCATAGGGTAGTTCTGTTTTCAACATTTTGAGGATTAAAACCTAGGTGTCTTGTGAAAGGACACAATTCCACTTCCAAATGCACATGTAGATGAAGGAAAGAATTCTGTTCGGCTCAGGTCATGATTACTTCACCCAGTCGCATCCATCCCGTGAGGAAGAGTCTTGGTTTGAGATGGGCATTCTGGCCTCTTTTTATTTGCTAAATAAGATGAATAATATTTACCAATATTAGACGTTTCTCTCTGGCAGTGAGTTTCTGGCACAATGTCTGTTTTCATTCAGGGAACCACTGGGATTTACAAATTCCAAAATCTCCACAGATCAGTCAATGATGTGGTAAACAGTTTCTCAGCTAGGCAGATGGAAGCACTTCTCTAGTGTCTGCAGCTGAGGTGATGAGGATCTGGATGGCAGCACCTGCGCCAGGGGAATTATTGAAAATTGTACCACTATAAACAAAAGATACTCATCCAAGCTCAGGACTGATGGTTTTTCTTTCTAACAGATATTTAACCTGATTTGCCTGCAAAAACACTCATGTTATTAAAAACAAAACCAGCAGAGGTCACGTGAATTTTCAGTGGCTAAATGCTGAGATCTTCTCTGGCTTTGCTCTGCTTCTCACCCATCCCATTCATGACCAATTCTATCATAGGGCATCTCGTTCATAAGGAATAGGGGCCCAAGTGATGGCATCCTTTAGCTCCCTGGAATCCAACAACCTCTCCATTAAGCCATTGCAAATTATCATACCACCTGAGTGATATTGAGGTGCTTGCCATATTAAGGTAGCTCTCTATAAATCCTCTGATCCCCCTTCCAACCAGGGGCTGCCCCTAGGCCCTGCCTGTATGGAAATTTTGAATCAGTCGCTGCTGAGAGGATTAAGTTTATCCTAAACTGACAGAAGAAGCTTCCTTTTACATCACTACAAAACTGGTGAGTGAAGCTACCCAAGGACCAGGCACCAGCCAGACATCTGGGCAGCAGTGAGTCTTCTTATCTTGGGAAACCCAAAGAGAGCCAACCAGCTCTGAGACTTTTATGATGGCAAGTGTAAGAGCTATTATGTGGAGTGTAAGTGAGGACACTGCCTGATCCTGAGAAGGCACCTAGAGTAAAGGTTTGCTTCCTGCCAGGGGTGGGCAGGAAGTTGGGCAATGACTCAGTCCAGCCACAGAGACCTCCTGCCTTAGCATCCGGAGGGAGGGCCAAATGTGGTTAATGTGGGGACATGGAATGGATTCTTTCCCAACCCTGCCTTCGGTCAGTGGCAGCAGAGGAAACTGGAAAACAGGAAACATCTTACCTGCTGTGCACTCTGTGGAGAACAATGGGAATAAAGAACCCAGGGAAGAACTGAAACAAATATGGTGGTATCTGATCATTTGGTAAGTCCTAACTGGACATTGATCTGACCCACCCATCATGCTAGACATGGAGGATACAGCTATGACTGGAAACAGTTCCTGACTCTAGGGGGCTTCTATGGGGCCAGAGAAGAGAGGCAGCTGAACAGTGTGGCCAATC
The DNA here is from genome assembly GCF_922984935.1 of Meles meles. Lineage (NCBI taxonomy): Eukaryota > Metazoa > Chordata > Mammalia > Carnivora > Mustelidae > Meles > Meles meles. The sequence continues at coordinate 29,119,501 of NC_060081.1, forward strand.
AAGATGAGCAAATGTTGGATGGGAACTCTTAGTGGGATCTCTGAAGAAGACATCATGTGCCACATCTTCTCAGCTCACCTTGTGCTTACCTGCAGCTGGTGGGCAGTTTCTGTGCACCCTGACAACTTCCTACCTACCTCCAGTACCTGTTTGCCTCTCCCTTTTTCTCCTCCTGGGGGTGTTGAAGACACTGCCCCTCGTGCAGCATTCAGCCAGTGGGTGGATAGGTTCCCTGGCTCCTCCCTGCTCAGTGGGGCAATTCTGAGGCATGCTCCATATAGTCTCCTAGAGGTTCTTAACAGGAGTGAGTCCCAGCTGCCCACAGCAGTCGCTCACTCCTTGACAAGTCCTGTATTGATGTTCCTGCTTTACTTCCCCAGCAAATCCTAGGCCACCTCCGAGATAGCCACCTGGCTCAAATCCTTTCCTCAGTCTCTGCCTTTAGGGGTTGACCTGCCTCAGGCTAAGGATCTGAAACAGCACATGGCACATGGCACTTTATTGGCACTTTTGAGTCAGTTGGAAGATGGGCACTCACACACTGAATGGGCGACCAGCACCAAGGTGTCCATGTGACCAATGAGAGTGGCCCAACTTGGATGTTTCCCCACCTCCCTTGATGAAGCAACCTTGGGAAGGTCATAGTCTGACTAGTTTTACCCAGCAGTCCCACTGGGTATCACTGGGGTGATAGTAGAGACTTATCAACTGGAGATACCGGATTGTTTGTACATCTAAACTGCTTAAGGCATCCTATCTTTTCCCTGCTGCTCATGGGATGGGTGCCTTTCAAGTCATGCCTGTTGGGTTCCTTGACATCCACCCCAATATCTAGGCCTCAGAAAACATGTATCCTCACTTCCCCGACACACGAAGCACAGAGACACAGTCTTTTAGGCACTCTTCCCCGACACACGAAGCACAGAGACACAGTCTTTTAGGCACTCTGTAGGGCCAAATGTGTTTCAGAATTTAAATAGTTCAGATGTTGGAAGTGTAAAACCATACATCCATCAAATATGACATATCTGTCACCCTTGGAAGGGTCTGAGGCCATATCCCCTAAGACAGCAGTTTAAAGTTTCTGTACTTTTACCTTGAATACAAGTTTTCCCCAACATGATAAAAAAACTTTTGGTTCTTGGACAATATCAGATTTTCAATTGCAGGCACAGGATTATGGAGCTCTTCAAAGTTCCACCCCCCAAATCCTATCAAGGCCCACTGCCTGCCCTTCCTCTGACTTCTGAAGGACTCATGGCACTCAGTCTATTACAAAGTACAGCACCTGATACTACTCTGTCTCACATTGTTCTCATTGTTTTTCATGTCTTCATTTCAATTCTAAATATACATGAAGGCAGAGATCATGTTTTGTGTAGCATGCTGCATCTGGTAGGACTCTCTTGGTTGTAGGAAAATGGATTCATTTTAACTTTTCAAAATGGAAGTAGAGTTGATACACACTTTACATTAGTTTCAGATGTATAACATAGTGAGTGGACAATTCTATACATGATGCTTGCAAGCGTAGCTACCATCTGTCACCATACAATGCTATCACAATACCACTGACTATATTCCCTGTGACTTATTCATCCCATCATTGGAAGCTTATACCTTCCACTCACCTTCACTCATTTTGCCTGTCCCCAAACACCCTCCCATCTGGCAGCCCCTAGTTTCAATTCATGGGTATTTTTTTCCCGTATTTTTTGCTTGTTTTATTTTTTAGATTCTACATAAAAGTGAAATGGTATTCGATGTGTAAAAAGAGAATTTTTGGTCTCGTAACTGAAAAAGTGTAGGAGCAGCCTATGATACAGGACCAGCTGGGTCCAGGGGCTCTGTTAGTCCATCAGGATTCAGTCCTTTCTGTCTCTCTGGCAGAGAGACTACATCTTTGTTGGTATCATTCTTGACCAGGCTTCTGTATGTGGCTGCCCCTAGAGCCAGGAGGTTTACAACGGCTAGCTGAGCCGTTGCCAGGGAGAGACAGCTTCTCTGTCCTCATGCTTCCACAAAAACTCTCATCAGTCCCTCCTTTTGTCCAGCTTGGTCCTAAACCAATCTCCATAGCCAAGAGTGGTGGTGTTCTTGACCAAGCATGGATCCCTGTTTCCTTAGGAACAAGTGCTTTCAGGCACTGTTGGTAGAATGCAAAATGGTACAGTCCCCAGGGAAGTCAATTATGTATGCATTTACCCATTGACCCAGAAAGTCCACCAGTGGGAAGCTGAACCACCCATGTAGTGGCAAACAAATGGAATATGTGTGCACAGGACTATTCGTTGTGGAGCTACTTACAATAACAAAAGATGAAAAATAATCAGATATTCATGAACAGAGACTGATTTAATGAACTAAGGCACCTCCATACTTGGGGCTGCTGGAAGAAATGAAGAATATTAGGATGGTTAATTTTGTGTGTCAACTTGATTGGGTTCTGGGGTACCCTGATATTTTGGTCAAACATTGTTCTGGCTGTGTCTGTGGAGGGTATTTCTGAATGAGATTAACATTTGAGTTGGTGAACAGTGAAGCAGATTGTCCTCTCCAGTGTGGGTGGGTCACATGTCAAACAGTGTAAGTAAATATTTATTGGGGCTTTGTGTTTGCTGAACCCCCTAATATTGGTCACACAGATACTTTCAACACTACTTCCTGAAATAAATGAATGTGCTCATCAACTAACCTGTGTGTGAATGTCGAGACTGCTGAGGCTGCTGGAACCTAAGAAGTTATTCAGATTAGTATCCATCTATACAATAGATTGAAACTGTGGCTGGTGATAGGCAGGAGAGGGGACAAGAGCCCAAACAGTGGTCCAACACAGCCTTGTGAGATGGTGAAAATCTGAAAGGCAGAATAATATGCAGGTCCAGAAACATTTAGTCAGAGTCTGGGAGAGACTCTGTGGATTGGAAGCAGGGATTTGTCACAGCTCTTGTTCATTTTATGAACACAGTAGGTTAGAAGCCACATTGTGCAAGTTTTGACACAATATTTTCTGAGAAATTAGGACATTGTAGACTTTTCTTACTGTTAAGCTTGCTTGCATTCAACTTCAATTCCTTCATAGATTCTCAAATTATGGGGCTGCAGGGATTTCTCTAATGTTCTGCAGTCATCTATCATCCTATGTAACAAAGTGTTTCCTGATAAATCACTAAAAATATCTGCTGCTTCATGAAAAGCAGATTCCTACTGATCTACAGCAAAGCCATGACAGGTACAGCCAACGCACTACTGGCACACCAGTACCCTTACATGCAGAAATTCAGCCTCCCTGGTTTCTCCCCAAAGTGGCTTTAGATGATTCTGCTGTGAAGGAAAACAGGTCGACTTATTACTGGTATTGTTTGAGTCCTTTGCACTTTGTGATTACCCACCAGGTCTTTGAACATGGCAGATGTTGCCTACTTGTTGTGGACTTAAAATAGGTCAATGGGAACCTAGCTGGCCAGACTAGACCCGGCCTCCAGGGCCAGCAACTCCTTTGCAGCAAAGCTTTGAGGGAGAACCCTCAGAGTCAAAGCCCTGATTAAGGAGGAAAGAAGCTCATGTACCTGTCACCAGATGATTCTTAGCCTCAGCAAAGTTTCCATTCTTTGTCCCTTGGATGGGACAATGTGGAGGCACATCCCCAGTGGCACAGTGCCCCAGTTTCCCACAGTGGTTGCCTCTTCATTAACACAGACACTGTATTGGCTGCCCCTCTACTTTCTTTTCCATCTCCACTTCTTTACTTCCTGGAATAAACTACTTAGATTGGAATGTTTTTCTCAGAATCTGTCTCTATGAGAATCCAAACAAGACAGTCCTAGAGGTCTACAAGTCCTCTGAGTCCAGCAGCTCATAAGAGGGATCCCACAGCCTGCTGGAAGCCATGTTAGTATGACAATGCAGTGAACTGGAAGCATAGGAACAGAAACAGCAGGTTAACACTAATTTGGGGGCTGAATTCTGCTGAACCCCTTGCAAATAGAGAGACTGAGACTCCATATGACTGCAGGCATGTAAGAGAGCCCACCTGAGATCAGTGGAGCTTGCCTCCTATCTGCAGAACTGTAGGCTTCCGAGCAATAACAAAGGGTGTTTATTTAGACTGTAAGAATTGGGGTCATTTGTTATGCAGCTATCATAACTGCTACAGGATACTTTTTTTTTTTTTCAACGGAGCTGTAACTGACAACATCGCATGTATTTAAAACATACAGTGTAATAATCTGATATATGAGGAAAAAAAATAGTTCCTATGTGTTACCAAACAAGGAAGAAAATTGTGGAAATGTGCCACCATTGTTTCAAATGAGGTGGTGTGGGCAGTGGAGGCCATAACTGACCTGCAGTTTTTAAATGGAGATGACGTGATGTTTCCATGTCACTGTGATGAGAGAGAATTGGAGGAAGGCCAGGCAGCAGAAGCAGCTGCTAAAGGACCAGAGACTCTAGAATGAATTACACCAGACTGGGAGTACCATCTACCTTCCAAGCTATAACTTCATTCTCAAAAATCCTCCACGAGGCATAAAGTGGGAGAAGATGTTTACAAAACATTTATCTGAAGAAGACTTGTAACTAGAATATATAAACAATTCTTAGAACTCTATATTAAGACAATCCATTTTTTCTTAAGGGCAAAAGACCTGAACAGCCACTTCCCTAAAGAAGGTTTTACAATGTCAAATATATGCATGAAAAGATGTGCCACGTCCTTAGTCATTAAGGAAAGGCAAACGAAAATCAGATTGAGACATGACTACAAAATCTACAAGTACAATTAACATTAAAATGTCTGACCACACCAAGTTTTGGCAAGGATGTGAAGCAACCCAACTGTCCCAGTCTGCTGATAGACGTGTAAAATGGTACAATCACTAGGGAAAATAATTTGGCAGTTTCTTAAAAAGTATGTTTCCCATTCTGTGTAGGTTTCCCATTTTCAGAGAAATGTAGATATATGTCCATACAAAGATGTGGACGTGACTATTCACAGCAGCTTAATCTAGAAAAGAAAACTGGACAAAACTGAAGTGTTCATCAAAAGGTGAATGGATGAACAAATTTTAGTGTATCCATATGATGGAATATTACTCAACAACGAAAATCAACAAACTATTGATGCACACAATAAAGTTGAATCTGAAAATTATTATGGTGAGTAAAAAAGCCATACTGCACAGAGTATACATCCTGTTTCCATGTATATAAAATTCAGGGGATGCAAAATTAAAGTGACAGGAAGCAGAGGAAACAAAGCAACAATGAACTATTGGGACTTCATGATGATAAAAAGCTTTTGCACAGCAAAGGAAACTATCGACCAAACCAAAAGACAACTGACAGAATGGGAGAAGATATTTGCAAATGTCTTATCAGATAAAGGGCAAGTACCTCAAATCTATAAAGAACTTACCAAACTCAACACCCCCAAAAAGAAATAATCCAATCAAGAAATGGGCAGAACACAGGAATAGACATTTCTCCAAAGAATACAAGCAAATGGCCAACAGACACATAAAAGAATGCTCAATATCACTTGGCATCACGGAAATACCAATCAAAACCATAATGAGATACCACCTCACACTGGTCAGAATGACTAGAATTAACAGGTCAGGAAATGACAGATGTTGGTGAGGGTGAGGAGAAAGGGGAACCCTCTGGCCCTGTTGGTGGGAATGCGAACTGGTAGAGCACTCTGGAGAACAATTTGGAGGATCCTCAAAAAGTTAAAAATAGAACTACCCTATGACCCAGCAATTGTACTACTAGGTATTTACCCCAAAGACACAAATGTAGTGATCCAAAGGGACACACGCACCCCAATGTTTCTAGCAGCAATGTCCACAATAGCCACTATGGAACCATGGAAACAGTCCAGATGTCCATTGACAGATGAATGCATAAAGAAGATGTGGTATATACATGGAATGGTATAAATGTGGTATATATAAGGGAATACTACTCATCCATCAAGAAATATGAAATCTTTCCATTTGCAATGATGTGGGTGGAACTGGAGGGTATTATGCTAAGCAAAACAAGTTAATCAGAGAAAGACAATTATCATGTGATCTCACTCATCTTAGGAATTTATAAAACAAAACAGGATCATAGGGGAAGAGAGGAAGAATGAAAGAAGATGAAAGAGAGGGAGACAAACCATAAGAGACTCTTAATCATAGGAAACAAACTGAGGGTTGCTGGAGGGGAAGTGGGTGGGGGGATAGGGTAACTGGGTGATGGACATTAAGGAGTGCACATGATGTAATGAGCACTGGGTTATTGTATGAGACTGAGGAATCCGTGGCCCCTACCTCTGAAACTAATAATACTTTGCATGCTAATTAATGTAATTTAAATAAAAAATAAAGAGCACCCTTGCACAAAAATAAATAAACAAATCAAACAAGCAATCAAGCAACAGTGATTACCTGGTGACAGGATGGTTGAGGGAGGGAAGGATTATAAGGGCATCAGGGAAGTTTTGAGGATGATGTCTGTGTGTCAAAACTCATCAAATGGTGTTTGTTTAAAACAACTTTCTCCTAAAGATGATAAGGGGGTGTGGTATTTGGCACATCTGGTACTCTTAAACTGGAAAATTCTATTCCCCTACTTGGCATTCACAGAGAGGTAATCCATCAAGGCTTCCAAATTATGTTTAAACATCTATCTATCTATCTATCATCTATCTATCTATCATCTATCTATCTATCTATCTATCTATCTATCTATCTATCTATCATCTATTTTAGAGAGAGCATGAGCAGGGAGGAGAGACAGAGGAAGAAGGAGAAGCAGACTCTTTGCTGAGCAGGGAGCCTGACATGGGACTTGATCACAGGTTTCTGTTAATCACGATCTGAGTCGAAGGCAGAGGCTTAACTGACTGGGCCACCCAGGTGCCCCCAAATTACTATCTTTTGTAAACAAAATGGAATGAGGTATACATTTTGAGGTGCATTCTGCTGTAGGCCTGCTAACTTTGGAAATGAAAGTCATCCTCTGTGCCCAGCAGATGAAGAAAATGAAAGGCAATGTGACTGGTCTAAGGTCACTTCTCAGGTCATGGCCAACCCAATGGTTCTTCCCTCCCAGATTCCAACTGTGGATTGGTGCTCAGTTCACTGGAACATCTGGCTTCCTAAGGCCTTCATAAATGTCCATTGTTTTTTTGTTTTTGTTTTTGTGGTTTTTTTTGTGTATGTTTTCCCTCTGAGGGCTGGATTGAGACCATTTTCTCTAGTTCAGAGTTTTTAAGGACACTCTCAGAAACCAGTCTCAGTTTTCAGTGCAATGGTTTTCCTCCTTCCATTGTACCGCCAGGTCACAGCTCTTTTTCCTTCTGAGCCCCTTTGTTCCTTGGTGCCTTTATCCCAAATCTATACCCAGCCAGCCTCACCCCTCCAGAGTCCTCATGAGCCAAGTATCAGGCCCTGTTTTTCTGCTACACCCTTGGGCTCTACTGTTGCCTGACTGTAATCTCCCTGTTCATAAAGGACCCAGAGGGTTCAGGTTAAAACTTGTGTGAGCACTTGTAAAATCCTTTGGGAAATCAGTGTAGTTTGTAGCAGTGCCTCATGCTACTCCCCTCACAAGCTCCCCCAGCCCATTCATGTGGATTTCCAAGTAACCCTGTGCACCACACACAGGGTGGCCGCCAGCGCCTGCCTCTGCCCACATGTCAGGGCTGACTCAGGAACTCAGGCTCCCACCTTACCCATTTTCAGCTTCAGCCATCCCTCTTAAAAGGAGTTTGTGCTCTGCACACATCATAGAAATCCAGGAGGGCACAGGAAAGGGAAGCCACCGGCCTAATGAAACCCATACACTATTGATGCCTTCCATCCTGACTCAACCTACTGAGGAAGAGAACACGAGGAGACCCCTGCAGGTGAGGACAAAGCCCTGTCCTGGCTGTTCACTTTCCTGGCATTCAAAATGCCTCTTTGTTGCTGTCAAACTGTTGCTGATAAATCACTATTTCTTGCTGAAAGCTGTGAACATTTTTGGATTGGACCGCTGACACCTTGTTTCTCCATGTGGTCCATGAATAAGTGGCTTTGGCATACAGAAAACCAAGGAATACAGATGTTGTGAAAAGAAGGGCCATATGTACCCTGAGGTTCATAGTAGCAATGTCCACAATAGCCAAACTGTGGAAAGAGCCAAGATGTCCTTCAACAGAAGATGGATAAAGAAGCTTTGGTCAGTATATACAATGGAATATTACTCAGCCATCAGAAAGGATGAATACCCAACTTTTGCATCAACATGGATGGGACTGGAGGAAATGGTGCTGAGTGAAAGAAGTCAAGCAGAGAAAGAAATTAGCATATGGTTTCACTCGTGGAACCTAAGGATTAACATGGAGGACATTGGAAGAAGGAAAGGAACAGTGAATTGGGGGAAATCTGAGTGGGAGATGAACCAAGAGAGACTGTGGACTCTCAGAAACAAGCTGAGGGTTTTGGAGGAGGGATGTGTGAGCCTGGTGGGGGTTATTAAGGAAGGCACATACTGCATGGAGCACTTGTTGTTGTACTTAAACAATCTTGGAACACTGCATCGAAAACTAATGATACATTTAATGGCGACTATCATAACACAATAATGAAAAAAAATCAAGGGATATGTTCAAGAAATCTGTGCACCCACCTCCATGTTCAAAGACAATTATTTCTTCTCCTCCTCCTCCTGCTCTTCCTCCTCCTTCTTTTTCTTCTTAAGCATTAATTACAACAGATAAGACACTGTAAACAACCATGCCCATTATATGATTCATTCATAAGGAAAGGAAATCATGGCAAATGTGATGACACCTGGACTTTTAAGCCACGTGAAATAAGTGAGAGAGAGGAAGGCCAATACTAAGTGTATGCAGGGATAGAGATATAGAAAGATAATAAAAAAAGATATATTTTTCCCTTCTATGTGGAATCTGAAACCAAGAAGAGAAGAGGAGAAAAATGAGCTCAGCAAAAGCCTTCAGATTGAAGGATCCAGAAACACAGGGCAGGGGGTGGAGCAGGGATTGAGTGAATTGTGAAGAGCTACAAACTTCCAGTTGTAAGAGAAAGATACAAGAAGGATGTCATGTACAACCTTATGACTGTAGTTCATACTGCTCTATGGAGTATTTGAGAGGTGTTAAGAGATCCAATTTGGAGAGTTCTCATGAGCAAAAGAAGAACATTTCCTTTCTTTGCTCTTGCCTTTCTCTTTGTATCTCTAAGAGATGATGACGGTCAACTCAACTTATTCTGGTGATGATTTTAGGGCCTAGGGAAATGAAATCATTACGTTGTGTAGCTGAGACGTGCATAGTGCTCAATGTCAATTCTTTCAATGCAACTGGGACCAAAGAGATTTTACCATTCATAATGAGCCTCAGGAAAGTTGATCTGGCAAAGGAATGACATGTAAACCAAACTGAAAACAGCAGAACCTAAAGTCGGTAAATTATGATAGCCATAGTAACATCTATGCCACGAGCATCAACACTGGGTTCTGAGTTGAAAAATCAGTGAATGAAAATTCCAGTAGATGAAGTAGAATGTTCAATTTGGGTTTTGTTTCAAAACATGACCAAGGAATAAAAGGTCTCAAGACATTAACTCTGAGAATTACCTTCTCGCATAAAGTTGTCCTGTTTTGGGCAATTTTGATTTTAAACCTTGAAGTAGGCACAGAAGGACAACATTTTGTTTTCTCCTTGTTGTCTAAAGGAAAATCGCTGAAGTCAAATGGCTGAGATAGGACCTCCCTGGAAAGAGTATAAAGGGCCAGATGAATGGTCCTGTGTTCATTTCTCCATCTTAGCAAATTACACTTTCCAGTGTAATTTACTGTTAGGTCATGAAGTCCATGAAGTTCAAGAAGTACATTCTAAATATCTTAAATGCATTAATATCATTGTCCAACCTCCCTGGAACCCACCTTCCCATCTCATTGCATCTTGTAAAACTAAACCTCTTTAGCATGAGTCAGACTCTTCCCATGAGTGCCTCCTTCCAGCCTTTGGCAAACACTATTCTACTTTCTGTCCTTAGGAATCTACTTTAGGTAGGCCCTGAGAGTGGAGTCAACGTGGTATCTTCCTGCATACTCCTCTCACTTAGCATAGTATCCTCAACATTCGCCCATATGGTGGTACATGCCAATGTTTTTTTTCCTCTATACAGAATGAATACTATCCCAATGTCTGTATATACAACATCTTTTCCTCCCTGGACAGACACTTGGATTGCGTTCATGGGTTAGCTTTTAGGAACAATGCTGCCATGAAAAGGGGTGTTCAGATAAGTCTTCAAGACTACGCTGTCCATTAATTTGGTTATGTACTGCAGAAGTCCAATTACTAAAATACACGGCATTTCTAAAGTTGATTTTTATGAAGGACTGCCATACAAATACCACAACAATGCCCTTAAATATTTCTATCACACACAATGAACACGGTTCCAACTTCTCTGCATCTTTGCCAACACTTGAACTTTTCATATATTGTAAGTCTTCACCCCACCAGCACCCATGGCGAGTCAACTTCATGGCTGTGGAATGGTATCTGATTGCTTGTTATAATTAGGATTTCCTGAAATATTAGTGCTGGGAAGTATCCTTTCCAATTTCCTTCCATGTGTATAGATTCGAGCTTATGTCTCTTCCCAATACGTACATTCACACATCACATTTTTTAAAATTTTATTTATTTATTTATTGGTGTTGTTGAGTTTCTCAGATCTCTAGATATTGTGGATATTGAGCCTTGTGAGATACATGCTTGGCAATTATGCTCTGCCATCTTGTGGACTGAGCTATCCCCTGATTGACAATGTCATTAAAGTCACAAAGATTTTAAGTATTCTGAATGTCCAGTGTGTGAATTTCTTTTTCTTTTCCGTCGTGTGCCTTGCAGATTGCCCAATCCTGTTTTGTGAAGCTGATGAAGATGAATGCTCTTGAACTCCAAATTCAGACATGTAACAGGATCATTGGTGGAGGAAGGCAGCAGCATGACCTGGAGAAGCACAGGCCTGATGCTGGGACCCTGAGTATATGTGATGATTTGATGATAGGAATAGCTACAGTGGGCGAGCAGGAGCTGTGTACTGCAAATGGTACCCTGCCCATTTTGGGCAGCACCTGTGTGGTGATGGGAGCAGTGAGACATATGACTGGACATGTCCCCAAGCTCAGGCCTTCTTCAAAGGGAGCCTTTTATTGCACTCTGCTCCAGTCGTGTTTGAAAGGTTTCTTAATCCGACGAGGGACCTGGACTTCTTCCACGACAAAGGGTGATGATAGTGGTGTGGTGACACCTGTCTCCGAGGAACTTCTCATCCCTCTATCGTGGTGAGCCACTGCCTGGAGTCGGTCGCCAAGAGGGTTCGAATGACTCGACACTGGGGGCAACCTCCAAGAGGGACCAGCCTGTCCCATGTTGAGCTGAATTCAGGTAAGACCTTTGTACCCTTGTTGTGTGTTCCCAGTTCACGGTCACATAGTTCTGCAGGTTCCTCAAGGAAGAGAGGAGAGGGCCGTGTTTGAAGGTGAGCTGGAAGGCTCTTGAACCTCTATAAATAAGATGGAGACCCTGCCCCTAGTCATCCCACAAGTGAACAAAGGGATGAACATCATCCAAGATAAACTGCCAGCCACCAGTATTCATGCCACCTGTCTGGAAAACATGTAGTTGAGGCCCTTGTAAATGATGGAGGGGGCACACATGTAGTAACTGCTGTGGCTAGTATGGATGTTACCTGCTTGGGGTGATTCACGTTGAAAAAAAGTGTTTACCACCCTGCAAAGACTGCTATGAATTGGCTAGAAGGGAAAAAGGACTGTAACTGGTGAAAGCCAGTTTGAAAACCTCTTTAGGGCTGAAAAATGCAGAGTGCTAAGAATTGCATTCTCATGAATAGGCTATCATATTTCATTGACTGATGGAAGAATAGAAATCATCCTGTATTTTCCACATGGAAAACAAGAATACAGAGAAACCTGGACTGTATTTTGTACTGGTTGTTGTTGTAGTTATAATTGTTGTTGTTGAAATCAGTTAGCCACCATACAGCACATAATTAGTTTCAAAGGTAGTACCCAATAATTCATCAGTTGCATATCACCCCCAGTGATTATAACATCGCATACTCTAATTATGCTCTTCCCCCTACTGCCCCATGCCCCCACCCATCTTCCATTGAACAGCCCTCTGGTTGTTTCTTCGGTAAGAGCCTCTCATCCTTAGTCTTCCTCTCTGGTGGCTTCCCATTCAGTTTCCCCCCCCCCTTCCCTTGTGATTATCCAATGGCTCCACACATAGGTGGGGCTTTAAGTCCCAGGGCAGGGGATCACAGCGGGCTTTCTTTCAGGGATGTTATTTTGTATCTTTCCATGTTTGACCGCATTTCACTTTTCCTGAGAAATGGCCCATTCCAGTGATGTGTCCATTGTGTCTGGAGGGACGGGGGCTCTTCCCTCTTGCTCAGTGAGTTGGGATCCTGAAGCGGGTGTCGGGAGAACCTCCTCTGTGTTACTGTTCCATTGGTGCCCTTGTGGGGCCTCCCTTTCCTTCTCTGGAAAATGATGAGAGATCCGGTTGTGCCATGTTTTCCAGAAGGCCCTCCAGCTCCAATCTTCCAGGGGCTAGAAAGAGCCAACTGTGGTGTATGTCGTCCACGAAACAAGGGATAGGAATCATCCCTTCAACTACTTCATGAAGACACACAACCAAGTAGAATGGAAACACCAGAGGAGCGTAGCTCCAAGGGGACGTGAGTGAAATGCTTTTACAACAGCCAATATCATAGGAAGGTATCTTTTCTGTGAACACAGAGGTGGGCACTTGCCTTTCCATATCAACAGACTTCATTTTTGTCTTTGGACTTTTCCGTGGATCTTTAATGTACCTTGACGTTCAGCCTGAGGAGACCTGATTGTGAACCTCTCAGAGCATCATCTCATCTTCGATCTCCTAATACCCATCGTTCAAAGAAATTGTTGAAAATACAGTCTAATTGACGTACAGGGTTATCGTCGTTTCAGGTGAACAGTAGGGATTCAGGGGTTCCGTATATGACTCAGTGCTCAGCACCGTGAGTGTACTCTTAATCCCCACCCCCTCTTCCACCCATGCCCCCACCTGGTTCCCACCAGGATGTTCTCTATATTTGAGCCTGTTTTTTTGGATGGTCTCTTTTTCCTTATTCCCTTTCTTCTTCTTTTCTGTCTCTGAAAAGTCACACATGAATCAAAATCTATGTTCACCTAAGACCCACGGATGTTAAGTCTTACCTCAGTATCTTGGTGTGTGTGGATTGTGGTGAAGAGACTGCCAGGTTTGGTCCACAGAGGCTCCCAGGGATCCCCATCCCTGCTATGGACCTGCCTGTCTATCCTCTGAGTGGTTGCTGAAGGGTTTCTGACCCAGGGAGCGTAGGGCAAGAGATGGTCTTTCACACCTTCAAGCTTTCATGACCAAACGTTGTCACTTCCCTGTGACTCTCTTGTGTTCCATCGCTTTCTGCCCAGGATCCCAGCACTTGGGAAGCAAGCAGTGGTGTTTAGAATGGCTTTCCATAGAGGCCACAGAGGAAGCAGCCTAGGAGTGCCCAGGCTACTAGGTCGAAAGGAACTCAAGCTCAGGATTTAGCTTCCACTGAGCAAACTGTCTTTCCTCCCATCCTGCCTCCCTATACTCTGGAGGAGAACAGGAGGAGAGGCCTGAGGGGGTGGACAAAGCCCTGCCTGGCTGTTGCTCTTCCTGACAATCAAACACCTCTTTGGGGCTGCCAGGCTGTTGCTGCTCAATCTCTTCTTGGTGGTGAAAGAGAGGACCTTTTGTCCACTGTTCCGCTGGCAAGTTGTTTCTCCGTGTGCACCGGGGACAGGTGTCCCAGGCCTCAGCGGCGAGCATGCTGGAAGTGCAGAGTGTCAGGTCCCTCCCAGGGTTACTCAGTCGGAATCTGCACTTTGCCGAGAAATCCTGGGCCTCAGAGCCTGAGAGGATCGTCCCCCCCAAAAGCACTGTGGAATGTTCTCCCGAGGGAAAGCTAATTGGCCACCTCGATCCACCAGCGGGGAAGGGGTGGTTGTTTCCTGGGCCTTTGTGACAATTTCTCTCTGCCGGGAATCCCCTGAAGGGTTGAATCCCCAGTGCCCCCGCCCCCCGGTGGGGATGGTTCTGGAAGAAAAGAAAGAACACCCCCCAGGCTGGGACTTAGAGTCGAGATGGAAGCTAAGTATGCACCCAACAGCAGGACAGGAGCTCCAACTCGCCCAGGCTGAGCGACTGCTCAGGAGCTCTGTGTTGTGCTTTTGCTAGGTCCTTTTGTGTCAGCTTACGGTAGTGGGGATTTTTCTTGTGCTGCTGGATCCTGTCTTCTTCGATTCCCTTGCACTGTACCTGCAAGTTGGGGGATCCTTGGCTTGTCTTTTTGCTTCCATGTAATTTTGCATTTCCTCTTTGGATTCTGGGTTGACCCAGTCCTTGTCGGGTAGCATGTAACTTAACCTTCATGGATTCATGGTCTCTCCGGGTTTGCTCTTGGGGTCCATTTGGAGTTCCATAGCATCGTGCTCAGAAAAGATGCGTGGGATGATATTCATCTTTTGGAGTTTGTTGAGACTTGGGTTGTGCTCTAACGTGTGATCGATTCTGGAGAATCTTCCATGGCCACTGGAAAGCGCTGCGGATTCTGCTGTTTCAGGGTGGAAGGTTCTGCATCTTTGTGTTCAAACGACTGCATCCCTCTCGAAGCCATTGATTCCTTGTTGGCTGTCAGAGTGGATCATGTGTCCATTAATACGTGTGCGGTGTTAGAGTCCCCCACTGTATGGTATTGCTGTCAAAGGTTTCTTTATGTTTGTTATGAACTGTCGGATGCCTTTGGGTGCTCCTGTGTTGGGTGTCTAAATATTTCAAGATGTTCTCTCTTATTGCATGGTCTCCATTATGATGAAGTCGGGTCCTTCTTTGTGTCTTCCTACCTCCCCGCCCCTCTTCTTAAGAGTCTGTGGTGTCTGGATAGAATATTCCTACCCTTGCTTCGTTTCGCATCCATTTGCGTGAGAGATGCTCCTCCCCTGCTCCCATTTCAGACAAGGGAGTGGAACATGGGTGTGTCACCTGGTGGATGTTGGAGACCACTTCAGAACCACCTGGACCTGACAGTCCCCTTGGCCAGCAAGGAGAGTGTGGGGATTCTCTGGTCAAGGGTATGAACCTTTCTCCTGGCAAGGGAGAACCAATCTGTGCTCCATCAGGCCCCAGCCAGGGACCAGTGGCTACCAGGGACCTGACCAAGAGGGTGGGGCCTGAAGGGCACCACTGCCTTGCCAAGAACGGCATAAGGAAATGCAGGATGGCTGCACATCCTAGCTCCTAGGTCAGCCTAGGTGTGAATAGAGCCAGGCTCAGCTATGGCCTTAAAGGGACACTTCCCAGTTTCTTTTCTTTCCCCAGCCACACCCAAAAGAAGCTGGGAAAAGGAATCCAGAGATCAGGGATAAGGATCCCAGGAGGATTCCTGTCTTCATGAAGGGTGAACCTGGAGAGCCTAAAGGGAAACTGAGCACGGAATGTCCTGCCTGCCCTTCTTCCATTTACAAAATATCTCCCTCGGGTTTTGTAGCTTCCACGGGCAGGATTGGATCTCTTTACGTGTTTCCCCCCCCCCCCCTCCTTCTTGCTGATGCAATTGCAGAGACTGTACTGGACAACTGTCAGTCCCAAATCCTGGGTCCAAACCAACACAAACACAAGCACAAACACCATATCCCAAAGGAAGCAAGATATCGTCTGTCCTCCTTGCTTTAGGGTGGAGAGAAGCAGCCCCTCTCCTAGGCAGCACAGAACTCTGGGGAGGGGAAGGAACTCTCAAGGACTCTCCTGTTCAGTGTTTGTTGCCTTCCTGGGGCAGGACCTGCAGTGTCTCCATCTCAGGGGTGCACAGGAGGGCTGTTTCTGCCTTTTGCCCAGATGCCTGGCCCTGACATAAACCTGTCCGCTGAGCAAGCGGGATTTGGAGGGGCCACCAGTAAGTAGTGAGGAGGGCTGGCTCTTCTCCTTCCTGCCAGATTGAATAGCTGATGACTCTGTAAGATTTCTGGGTTCAGGAATGAACAAGAGAGTCTGTAGATGCTGTACGTTCCCGTAGGAAATAAAAGAACCAAACACACACGTGGGCTGGGAGGGGAGAAAACAAAAACCTTTTTTTTCCTTTTTTTGGTGACAAAAACTTTAATCCCAAGGGTTCTCACAAACAGATTACATTTTTTTCTTTTTGTAAAATAAAAACCTTTTAATTGCATGAAATATAGCCCACCCCCCAAAAAACCATAAGTCTCTAGGTGAGAGGAAGGGGTGTTGTACAGCAGATGGCGCTCAGGCACCTCAAGTAGCCCAGGGGCCGAGGGGCAATCCTTGCGCGGCCAGTGGCCACGGGTTCAGCTCTGATGGTGGCTGTAGCCAGTTGTCCTGGTGCTTGTGTTCCGCTGGCCAGCTAGGACCGTGGCTCCAGCTGGCAGGACAGGATGTAGCTAAGGACAGAGGGACACCTGTGAGTTGAGCAGCAGCTTGCATTCAGGAGTCCCTCCCAGGGTTTCCCACCGCTGGTGTCTGGCTTCTCAGCAAGGAGGCCTGAGGCTGCCCAGGGAGCCCTAGTAGAAGGATCCCAGGCAGGGCCAGCAGAAAGAGTCCACCCCGACCCTCACCCAGCTCCTGAATGGGCCTCACCTCTCATCCTCGCTGAGCCGCTCCACAGACCAGAACCAGGCCGTGAATGGATGCTGGGGCTCTAGGCAGTAATTCTCTGCCGCCGCCTGGAGCAGCATGATGTCCGTGAGGACTCGGTATTCCTGGGCCGGGAGAGAGGCACAGGATGCACACCGAGCCTGGGTGGGGAAGCTACAGGGACAGGTGAGGGCCGAGCAGCGGGACAGGGGACCGGTCCTGGGTCTTGGCACACATGGCCACCCTCCTGCATGCAACTTCATGTCCCAAACTGTTCTCAGAGGCAAGTAGAATTAGCCCCTCCTCCGGGAAGTTCTCCTTGATGCCTTTCTGGATCCCTCCTGACTAACTAGATGGGTCTTCCACTTCTTTCTTAGCAACCTGTCCCAGGAAATGGGGGACGGAGGGGAGGGCATGGAGCCCAGGAATGTTCTTCCTTCCTATCAGGGGCGTCTCTGATAGGGGCTGCCTCCCCTAACCTACAGCAAGTGCCAAGTATGCTCACCTTATTCCTCTTGCCGTGGTTGATCTCATTGCCCTGGAAAGCAGACAACCATTGTCCTTCAGAAAGAGCCCCCTGGTCAGTCCGAGCACCTCACACCCACCCTTTCTGAGGCTGCACGCTGAGGCCAGGACACAGGAGGGGGCCGCTGAGACACACACAATGAGACTGGGGTCTAGGGCAAGCCCTGGGGTCCAGAGAAAGGAAGACGTGGGGCTGGTGAAGGGCTCCAGGTCGGCACCCTGCCGCACAACACTCTGTGGTGATAGAAGGGAGCGGCCCGCCGAAGCCTCAGGCAGGCAGGGCCTGCTGGGCTCCTGAAGTGTGGCTGATGTGCAGGCTCCTGACTTCCCTCTCCAGGACAGGCAAGCTCTGCGGGACAGGCTGCGGCCCATTCACACAGAGCGCATGCAGCTTCAGCTTCAGGATGCGCTGGTGCTTCACCAGGCTTGGGCACCCGTCTAGGTGCAGACTCCCTTCCCTCAGCACTGAGATGGTTAAGAGACCCCAGCTCCCAGGGACTGCTGGGAGGCTGTCCGGAGGGGACGATTCCCAAGGACGCAGAGCTCAGGGCTCAGTCCAGGCACTCTCTGCTCCCAGTCCTCAGGACTCTGGTTCCCCCTCCACAATCCTCAGGCTCACCCACCTCCAGGTAGTCCTGCATTGCAGTATCCAACATCACCAGGTCAGTGAGGAAAGTGCCAAGGTATGGGACGACACCCTGTGTCATGAGGGGTAGGTTTGGGATGAGTCCCTGCTCTCTGGTGCCCACCCCTGAAAAGGCTTCAGCGTCCTGGCCCACCCCACTGTCCCACATGGAAGGGCCTAGGACCCTTAGTTGCTTCCCCTGGATTCCCTTTCCCCTCACCCTCCCAGAACTGAGGGCTCCTCCTAATCCCCTCCAGGGCCTGCTCTTTGAAGTTCAAAAATGACAGGATGTGGAGCCCTGGGCCCCTCCCCAGCCACAAATCCATTCTCTACCCAGCCTGCTAGACTCCTTCCTCCTGGTCACCTGGATGGAAGACATTGAGGAACTGTGGCCACGGGAGGTGGAGCTGGAGTCTGCTGCCCCACCTGTCCTGATTTGGAGGCTTCCAGCCCTCAGGGAGGAGCCCCTCTCCCCTGACCTTGGAGGCCCTGTCCCTCAGGCACACTCACCTTCCTCGGTCGCCCCTTCCGTGCTCTCCGCAGCCGCCTCACCAGGGTGGCAAGTTTATTCGAGGGCCGCTCCTGGAGGGCCAAGGACAAGATCCTTGAGAGCAGAATAGCCTCAGTCCCCTGGCGCCCACCGTCTCTGACTTCAGACCCTAGACATCCCACCTCCGTGTGCTGATACCGACGCTCCATTGTCCCGAAGCATGCCAGGAGTCCTTCCAGAACAATCTCAGCTCCCCCATTCAGTCCATGTGGGACCTGGAGCCTGGAGCCTGGCCTCCCTGAGCCTCTTTTCTCATGGGCAGAAGGGAGAACTGCACCTACCTCCTATGGTCTCCTGAGGACTCAGGAGCCTATTAGCATCATCAATTTGTGGCCCACCACCCATCCCCAGTCCATCTGTGAGCAGAGGCCTGCCCTCTGGGCTGTCCGCGTTCATATGGGCCCCCATGTGGACCATGTCGATGGACACAGAAACCTGAAATCTAGCCTAGGGAGTCTGGCTGGGCAGCAGCCGCTGGTCCCAGCCCCAGGGGGAATCTTCATTCAGCCCAGGCTGTCAGCACATTCATGCCAAAGGCTTCTGCTCCCCGAGGAATGCTTCAGGCCATTCCCTACTTCATCCACACCTGATCATGCCTCCTCACACCCCTCCTGTCCTTGGAGGCCTGCACCTTCCCTGCTACCTTGAGGAATAGTTTCCTGCCCTGGGGGTTGTCTTCTCTGCAGAGCTTTGAGAGGGTGTGACAGCTCTTCCTGAAGAGAGGGAAAGAAGTTAGGCTCAGGGCCAGGGCGGGCATAACGGGGCAGGGTAGAGTGCGAGTCCCTTTTCTTGGAGAACCCCCACATGTCCAACGGGCTGGCTGAGGGTGTTCTCTGGGCTCCTCTGAGCCCTGAGGTCTTTGTAGGACATGGGAGGGAGTTCGCCTGGGCATCCTCCTGGGCGTCCCTTCCCCGCTTAATTGAACAGCTCGGTTTGGGTGGGGTTTTGGTTGAACCATGGGCAGAGAGGTCAGTGGCTGCCAAGTCACCGCGTGGAAATATGGAATGCAGCTCAGCCCAGGGTGGGGCATGGAGGACATTGGGTTTCTCAAGCAGGAGGCAGGGTGGCCTGTTCCCCAGGAAGGCTGAGAGAAGCAGCCCCGGGCCCAGGTCCTTTGGTCAGGGTTTGCTGCCTCCCAGGAGGTCCAAGCTGACTGAGGGGGAAAAGGACAGGCCTGTGGGAGATCCCGCCTCCATCCTGGTCCGTCCCTGGAGAGAAGCCTACTCACCTGGAAACATTGTCCCATGTCCTCTTCAGGCGGTGGATGGAGACACTCTGCAGAGCCGCGAGGATGGCATGCAGGGAGGAGTAGTTTCCCAGGATCTGGCAGGCCTGGGGGAGGGAAGAGAAGGAGCTGTCAGTGGGAGAGCAGGAGCCCTAGATGCTCGAGAGCTACAGTGCCCCGCTCAGGTTACCCAGGCTCTCCCTCCCCAACCCCCCCCCCCCCGATGAAGCTGATGTCCGGGGAGCTGCAGAAGGGCACAGGGCAGCCCCAAAGAGGAACACTGCTGGCGAGAGGGAGGATTTTCCCTCCCTGCAAAGAAAGGGTCCCGTGGGCACTGAGCATCCCAACGTTGGGCCATGCGAGTGAAGGTCAGCATGCCCCCGGGGGGAAGAGCCTGGGGACCACAGGTCTTAGAGCAGGGCCTTCATCCCTGAGAAGGGAGAAAGACAGAAGAGCAGTTCCCGAGGCTCAGGAGAGCCTCAGGGAGCTGGGCCGCCCATAGCATACCTTGGCCACCCGGATCCAGTGGTCCACCACCAGGGCCCTGTCCCGGGCTGTCATGCTTGGGTTGCCAAGGCACGTGGTGACGATGCAGCTGGCCACAGCATTGAACTGGGCGATGGTGGCCCGCACTGTGGGTGCCAGGTGCTCGTTGCCAGGCCTGTTCCTCCGGGACCAGACGGAGCCCAGGCACTGATGGGGCACCACCTTCTTGAACAGCTCCTAGGGGACAGGGCGAGGTTTGTTGAGCCACACACATGTCCGCACATGCAAGACTCATGTCCTCGGGAGGGGTCCCAGGTCAGAGCTGGAGCTCAGGAGGCCGCGAATGTGGCCTGAGCCTGCTTAGAGAGCCCGGATTTCAATGCCACTCTGTTTCTCTGAGGGAAGCCAGGGCAGGATGCCCCGGGAGCCAAGAGAGGCAAGGGAAGGGAGGAAGGCATGTGCACCCTGATCGTTCCATGTCCAGGGGGCCGCTCCAGGTGGCGCTCCCAAGGGGGCATCTTCTCCTCCAAATGCTCATCCCTGCGGTCCGTGTCTCCTTTCGGGTGCCCATTCTCACGTGGTGGCGGACAGCACGGCTTTCGGCGTCTAGCCTGTCCTTCAGGACCCATCAGATGCCTAATCCGGGTTGAGGGTGCTCAGGCTCCCAGGCAGATGGGTGGGCGACCCATGGACATGACTGCGCACAGGGAGCTGCCCTCCTGGCCCCGAGGGACCAGAGCCTTCCCATCTATGGTCTCTCGCGTCTGACTCATTGCATCTACGTGGTTCCTCTGCCTCAGTCCTTCCCAGTGTCTGTCTCCACAGTCCGCAGCTGGACAGTGACAGCTCAGGTCTGAAAGCCCTGATGGGTTTCCACGGTTGGTGAGGGCTGCATCTGAGATCTGGCCCTATATCCCGGGAGTTCCCATCAGGGAAAAGCAGGTATAGGGCGGCTGAGAGCAGTAGAAAAGCCGGCCCTGGCCTCCTACCCTGGGGGCCCAGCTGCTCACCGCATCCATGTAGGTGAGCTGCTCTGCCACCAGCTTGGGAGGGAAGTCCAGGAGGTCAGGCTCCTTCTCCTTGAGCTGGTGCTTGGGTTGGCAGGAGGCCTCTGCGGCTGGAGTGGGCTCAGCGGCAACTGGGACGGCTGGAGTAAAAACTCCCAGGCTTGCCGATGGCCCAGCTGTCTGTGCCTCAGGACCCGGCGACCATTCATAACATAGGAGCCCCTGTTCCAGTTCTGGAGCAGCCGGTGGAGGGGAGGCTGGCTCGGACCCCGAAGGGGATGGCTGATGCAGAGCCAGGGTTGCCTCTGGCTCCATGGGAGGCTCTTTGGCTGGCTCAGCTGCTGGATGGAGTCGCATAGCCGACACGGGTTGGGGTGGGGTTGGGGGTGGGCGAGACAGGGAAGGGTTCAGCCACATCACTGACATTCCATGGGCCTTTCCCTCAACGGGACAGATCCCATGGCCTTTCAAGGAATACCCAGCCCATGAGCCCCATCCCGGATGGCCTTCCCAGCTTGCAGTGCCCCTTACCCTCCGCCTCAGCCTCTGTGAGCTGCAGAAGTTCCCGCTGCCTCGGCAGAACGGGGGCATGTGTGTTCAGGGCCCAGTCATACCACGGGAGGTGCACATAGGCCCCCTTGACCTCCACATGGGCACCGTGCAGGGCCTGCCCGATATCGTGCCATGTCTGCTCAGGCCAGGTTCCCGAGATGGGACGCAGAGTGCTGGGGAAAGTCATATGTGGAGCAGAGTCAGAGACCTGGCCTTTCCTTCCCCGTGCTACTCCCACAGCACCGTTCTTTCGGTGTGGGCCCCCCAGAATGGCCCCAGCCCACTTCCAACCCCTCTGGAGCTGTCCTTGCTGACTGCTGACCAGGGGGCATGAGGGACCTCCCATAGGTCTGTCCTTTGGCCCCTCAGTCCTGCCTCCTCCGTGCAGACCTGTATCCGGCCTTTGACTGGAGGCCGAAGGGTGAGGGGTCTGGTCCCCCCCCCCTTTCTGTCCTTGGCCCCACTTGTGGTGGTCAGTGGAGGTGGATATGGATGGGGGCAGACAGAGCAAGAACGGACCATCCGAGGGATGGCTGTTGTAGGCACCCACTCAGCCCAGAGTGGGCTCTGCTTCCCAGAGAACTTGGCATTCCGTCCACAGCTCTCTTGGGCTCATTGGCTTCTTCAGAGGAAGCCTCCCCACTAAGCTCTCCCGTGGAAATCAAGAGTTCTGGGAGATCCATGGTTCTGAACCTCCCTCGCCAGCAACAACTCCTGTCATCTCCCACCGTGCCCTGTGGAGGCAGCAGGCCCTCCTTTGGCACCCAAAGACCTATCCTGTTCTTCCTTGATCGTAGAGTGCCTCCTCATGGTCCCAAGAGAGGTGGATCCATTCATCCCTAGGGTAGGTCACAGAGATGCCCCATCTGATGAACGCTAGACATGCGTGCTTTGGATGTGCAGAGTGCCGATCTGACCCTCGGACAAGACTTGAGACCCAGGCATTGTCTCCACTGTACCCACACGCTGCTCTTGGTGACGAGAGAGTGCCTGCATTCCGAGGTGCTTAAGATCCATGATGTCATGAAATCATCCCAAAGAAGACTTTGCCAATCCTGAGTGGCCCTTGGGCTGCTCTGCCTGCTCCCAGTGTCCCCTTGATCTGGGCACATAAAGGACCGCCGTCAGGACCAGCTAGATGGCATCTCAGAGGTCCTTTGCCAATAGGAAAGCTGCCAGCTTTCCATTTCCTTTCCATAGACCCAGAAGGACCACAGGCCTGTGAGGGTTGAGCCTGAACGTGTCTTCCCTGGAGAGAGCAATGTTAAGCGGGAAGATGCCCAGCATGCCCAGCAGCCCTTTCTACAGGGCCGGGCCCCAGAGAAGCGCGTGCCGTGCTTCCTCCCATGACGCCTTCCTCCAGTCGCCCTGCGAGGTTCATCCTCTTAGCACCCCCACGTTTCAGGAGAGGAAAGGGAAGGTCAGAGAGGGGCAGTGACATTCCCAAGACATACTACTAGTAGACGGAAGGCTCCCCCTTGTGCTGGCTATGGGGTGGGCACTCACCTGTTGAACTGCTGATCCCGTACCTGCTGGGCTGACGTGAACATCTGATAGATGAAGCACATTGTGGTGATGTTTGAGAGGCTTCTCTCCGGGAAGGATAGGAGCAGGGAAGGTCCGCAGTTCTGCACTGGGCCTTCTCTGAGTGCCAGCATCGTGCAGGCCTCATCCAGGGACAGGGATGATTCCTTTTCCAGCAGGCAGAAGAGGGGGTGGGGTGGGGTGGGGCAACGTTGTCAGCTTCAGCGCCGTGAAACCCCGGGAAGAGCAGGGTCTGGAGCTCAGACTGCATCCTCCCAACCCTTTGGGAACTGGCTCAAGACGGGGGACTTGAGTGCCGACCCAGGGTAAAGGTTCTAGGCTGAAAACCTAAAACCAACCGATCGTAGGCTTCCAAAGGACCATCTAGGCTTAAATGTCCTGGTGACTTCAACACGTGCAGTTAGCTGGACAACAATAGCCTGTCTGTCTCTTCCTGGCCTGTATGAAGAGCTGTATGTATGCCTTGGAGTGATGAGGAAGGAGCCCTACTGCCGAGAGGGGAAAAGAGAGGCTGAGAATCCCCAAGGCTGCTCAGGATCATCAGCGTTGGGCCTGAGAACTGTCCAAAGCATGGGCTGCATGTCTTTGCACCTATGCTGATGAGGCCTGGCCTGTTGCTGTCAGGGTCAGGAAGGTTCAGGGGAAAACCACCTTCCTTGGCAGGCCCCAGGGCAGCCAGTTGTGGCTAGTCTGGGTTCTGGCCTGGCCCTGGTCATCTCTGGGTCCTGGGACTGGCCGTGAAGCTGGACCCGTTCTCACCCCAGACCAGCCCTGGATGTTGTTGGCGGCCTGAGGTCCCTGCTGCTTGTCAAGGGAGGTGGAGTAGCTGAGGCCTTGCAGCAGCTCATGCCAGATGCCCTGGGTGGAGCTCTGAAAAGACAGAGCCAGCTACCTGGGACAGGAGGCATCAGAGGCCTTCCCCCCAATCCTTGGGTCTAAGTTTTCTGGCAGATGGGGTGACCCAGATCATCTGGGAGGACCCTTAAGGTGCCCGTTCCTTGCAGCATTGCTGGAATGGCAACCAAATTGAGTCACGTCAAGTTCCAGCAGCCTTGAGAGACTGAGTCACTGTGGCAGACCACCTCCTTTATGGGGGACTGTGAAGACCTAGAGGGAAACAGCTTGTGAGCTGGTGGACCTCCTGGGATTCGATGTGTTCTGAGAGACGATACGTTCCAGAAAGACTTATAGAATGGCTTGACCCCACCGTCCCTTTGAGGATTTAGAAGGGCGTGGGCCAGTTCTCCAGAAGCACAGGTTAGCTGGCATGAGTAGGGAAAATCGTAAAACCAGTGGGAAAAGGCAAAGAGACTCATGGCTCCGTGAAAAGCAACACAAGGCCAAAGGAAAGAAAACAACCGCCCTCCAAACCACGGAAAACATTCACTGTCTTCTCTACCAGGCCCACGTTGGTGAAGAGTGTCTTCCTCCCTTCCCCATAGCTGGTGGCAGATGTGCGGAGGTTTGGGTTACTTTGGGGTGGGGCCTGTGGGGTACTCAAGTGGAAACACGGTGGGAAGGCCCCAGGTCTGTCCCCATAGTTGCGTGGGGGCCCTGGGTGTGGAGAACCCTCCTCCCAATCTCACCTCAGAGCAGCACTGATCCTGGGTGTCCTGGGACACCTGACCCTTGTCCAGCGAGTTGGAGTCATTGAAGTCCCCAGCCAGCTCATTCACAGTCTCTGGGGTGCAGCTCTGAAAAGGCAGTGCCCCATAGACACAGGGCCAAGAGTCATTAGCAGCCTCCCGGGACATTGCCACAAGGGGACACCCCCATGAGACACGGTGTTCTCCAGTTCAGGCTAAGAGGGATGGCTGAAAAGACATCGAGCAAGGAGGTAGCCAGAGGACACTCTAAGGCTCATTGTGTCAGCCCTCACCTTCTCATCCTGCCTGCTATGACCTGGGGTATGAACATGACAGATGGGTCCAACCTCCAACACCAGGCAGCTTGCTTCTGCCCAGGAAGGGCATGTCCCTCATCCCCTGTCCCCACTTCTATACACACACACACACACACACACACACACACACACACACGCACACACTCACACGCCCACCCAGTAAGGGGCAAGTGGTGTGGGCCCGCTGAGGTGGCAGCCCAGTTGTTGCCGGCTCTCCAGTGGGCCGCCCAGAGCTGCCTTGTGTTACCTGTTGGTGTCTCCTGCCCCGTGACCAGAATCTTCGGAAAAGAGGGCTGAAGCGCTGTCTGCAACTGCAGTAATGTCTCTGGCTCTGGGCTCCACTGGGCCCAGCGCCCCGGGAAGTAGGAAGACAACAACTGAACATGGTGTTCTGTCGAAGGTCTCCACTCAAGTGCGCTGGAGAGCACGTTGCCCTTTGAAAGTGGGTGCCTGGTTACCAGAGTTCTAAGTTCAGTTGGGGCCTATCATGAAGGATGTGAGGTCACCCTTTCAGGATTCTACTACCTGGGGCCCTTCGTTCAGTCACACCTCTCCACAGCCCCTTCAGTTGAGTCTTGACCTCTCTTCTCCGGGACTGTACACAATGAGCCCAAAATGCCAGAGGCACCATTCTCTGGAACTGGCACTAGGGTCCTCCCTTTCAGGAGACAGAGCTGAAGTCAGACCTTTGTGCTCTTTCCTTTCCCACTTCTGTGTCCTCAGTCATTCTGTGTCTCACCTCGTGCCCACATTCCCAACCTGCCTAGTGGGGACCAGGGAGAATCTACTTCCTTGGGACATCTTGGGGGGTGTATGTAGATCGTATTTGTGGTAGGTGTGCGATGGTATCACGGGAGTCAGAGGCCCACACTGAAGGTGGGAAGAATTGCAGGAAGGGGTGGGACTTGGCCTGGAGGAACGCTCCAAGGAGGCCTGGGTCCTGGCTTTGTGTCGTTTTGGAACCGTCCCTTTCCCTCTTGGCGTCATTATAATGGGGCACCATGATGGGGTGCAAATGCAGGAAGATGCGGGCTTTGTCATCCTCGGTAGTGAGACGGTTCAGTTGTTTCCCGCCTAGATTTGGAATGAGACCTCTTTCCCTCGTTCTGGTCTCTGAGGGGAGCAGCCTTCACCGTGGCTCCCAGGGATCCTAACCTGTGGTGGAGGCATCACTCTGCAAGCTCTCGGTGGTTAGCGAGTGGCTTCTGAGCCACGGGATGTACTCAACGTGATGAAATAGCATGCCCCGTGCTTCTCTAGATGTCATGCAAAGAGTTTCGCACTTCCTAGGTACTTTTCTCATGTTCCACTTCTCCCTTGGTCCCTCTTGCTTCTCTCACCCTGAAGCAAAAATCGAGCCCAGATGGTTGGGGCTGCCATCCATCGAGACTCACAGCGCCAGGAACGGAGGCAGTGGCAAGGCCAACATGCGCCCAGAAACTCAGATGCTGAGTCGGATGGCTCCCCGAATGATGGGTGCTAACTTGGGGGAAAATCGTCTGCTAGTCCAGCCTCAGTCACAACCACGGGCTCAGAAGTATGGTGATGTTGAGGAAACATGCGAAATTGTGCCTCCATTCCTCTTCTGCAACAACGGTGGGGCATTCAGTCCATGCAGTTGAAGATGCAGGGTATTGGGGCAATGCCGTTCCAGAGGGACAAGAGACCGCTACCTGTCTCCCAGGCCTCAGCCCCTCTCCCTGCCTTCCTCACTCCCCTCTGCTCTGCTCCCAGTTGCTCTCCAGCCACACTGGGTGCCTCTTTCATCTCTTCTGGCCGACCCAGCTTCTGGTAGTGAGGCTCTAAGGCAGAGGTGCCTTCCTTCTTCATGACACAGGGCAGCCAGACTTGTGCGGGACTAGCTCCCTTGTTTTCATTTTGTCCTCAGCACTGTCCCCCTCAGTGAGGCCTTTCAGGCCTTTCTATCCAGTGACGCTGCAGCCTTCTTTCAGAGCACACTTCGCGTCTCACATGGAACGCTTGCTCTTTGCTTTCGCATGGCACTGTTTCATGCGTTGGTCCACCTCTAGACTGTGGGCCAAGTGAGATAAGTGAGACCGTGGAAGGCAAGTACTATCTGCATGTAGCTAGGGAGCTCTAGATAGAGAGATACTAGTTTAGATAGAGAGATAGATTGATAGATACATAGAAAGAGAGATGGATAGATAGGTATTATCGAGAGATGATAGATCGATGGTTTCCCCTTCTAGGTGGAATCGGAAACCAAGACGAGAAAAGGAGAAAAGCGAACTCAGCAAAAGCCTTCAGATTGAAGGAACCAGAAGCAGATGGCAGAGGGTGGGGCAGGGATGGAGTGCATCGTGGAAAGGTACAAACTTCCCGTTTGAAGAGAAAGATGTAAGAGGGATGTAGCGTACAAGCTCTCGACTACAGTTCATACTGCTCTGTGGCGTGTGAGAGAGGTGTCAAGAGAGCCCATTGGGAGAGATCTCATCACACAAAGAAGAACCTCCCCTGTCTTTGTTCTTGCCTTTCTCTTTCTATCTCTAAGAGAGGATGGTGGGGAACTCAACTTATTCTGGTCATCCTCTTAGGGCCGAGGAAAATGAAATCATTCTGTTGTGTCGCTGAAACGTGCACAGTGCTCAATGGCGATTCCTTCAATACACCTGGGGCCAAAAATATTTTACTCTTCATAATGAGCCTCAGGAAAGTTGACTTGGTAAAGGAATGACTTGTAAGCAAAACTGGAAACAGCAGAAGCTAAAGTCAGTAGATTTTGATAGGCATAGGAACACCCAAGCCCCTTGCATCAACAGTGGATTCTGAGTGGAAAAATCAGTGAAGGAAAAATCAAGCAGATGAAGTAGAACGTTCAGTTTGGGTTCTGTTTCGAAACATGATCAAGGAATAAAAGGTCTCAAGAAATTAACTCTGAAAAATACCTTCTCGCATAAAATTGTCCCGGGTGGGGAAATTCTGTTTTTAAACCTCGAAGTAGGCACAGAAGGACCACATTTTGTTTGCTCCACGTTGTCTCAAGGAAACTGGCGGAAGTCGAATGGCTGAGATCGGACCTCGCTGGAAAGGGTATAGAGGGCCAGAGGAAACGGTCCTGTGTTCATTTCTCCACCTGTGCAGCTTTTCAGTGTAGTTTAGTGTTAGGCCATGAAGCCCATGAAGTTCGCGGAGTACATTCTAAATGTCTTAAAAGCATTAATGTCTTTGTCCAACCTCCCTGGAACCCACCTTCCCATCTCATTGGAACTTGTCAATCGAAACCTCTTTAGCATGAGTCAGACTCTTCCCCTGAGCGCCTCCTTCCAGCCCTTGGCAAACACCATTCTACGTTCTGTCCTTCGGAATCTACTTTAGGTAGGTCCTGAGAGTGGACTCAACGTTGGTATCTTCCTGCATACTCCTCTCACTTAGCATACTATCCTCAACGTTCGCCCATGGGGTGGCGCACGTCAATGTTTTCGTCCTCTTTACAGAATGAATACTATCCCAACGTCTGTATGGACAACATCTGTTCCTCCCGCGACAGATACTGGGATTGCGTTCATGGGTTAGCTTTGAGGAACAATGCTGCCATGAAAAGGTGTGCTCAGATAAGTCTTCAAGACCATACTGTTCATTAATTTGGGTATCTAGCGCAGAAGGGCAAGTCCATAAACACATGGCAATTCTAAAGTTGATTTTTTAAAATATTTTATTTATGGTACAAGTAGGCAGAGAGGCAGGCAGAGAGAGAGAGAGAGAGGAGGAAGCAGGCTCCCTGCTGAGCAGAGAGCCCGATGTGGGTCTCGATCCCAGGAGCCTGAGATCATGACCTGAGCCGAAGGCAGAGGCTTTAACCCACTGAGCCACCCAGGCGCCCTAAAGTTGATGTTTTAAAAACATTTTGTTCATTCATTTGTCCGCGTGAGAAAGCGGCATGCAGAAGCAGGAGAAGTGGCAGGCAGCACAGGCAGGAGAGAAGCAGGCTCCCGGCTGAGCAAGGAGCCCGATGCGGGACTCCGTGCCAGGATCCTGGGACCATGACCTGAGCCGAAGGTGGAAGCTCAACGGACTGAGCCACCCAGGCGTCCTGCTAAAGTTGATTTTTGTGAAGAACGGCCACACTGATTTCAGAAGCATGCCCTTAAACCTTCCTACCACACACCATCAGCAAGGTTCCTGCTTCTCTATGTCTTTGCCAGCACTCGATCTTTCCCTTTCTCCTGAGACTTTGTTTTTGTTTGGTTTCGTTGGTTTTGGTTTTCTTTTCCTGTGCGGAATCAACCTCATGGATGAGTAATGGTATCTCATTGCTTGTACTAATTAGGATTTCTCAAAAAATTAGTGATGGGAACTCTCCTTTCCAATTTCCTTCCATGCGTCTTAGCTTTGAGGTGATGTCTCTTCCCCATTTGTACATCCACACATGACATTTGATTTGTTTCTCTGTTGTTGTTGCTGTTGTGGCCGTTGTCGTTGAGTTTCTGGGATCTCTAGATAGTGTGGCTATTGAGAACCTGTCAGATACATGGTTTGCAAACATGCTCTCCCGACTTCTGGACTGTGCTTTCCCTTGGTTGACAATGTGGTTCAAGTGACAAAGATTTTAAGTGTGCTGAATGGCCAGTGTGTGAGTTTCTTTTTCTTTTCCGTCGTGTGCCTTGCAGGTCGTATCCGTGAAATCATTGCCCAGTCCTGTTTTGTGAAGCTGATGAAGATGACTGCTGTGGAGCTCCTCCGAATTCAGAGACGAAACAGGATCGTTGGGGGAGGCAGGCAGCAGCATGACCTGGAGAAGCACAGGCCTGATGCTGGGGCCGTGACCAGATGCGATGGCGTGATGATAGGCATAGGTACGGTGGGCGACCAGGAGCCATGTACTGGAAATGGTACCCTGCCCATTTGGGGCAGCACTTGTGTGGTGATGGGAGCAGTGAGACATATGACTGGACATGTCCCCAAGCTCAGGCCTTCTTCAGAGGGAGCCTTTTATTGCACTCTGCTCCAGTCCTGTTTGAAGGGTTTCTTAATCCGACGAGGGACCTGGACTTCTTCCACGACAAAGGGTGATGATAGTGGTGTGGTGACACCTGTCTCCGAGGAACTTCTCATCCCTCTATCGTGGTGAGCCACTGCCTGGAGTCGGTCGCCAAGAGGGTTCGAAGGACTCAAGGACACCGGGGGCAACCTCCAAGAAGGACCAGCCTGTCCCATGTTGAGCTGAATTCAGGTAAGACCTTTGTACCCTTGTTGTGTGTTCCCAGTTCATGGTCACGTAGTTCTTCAGGTTCTTCTATGGGCGAGAAGGGAGGGCCGCGTCTGAAGGTGAGCTGGAGGGCTCTTGCACCTTCACGACTGAGATGGAGACCCTGCCCCTAGTCATCCCACAAGTGAACAAAGGGATGGACGTCATCCAGGATCCACCTTCCAGCCACTAGTGTTCATGCCATCTTTCTGGAAAACTTGTAGTGGGGCCCTTGTAAAGGATGGAGGGGCGCACCTGTAGTAACTCCTGTGGCAGGTAGGGATATTGCCTGCTTGGGGTGAGTCACCTTGAAGAAGAAAAGTGTTGGCCCCCCTGTCAAGAGTGCTCCGAATTGACTAGAAGGGCATGAGGACTGGAGCTGGTGAAAGCATGTTTGGAAACCTCTTAAGGGCTGAGAAAGGTAGAGTGTCCTGAGAATTGCCTCCTCATGAATAGCCTATCTCATTTCCTTGCCTGAGGGAAGAAAAGAAATCATCCAGTATTTTCCACATTGCAAATCAAGAAAACACAGAACCTTGGATTGCATTTTGTTGTTGTTGTTGTTGTTGTTGTTGTTGTTGTTGGAAGTCAGTTAGCCACCATACAGTACCTCATTAGCTTCCGAGGTAGTGCCCAATTATCCATCAGTTGCGTATCACCCCCAGTGCTCATCACATCGTATGCCCTCCTTTATGCTCCTGCCCAAATTGCCCCATAGCCGCACCCAGCTCCCCTCCAGCAACCCTCTGCTCCTTTCTTAGGTAAGAGCCTCTCATCCTTTTTCTCCCTCTCTGGTGGCTTCCCATTCAGTTTTCCCTCCCTTCCCCTGTGATTATCCAATGGCTTCACACATAGGTGGGGCTTAAGTCCCAGGGCAGGGGATCACAGCGGGCTTTCTTTCAGGGATGTTATTTTGTATCTTTCCATGTTTGACCGCATTTCACTTTTCCTGAGAAATGGCCCATTCCAGTGATGTGTCCATTGTGTCTGGAGGGACGGGGGCTCTTCCCTCTTGCTCAGTGAGTTGGGATCCTGAAGCGGGTGTCGGGAGAACCTCCTCTGTGTTACTGTTCCATTGGTGCCCTTGTGGGGCCTCCCTTTCCTTCTCTGGAAAATGATGAGAGATCCGGTTGTGCCATGTTTTCCAGAAGGCCCTCCAGCTCCAATCTTCCAGGGGCTAGAAAGAGCCAACTGTGGTGTATGTCGTCCACGAAACAAGGGATAGGAATCATCCCTTCAACTACTTCATGAAGACACACAACCAAGTAGAATGGAAACACCAGAGGAGCGTAGCTCCAAGGGGACGTGAGTGAAATGCTTTTACAACAGCCAATATCATAGGAAGGTATCTTTTCTGTGAACACAGAGGTGGGCACTTGCCTTTCCATATCAACAGACTTCACTTTTGTCTTTGGACTTTTCCGTGGATCTTTAATGTACCTTGACGTTCAGCCTGAGGAGACCTGATTGTGAACCTCTCAGAGCATCATCTCATCTTCGATCTCCTAATACCCATCGTTCAGAGAAATTGTTGAAAATACAGTCTAATTGACGTACAGGGTTATCGTCGTTTCAGGTGAACAGTAGGGATTCAGGGGTTCCGTATATGACTCAGTGCTCAGCACCGTGAGTGTACTCTTAATCCCCACCCCCTCTTCCACCCATGCCCCCACCTGGTTCCCACCAGGATGTTCTCTATATTTGAGCCTGTTTTTTTGGATGGTCTCTCTTTCCTTATTCCCTTTCTTCTTCTTTTCTGTCTCTGAAAAGTCACACATGAATCAAAATCTATGTTCACCTAAGACCCACGGATGTTAAGTCTTACCTCAGTATCTTGGTGTGTGTGGATTGTGGTGAAGAGACCGCCAGGTTTGGTCCACAGAGGCTCCCAGGGATCCCCATCCCTGCTATGGACCTGCCTGTCTATCCTCTGAGTGGTTGCTGAAGGGTTTCTGACCCAGGGAGCGTAGGGCAAGAGATGGTCTTTCACACCTTCAAGCTTTCATGACCAAACGTTGTCACTTCCCTGTGACTCTCTTGTGTTCCATCGCTTTCTGCCCAGGATTCCAGCACTTGGGAAGCAAGCAGTGGTGTTTAGAATGGCTTTCCATAGAGGCCACAGAGGAAGCAGCCTAGGAGTGCCCAGGCTACTAGGTCGAAGGGAACTCAAGCTCAGGATTTAGCTTCCACTGAGCAAACTGTCTTTCCTCCCATCCTGCCTCCCTATACTCTGGAGGAGAACAGGAGGAGAGGCCTGAGGGGGTGGACAAAGCCCTGCCTGGCTGTTGCTCTTCCTGACAATCAAACACGTCTTTGGGGCTGCCAGGCTGTTGCTGCTCAATCTCTTCTTGGTGGTGAAAGAGAGGACCTTTTGTCCACTGTTCCGCTGGCAAGTTGTTTCTCCGTGTACACCGGGGACAGGTGTCCCAGGCCTCAGCGGCGAGCATGCTGGAAGTGCAGAGTGTCAGGTCCCTCCCAGGGTTACTCAGTCGGAATCTGCACTTTGCCGAGAAATCCTGGGCCTCAGAGCCTGAGAGGATCGTCCCCCCCAAAAGCACTGTGGAATGTTCTTCCGAGGGAAAGCTAATTGGTCACCTCGATCCACCAGCTGGGAAGGGGTGGTTGTTTCCTGGGCCTTTGTGACAATTTCTCTCTGCCGGGAATCCCCTGAAGGGTTGACTCCCCAGTGCCCCCCCCCCCCCGGTGGGGATGGTTCTGGAAGAAAAGAAAGAACACCCCCAGGCTGGGACTTAGAGTCGAGATGGAAGCTAAGTATGCACCCAACAGCAGGACAGGAGCTCCAACTCGCCCAGGCTGAGCGACTGCTCAGGAGCTCTGTGTTGTGCTTTTGCTAGGTCCTTTTGTGTCAGCTTACGGTAGTGGGGATTTTTCTTGTGCTGCTGGATCCTGTCTTCTTCGATTCCCTTGCACTGTACCTGCAAGTTGGGGGATCCTTGGCTTGTCTTTTTGCTTCCATGTAATTTTGCATTTCCTCTTTGGATTCTGGGTTGACCCAGTCCTTGTCGGGTAGCATGTAACTTAACCTTCATGGATTCATGGTCTCTCCGGGTTTGCTCTTGGGGTCCATTTGGAGTTCCATAGCATCGTGCTCAGAAAAGATGCGTGGGATGATATCCATCTTTTGGAGTTTGTTGAGACTTGGGTTGTGCCCTAACGTGTGATCGATTCTGGAGAATCTTCCATGGCCACTGGAAAGCGCTGCGGATTCTGCTGTTTCAGGGTGGAAGGTTCTGCATCTTTGTGTTCAAACGACTGCATCCCTCTCGAAGCCATTGATTCCTTGTTGGCTGTCAGAGTGGATCATGTGTCCATTAATACGTGTGCGGTGTTAGAGTCCCCCACTGTATGGTATTGCTGTCAAAGGTTTCTTTATGTTTGTTATGAACTGTCGGATGCCTTTGGGTGCTCCTGTGTTGGGTGTCTAAATATTTCAAGATGTTCTCTCTTATTGCATGGTCTCCATTATGATGAAGTCGGGTCCTTCTTTGTGTCTTCCTACCTCCCCGCCCCCCTTCTTAAGAGTCTGTGGTGTCTGGATAGAATATTCCTACCCTTGCTTCGTTTCGCATCCATTTGCGTGAGAGATGCTCCTCCCCTGCTCCCATTTCAGACAAGGGAGTGGAACATGGGTGTGTCACCTGGTGGATGTTGGAGACCACTTCAGAACCACCTGGACCTGACAGTCCCCTTGGCCAGCAAGGAGAGTGTGGGGATTCTCTGGTCAAGGGTATGAACCTTTCTCCTGGCAAGGGAGAACCAATCTGTGCTCCATCAGGCCCCAGCCAGGGACCAGTGGCTACCAGGGACCTGACCAAGAGGGTGGGGCCTGAAGGGCACCACTGCCTTGCCAAGAACGGCATAAGGAAATGCAGGATGGCTGCACATCCTAGCTCCTAGGTCAGCCTAGGTGTGAATAGAGCCAGGCTCAGCTATGGCCTTAAAGGGACACTTCCCAGTTTCTTTTCTTTCCCCAGCCACACCCAAAAGAAGCTGGGAAAAGGAATCCAGAGATCAGGGATAAGGATCCCAGGAGGATTCCTGTCTTCATGAAGGGTGAACCTGGAGAGCCTAAAGGGAAACTGAGCACGGAATGTCCTGCCTGCCCTTCTTCCATTTACAAAATATCTCCCTCGGGTTTTGTAGCTTCCACGGGCAGGATTGGATCTCTTTACGTGTTCCCCCCCCCCCCCCTCCTTCTTGCTGATGCAATTGCAGAGACTGTACTGGACAACTGTCAGTCCCAAATCCTGGGTCCAAACCAACACAAACACAAGCACAAACACCATATCCCAAAGGAAGCAAGATATCGTCTGTCCTCCTTGCTTTAGGGTGGAGAGAAGCAGCCCCTCTCCTGGGCAGCACAGAACTCTGGGGAGGGGAAGGAACTCTCAAGGACTCTCCTGTTCAGTGTTTGTTGCCTTCCTGGGGCAGGACCTGCAGTGTCTCCATCTCAGGGGTGCACAGGAGGGCTGTTTCTGCCTTTTGCCCAGATGCCTGGCCCTGACATAAACCTGTCCGCTGAGCAAGCGGGATTTGGAGGGGCCACCAGTAAGTAGTGAGGAGGGCTGGCTCTTCTCCTTCCTGCCAGATTGAATAGCTGATGACTCTGTAAGATTTCTGGGTTCAGGAATGAACAAGAGAGTCTGTAGATGCTGTACGTTCCCGTAGGAAATAAAAGAACCAAACACACACGTGGGCTGGGAGGGGAGAAAACAAAAACCTTTTTTTTCCTTTTTTTGGTGACAAAAACTTTAATCCCAAGGGTTCTCACAAACAGATTACATTTTTTTCTTTTTGTAAAATAAAAACCTTTTAATTGCATGAAATATAGCCCACCCCCCAAAAAACCATAAGTCTCTAGGTGAGAGGAAGGGGTGTTGTACAGCAGATGGCGCTCAGGCACCTCAAGTTGCCCAGGGGCCGAGGGGCAATCCTTGCGCGGCCAGTGGCCACGGGTTCAGCTCTGATGGTGGCTGTAGCCAGTTGTCCTGGTGCTTGTGTTCCGCTGGCCAGCTAGGACCGTGGCTCCAGCTGGCAGGACAGGATGTAGCTAAGGACAGAGGGACACCTGTGAGTTGAGCAGCAGCTTGCATTCAGGAGTCCCTCCCAGGGTTTCCCACCGCTGGTGTCTGGCTTCTCAGCAAGGAGGCCTGAGGCTGCCCAGGGAGCCCTAGTAGAAGGATCCCAGGCAGGGCCAGCAGAAAGAGTCCACCCCGACCCTCACCCAGCTCCTGAATGGGCCTCACCTCTCATCCTCGCTGAGCCGCTCCACAGACCAGAACCAGGCCGTGAATGGATGCTGGGGCTCTAGGCAGTAATTCTCTGCCGCCGCCTGGAGCAGCATGATGTCCGTGAGGACTCGGTATTCCTGGGCCGGGAGAGAGGCACAGGATGCACACCGAGCCTGGGTGGGGAAGCTACAGGGACAGGTGAGGGCCGAGCAGCGGGACAGGGGACCGGTCCTGGGTCTTGGCACACATGGCCACCCTCCTGCATGCAACTTCATGTCCCAAACTGTTCTCAGAGGCAAGTAGAATTAGCCCCTCCTCCGGGAAGTTCTCCTTGATGCCTTTCTGGATCCCTCCTGACTAACTAGATGGGTCTTCCACTTCTTTCTTAGCAACCTGTCCCAGGAAATGGGGGACAGAGGGGAGGGCATGGAGCCCAGGAATGTTCTTCCTTCCTATCAGGGGCGTCTCTGATAGGGGCTGCCTCCCCTAACCTACAGCAAGTGCCAAGTATGCTCACCTTATTCCTCTTGCCGTGGTTGATCTCATTGCCCTGGAAAGCAGACAACCATTGTCCTTCAGAAAGAGCCCCCTGGTCAGTCCGAGCACCTCACACCCACCCTTTCTGAGGCTGCACGCTGAGGCCAGGACACAGGAGGGGGCCGCTGAGACACACACAATGAGACTGGGGTCTAGGGCAAGCCCTGGGGTCCAGAGAAAGGAAGACGTGGGGCTGGTGAAGGGCTCCAGGTCGGCACCCTGCCGCACAACACTCTGTGGTGATAGAAGGGAGCGGCCCGCCGAAGCCTCAGGCAGGCAGGGCCTGCTGGGCTCCTGAAGTGTGGCTGATGTGCAGGCTCCTGACTTCCCTCTCCAGGACAGGCAAGCTCTGCGGGACAGGCTGCGGCCCATTCACACAGAGCGCATGCAGCTTCAGCTTCAGGATGCGCTGGTGCTTCACCAGGCTTGGGCACCCGTCTAGGTGCAGACTCCCTTCCCTCAGCACTGAGATGGTTAAGAGACCCCAGCTCCCAGGGACTGCTGGGAGGCTGTCCGGAGGGGACGATTCCCAAGGACGCAGAGCTCAGGGCTCAGTCCAGGCACTCTCTGCTCCCAGTCCTCAGGACTCTGGTTCCCCCTCCACAATCCTCAGGCTCACCCACCTCCAGGTAGTCCTGCATTGCAGTATCCAACATCACCAGGTCAGTGAGGAAAGTGCCAAGGTATGGGACGACACCCTGTGTCATGAGGGGTAGGTTTGGGATGAGTCCCTGCTCTCTGGTGCCCACCCCTGAAAAGGCTTCAGCGTCCTGGCCCACCCCACTGTCCCACATGGAAGGGCCTAGGACCCTTAGTTGCTTCCCCTGGATTCCCTTTCCCCTCACCCTCCCAGAACTGAGGGCTCCTCCTAATCCCCTCCAGGGCCTGCTCTTTGAAGTTCAAAAATGACAGGATGTGGAGCCCTGGGCCCCTCCCCAGCCACAAATCCATTCTCTACCCAGCCTGCTAGACTCCTTCCTCCTGGTCACCTGGATGGAAGACATTGAGGAACTGTGGCCACGGGAGGTGGAGCTGGAGTCTGCTGCCCCACCTGTCCTGATTTGGAGGCTTCCAGCCCTCAGGGAGGAGCCCCTCTCCCCTGACCTTGGAGGCCCTGTCCCTCAGGCACACTCACCTTCCTCGGTCGCCCCTTCCGTGCTCTCCGCAGCCGCCTCACCAGGGTGGCAAGTTTATTCGAGGGCCGCTCCTGGAGGGCCAAGGACAAGATCCTTGAGAGCAGAATAGCCTCAGTCCCCTGGCGCCCACCGTCTCTGACTTCAGACCCTAGACATCCCACCTCCGTGTGCTGATACCGACGCTCCATTGTCCCGAAGCATGCCAGGAGTCCTTCCAGAACAATCTCAGCTCCCCCATTCAGTCCATGTGGGACCTGGAGCCTGGAGCCTGGCCTCCCTGAGCCTCTTTTCTCATGGGCAGAAGGGAGAACTGCACCTACCTCCTATGGTCTCCTGAGGACTCAGGAGCCTATTAGCATCATCAATTTGTGGCCCACCACCCATCCCCAGTCCATCTGTGAGCAGAGGCCTGCCCTCTGGGCTGTCCGCGTTCATATGGGCCCCCATGTGGACCATGTCGATGGACACAGAAACCTGAAATCTAGCCTAGGGAGTCTGGCTGGGCAGCAGCCGCTGGTCCCAGCCCCAGGGGGAATCTTCATTCAGCCCAGGCTGTCAGCACATTCATGCCAAAGGCTTCTGCTCCCCGAGGAATGCTTCAGGCCATTCCCTACTTCATCCACACCTGATCATGCCTCCTCACACCCCTCCTGTCCTTGGAGGCCTGCACCTTCCCTGCTACCTTGAGGAATAGTTTCCTGCCCTGGGGGTTGTCTTCTCTGCAGAGCTTTGAGAGGGTGTGACAGCTCTTCCTGAAGAGAGGGAAAGAAGTTAGGCTCAGGGCCAGGGCGGGCATAACGGGGCAGGGTAGAGTGCGAGTCCCTTTTCTTGGAGAACCCCCACATGTCCAACGGGCTGGCTGAGGGTGTTCTCTGGGCTCCTCTGAGCCCTGAGGTCTTTGTAGGACATGGGAGGGAGTTCGCCTGGGCATCCTCCTGGGCGTCCCTTCCCCGCTTAATTGAACAGCTCGGTTTGGGTGGGGTTTTGGTTGAACCATGGGCAGAGAGGTCAGTGGCTGCCAAGTCACCGCGTGGAAATATGGAATGCAGCTCAGCCCAGGGTGGGGCATGGAGGACATTGGGTTTCTCAAGCAGGAGGCAGGGTGGCCTGTTCCCCAGGAAGGCTGAGAGAAGCAGCCCCGGGCCCAGGTCCTTTGGTCAGGGTTTGCTGCCTCCCAGGAGGTCCAAGCTGACTGAGGGGGAAAAGGACAGGCCTGTGGGAGATCCCGCCTCCATCCTGGTCCGTCCCTGGAGAGAAGCCTACTCACCTGGAAACATTGTCCCATGTCCTCTTCAGGCGGTGGATGGAGACACTCTGCAGAGCCGCGAGGATGGCATGCAGGGAGGAGTAGTTCCCCAGGATCTGGCAGGCCTGGGGGAGGGAAGAGAAGGAGCTGTCAGTGGGAGAGCAGGAGCCCTAGATGCTCGAGAGCTACAGTGCCCCGCTCAGGTTACCCAGGCTCTCCCTCCCCAACCCCCCCCCCCCGATGAAGCTGATGTCCGGGGAGCTGCAGAAGGGCACAGGGCAGCCCCAAAGAGGAACACTGCTGGCGAGAGGGAGGATTTTCCCTCCCTGCAAAGAAAGGGTCCCGTGGGCACTGAGCATCCCAACGTTGGGCCATGCGAGTGAAGGTCAGCATGCCCCCGGGGGGAAGAGCCTGGGGACCACAGGTCTTAGAGCAGGGCCTTCAGCCCTGAGAAGGGAGAAAGACAGAAGAGCAGTTCCCGAGGCTCAGGAGAGCCTCAGGGAGCTGGGCCGCCCATAGCATACCTTGGCCACCCGGATCCAGTGGTCCACCACCAGGGCCCTGTCCCGGGCTGTCATGCTTGGGTTGCCAAGGCACGTGGTGACGATGCAGCTGGCCACAGCATTGAACTGGGCGATGGTGGCCCGCACTGTGGGTGCCAGGTGCTCGTTGCCAGGCCTGTTCCTCCGGGACCAGACGGAGCCCAGGCACTGATGGGGCACCACCTTCTTGAACAGCTCCTAGGGGACAGGGCGAGGTTTGTTGAGCCACACACATGTCCGCACATGCAAGACTCATGTCCTCGGGAGGGGTCCCAGGTCAGAGCTGGAGCTCAGGAGGCCGCGAATGTAGCCTGAGCCTGCTTAGAGAGCCCAGATTTCAATGCCACTCTGTTTCTCTGAGGG
This sequence comes from Meles meles, assembly GCF_922984935.1. Lineage (NCBI taxonomy): Eukaryota > Metazoa > Chordata > Mammalia > Carnivora > Mustelidae > Meles > Meles meles. The sequence continues at coordinate 29,158,945 of NC_060081.1, forward strand.
AAGCCAGGGCAGGATGCCCCGGGAGCCAAGAGAGGCAAGGGAAGGGAGGAAGGCATGTGCACCCTGATCGTTCCATGTCCAGGGGGCCGCTCCAGGTGGCGCTCCCAAGGGGGCATCTTCTCCTCCAAATGCTCATCCCTGCGGTCCGTGTCTCCTTTCGGGTGCCCATTCTCACGTGGTGGCGGACAGCACGGCTTTCGGCGTCTAGCCTGTCCTTCAGGACCCATCAGATGCCTAATCCGGGTTGAGGGTGCTCAGGCTCCCAGGCAGATGGGTGGGCGACCCATGGACATGACTGCGCACAGGGAGCTGCCCTCCTGGCCCCGAGGGACCAGAGCCTTCCCATCTATGGTCTCTCGCGTCTGACTCATTGCATCTACGTGGTTCCTCTGCCTCAGTCCTTCCCAGTGTCTGTCTCCACAGTCCGCAGCTGGACAGTGACAGCTCAGGTCTGAAAGCCCTGATGGGTTTCCACGGTTGGTGAGGGCTGCATCTGAGATCTGGCCCTATATCCCGGGAGTTCCCATCAGGGAAAAGCAGGTATAGGGCGGCTGAGAGCAGTAGAAAAGCCGGCCCTGGCCTCCTACCCTGGGGGCCCAGCTGCTCACCGCATCCATGTAGGTGAGCTGCTCTGCCACCAGCTTGGGAGGGAAGTCCAGGAGGTCAGGCTCCTTCTCCTTGAGCTGGTGCTTGGGTTGGCAGGAGGCCTCTGCGGCTGGAGTGGGCTCAGCGGCAACTGGGACGGCTGGAGTAAAAACTCCCAGGCTTGCCGATGGCCCAGCTGTCTGTGCCTCAGGACCCGGCGACCATTCATAACATAGGAGCCCCTGTTCCAGTTCTGGAGCAGCCGGTGGAGGGGAGGCTGGCTCGGACCCCGAAGGGGATGGCTGATGCAGAGCCAGGGTTGCCTCTGGCTCCATGGGAGGCTCTTTGGCTGGCTCAGCTGCTGGATGGAGTCGCATAGCCGACACGGGTTGGGGTGGGGTTGGGGGTGGGCGAGACAGGGAAGGGTTCAGCCACATCACTGACATTCCATGGGCCTTTCCCTCAACGGGACAGATCCCATGGCCTTTCAAGGAATACCCAGCCCATGAGCCCCATCCCGGATGGCCTTCCCAGCTTGCAGTGCCCCTTACCCTCCGCCTCAGCCTCTGTGAGCTGCAGAAGTTCCCGCTGCCTCGGCAGAACGGGGGCATGTGTGTTCAGGGCCCAGTCATACCACGGGAGGTGCACATAGGCCCCCTTGACCTCCACATGGGCACCGTGCAGGGCCTGCCCGATATCGTGCCATGTCTGCTCAGGCCAGGTTCCCGAGATGGGACGCAGAGTGCTGGGGAAAGTCATATGTGGAGCAGAGTCAGAGACCTGGCCTTTCCTTCCCCGTGCTACTCCCACAGCACCGTTCTTTCGGTGTGGGCCCCCCAGAATGGCCCCAGCCCACTTCCAACCCCTCTGGAGCTGTCCTTGCTGACTGCTGACCAGGGGGCATGAGGGACCTCCCATAGGTCTGTCCTTTGGCCCCTCAGTCCTGCCTCCTCCGTGCAGACCTGTATCCGGCCTTTGACTGGAGGCCGAAGGGTGAGGGGTCTGGTCCCCCCCCCTTTCTGTCCTTGGCCCCACTTGTGGTGGTCAGTGGAGGTGGATATGGATGGGGGCAGACAGAGCAAGAACGGACCATCCGAGGGATGGCTGTTGTAGGCACCCACTCAGCCCAGAGTGGGCTCTGCTTCCCAGAGAACTTGGCATTCCGTCCACAGCTCTCTTGGGCTCATTGGCTTCTTCAGAGGAAGCCTCCCCACTAAGCTCTCCCGTGGAAATCAAGAGTTCTGGGAGATCCATGGTTCTGAACCTCCCTCGCCAGCAACAACTCCTGTCATCTCCCACCGTGCCCTGTGGAGGCAGCAGGCCCTCCTTTGGCACCCAAAGACCTATCCTGTTCTTCCTTGATCGTAGAGTGCCTCCTCATGGTCCCAAGAGAGGTGGATCCATTCATCCCTAGGGTAGGTCACAGAGATGCCCCATCTGATGAACGCTAGACATGCGTGCTTTGGATGTGCAGAGTGCCGATCTGACCCTCGGACAAGACTTGAGACCCAGGCATTGTCTCCACTGTACCCACACGCTGCTCTTGGTGACGAGAGAGTGCCTGCATTCCGAGGTGCTTAAGATCCATGATGTCATGAAATCATCCCAAAGAAGACTTTGCCAATCCTGAGTGGCCCTTGGGCTGCTCTGCCTGCTCCCAGTGTCCCCTTGATCTGGGCACATAAAGGACCGCCGTCAGGACCAGCTAGATGGCATCTCAGAGGTCCTTTGCCAATAGGAAAGCTGCCAGCTTTCCATTTCCTTTCCATAGACCCAGAAGGACCACAGGCCTGTGAGGGTTGAGCCTGAACATGTCTTCCCTGGAGAGAGCAATGTTAAGCGGGAAGATGCCCAGCATGCCCAGCAGCCCTTTCTACAGGGCCGGGCCCCAGAGAAGCGCGTGCCGTCCTTCCTCCCATGACGCCTTCCTCCAGTCGCCCTGCGAGGTTCATCCTCTTAGCACCCCCACGTTTCAGGAGAGGAAAGGGAAGGTCAGAGAGGGGCAGTGACATTCCCAAGACATACTACTAGTAGACGGAAGGCTCCCCCTTGTGCTGGCTATGGGGTGGGCACTCACCTGTTGAACTGCTGATCCCGGACCTGCTGGGCTGACGAGATGAAGCACATTGTGGTGATGTTTGAGAGGCTTCTCTCCGGGAAGGATAGGAGCAGGGAAGGTCCGCAGTTCTGCACTGGGCCTTCTCTGAGTGCCAGCATCGTGCAGGCCTCATCCAGGGACAGGGATGATTCCTTTTCCAGCAGGCAGAAGAGGGGGTGGGGTGGGGTGGGGCAACGTTGTCAGCTTCAGCGCCGTGAAACCCCGGGAAGAGCAGGGTCTGGAGCTCAGACTGCATCCTCCCAACCCTTTGGGAACTGGCTCAAGACGGGGGACTTGAGTGCCGACCCAGGGTAAAGGTTCTAGGCTGAAAACCTAAAACCAACCGATCGTAGGCTTCCAAAGGACCATCTAGGCTTAAATGTCCTGGTGACTTCAACACGTGCGGTTAGCTGGACAACAATAGCCTGTCTGTCTCTTCCTGGCCTGTATGAAGAGCTGTATGTATGCCTTGGAGTGATGAGGAAGGAGCCCTACTGCCGAGAGGGGAAAAGAGAGGCTGAGAATCCCCAAGGCTGCTCAGGATCATCAGCGTTGGGCCTGAGAACTGTCCAAAGCATGGGCTGCATGTCTTTGCACCTATGCTGATGAGGCCTGGCCTGTTGCTGTCAGGGTCAGGAAGGTTCAGGGGAAAACCACCTTCCTTGGCAGGCCCCAGGGCAGCCAGTTGTGGCTAGTCTGGGTTCTGGCCTGGCCCTGGTCATCTCTGGGTCCTGGGACTGGCCGTGAAGCTGGACCCGTTCTCACCCCAGACCAGCCCTGGATGTTGTTGGCGGCCTGAGGTCCCTGCTGCTTGTCAAGGGAGGTGGAGTAGCTGAGGCCTTGCAGCAGCTCATGCCAGATGCCCTGGGTGGAGCTCTGAAAAGACAGAGCCAGCTACCTGGGACAGGAGGCATCAGAGGCCTTCCCCCCAATCCTTGGGTCTAAGTTTTCTGGCAGATGGGGTGACCCAGATCATCTGGGAGGACCCTTAAGGTGCCCGTTCCTTGCAGCATTGCTGGAATGGCAACCAAATTGAGTCACGTCAAGTTCCAGCAGCCTTGAGAGACTGAGTCACTGTGGCAGACCACCTCCTTTATGGGGGACTGTGAAGACCTAGAGGGAAACAGCTTGTGAGCTGGTGGACCTCCTGGGATTCGATGTGTTCTGAGAGACGATACGTTCCAGAAAGACTTATAGAATGGCTTGACCCCACCGTCCCTTTGAGGATTTAGAAGGGCGTGGGCCAGTTCTCCAGAAGCACAGGTTAGCTGGCATGAGTAGGGAAAATCGTAAAACCAGTGGGAAAAGGCAAAGAGACTCATGGCTCCGTGAAAAGCAACACAAGGCCAAAGGAAAGAAAACAACCGCCCTCCAAACCACGGAAAACATTCACTGTCTTCTCTACCAGGCCCACGTTGGTGAAGAGTGTCTTCCTCCCTTCCCCATAGCTGGTGGCAGATGTGCGGAGGTTTGGGTTACTTTGGGGTGGGGCCTGTGGGGTACTCAAGTGGAAACACGGTGGGAAGGCCCCAGGTCTGTCCCCATAGTTGCATGGGGGCCCTGGGTGTGGAGAACCCTCCTCCCAATCTCACCTCAGAGCAGCACTGATCCTGGGTGTCCTGGGACACCTGACCCTTGTCCAGCGAGTTGGAGTCATTGAAGTCCCCAGCCAGCTCATTCAGAGTCTCTGGGGTGCAGCTCTGAAAAGGCAGTGCCCCATAGACACAGGGCCAAGAGTCATTAGCAGCCTCCCGGGACATTGCCACAAGGGGACACCCCCATGAGACACGGTGTTCTCCAGTTCAGGCTAAGAGGGATGGCTGAAAAGACATCGAGCAAGGAGGTAGCCAGAGGACACTCTAAGGCTCATTGTGTCAGCCCTCACCTTCTCATCCTGCCTGCTATGACCTGGGGTATGAACATGACAGATGGGTCCAACCTCCAACACCAGGCAGCTTGCTTCTGCCCAGGAAGGGCATGTCCCTCATCCCCTGTCCCCACTTCTATACACACACACACACACACACACACACACACACACACGCACACACTCACACGCCCACCCAGTAAGGGGCAAGTGGTGTGGGCCCGCTGAGGTGGCAGCCCAGTTGTTGCCGGCTCTCCAGTGGGCCGCCCAGAGCTGCCTTGTGTTACCTGTTGGTGTCTCCTGCCCCGTGACCAGAATCTTCGGAAAAGAGGGCTGAAGCGCTGTCTGCAACTGCAGTAATGTCTCTGGCTCTGGGCTCCACTGGGCCCAGCGCCCCGGGAAGTAGGAAGACAACAACTGAACATGGTGTTCTGTCGAAGGTCTCCACTCAAGTGCGCTGGAGAGCACGTTGCCCTTTGAAAGTGGGTGCCTGGTTACCAGAGTTCTAAGTTCAGTTGGGGCCTATCATGAAGGATGTGAGGTCACCCTTTCAGGATTCTACTACCTGGGGCCCTTCGTTCAGTCACACCTCTCCGCAGCCCCTTCAGTTGAGTCTTGACCTCTCTTCCCCGGGACTGTACACAATGAGCCCAAAATGCCAGAGGCACCATTCTCTGGAACTGGCACTCGGGTCCTCCCTTTCAGGAGACAGAGCTGAAGTCAGACCTTTGTGCTCTTTCCTTTCCCACTTCTGTGTCCTCAGTCATTCTGTGTCTCACCTCGTGCCCACATTCCCAACCTGCCTAGTGGGGACCAGGGAGAATCTACTTCCTTGGGACATCTTGGGGGGTGTATGTAGATTGTATTTGTGGTAGGTGTGCGATGGTATCACGGGAGTCAGAGGCCCACACTGAAGGCGGGAAGAATTGCAGGAAGGGGTGGGACTTGGCCTGGAGGAACGCTCCGAGGAGGCCTGGGTCCTGGCTTTGTGTCGTTTTGGAACCGTCCCTTTCCCTCTTGGCGTCATTATAATGGGGCACCATGATGGGGTGCAAATGCAGGAAGATGCGGGCTTTGTCATCCTCGGTAGTGAGACGGTTCAGTTGTTTCCCGCCTAGATTTGGAATGAGACCTCTTTCCCTCGTTCTGGTCTCTGAGGGGAGCAGCCTTCACCGTGGCTCCCAGGGATCCTAACCTGTGGTGGAGGCATCACTCTGCAAGTTCTCGGTGGTTAGCGAGTGGCTTCTGAGCCACGGGATGTACTCAACGTGATGAAATAGCATGCCCCGTGCTTCTCTAGATGTCATGCAAAGAGTTTCGCACTTCCTAGGTACTTTTCTCATGTTCCACTTCTCCCTTGGTCCCTCTTGCTTCTCTCACCCTGAAGCAAAAATCGAGCCCAGATGGTTGGGGCTGCCATCCATCGAGACTCACAGCGCCAGGAACGGAGGCAGTGGCAAGGCCAACATGCGCCCAGAAACTCAGATGCTGAGTCGGATGGCTCCCCGAATGATGGGTGCTAACTTGGGGGAAAATCGTCTGCTAGTCCAGCCTCAGTCACAGCCACGGGCTCAGAAGTATGGTGATGTTGAGGAAACATGCGAAATTGTGCCTCCATTCCTCTTCTGCAACAACGGTGGGGCATTCAGTCCATGCAGTTGAAGATGCAGGGTATTGGGGCAATGCCGTTCCAGAGGGACAAGAGACCGCTACCTGTCTCCCAGGCCTCAGCCCCTCTCCCTGCCTTCCTCACTCCCCTCTGCTCTGCTCCCAGTTGCTCTCCAGCCACACTGGGTGCCTCTTTCATCTCTTCTGGCCAACCCAGCTTCTGGTAGTGAGGCTCTAAGGCAGAGGTGCCTTCCTTCTTCATGACACAGGGCAGCCAGACTTGTGCGGGACTAGCTCCCTTGTTTTCATTTTGTCCTCAGCACTGTCCCCCTCAGTGAGGCCTTTCAGGCCTTTCTATCCAGTGACGCTGCAGCCTTCTTTCAGAGCACACTTCGCGTCTCACATGGAACGCTTGCTCTTTGCTTTCGCATGGCACTGTTTCATGCGTTGGTCCACCTCTAGACTGTGGGCCAAGTGAGATAAGTGAGACCGTGGAAGGCAAGTACTATCTGCATGTAGCTAGGGAGCTCTAGATAGAGAGATACTAGTTTAGATAGAGAGATAGATTGATAGATACATAGAAAGAGAGATGGATAGATAGGTATTATCGAGAGATGATAGATCGATGGTTTCCCCTTCTAGGTGGAATCGGAAACCAAGACGAGAAAAGGAGAAAAGCGAACTCAGCAAAAGCCTTCAGATTGAAGGAACCAGAAGCAGATGGCAGAGGGTGGGGCAGGGATGGAGTGCATCGTGGAAAGGTACAAACTTCCCGTTTGAAGAGAAAGATGTAAGAGGGATGTAGCGTACAAGCTCTCGACTACAGTTCATACTGCTCTGTGGCGTGTGAGAGAGGTGTCAAGAGAGCCCATTGGGAGAGATCTCATCACACAAAGAAGAACCTCCCCTGTCTTTGTTCTTGCCTTTCTCTTTCTATCTCTAAGAGAGGATGGTGGGGAACTCAACTTATTCTGGTCATCCTCTTAGGGCCTAGGAAAATGAAATCATTCTGTTGTGTCGCTGAAACGTGCACAGTGCTCAATGGCGATTCCTTCAATACACCTGGGGCCAAAAATATTTTACTCTTCATAATGAGCCTCAGGAAAGTTGACTTGGTAAAGGAATGACTTGTAAGCAAAACTGGAAACAGCAGAAGCTAAAGTCAGTAGATTTTGATAGGCATAGGAACACCCAAGCCCCTTGCATCAACAATGGATTCTGAGTGGAAAAATCAGTGAAGGAAAAATCAAGCAGATGAAGTAGAATGTTCAGTTTGGGTTCTGTTTCGAAACATGATCAAGGAATAAAAGGTCTCAAGAAATTAACTCTGAAAAATACCTTCTCGCATAAAATTGTCCCGGGTGGGGAAATTCTGTTTTTAAACCTCGAAGTAGGCACAGAAGGACCACATTTTGTTTGCTCCACGTTGTCTCAAGGAAACTGGCGGAAGTCGAATGGCTGAGATCGGACCTCCCTGGAAAGGGTATAGAGGGCCAGAGGAAACGGTCCTGTGTTCATTTCTCCACCTGTGCAGCTTTTCAGCGTAGTTTAGTGTTAGGCCATGAAGCCCATGAAGTTCGCGGAGTACATTCTAAATGTCTTAAAAGCATTAATGTCTTTGTCCAACCTCCCTGGAACCCACCTTCCCATCTCATTGGAACTTGTCAATCGAAACCTCTTTAGCATGAGTCAGACTCTTCCCCTGAGCACCTCCTTCCAGCCCTTGGCAAACACCATTCTACGTTCTGTCCTTCGGAATCTACTTTAGGTAGGTCCTGAGAGTGGACTCAACGTTGGTATCTTCCTGCATACTCCTCTCACTTAGCATACTATCCTCAACGTTCGCCCATGGGGTGGCGCACGTCAATGTTTTCGTCCTCTTTACAGAATGAATACTATCCCAACGTCTGTATGGACAACATCTGTTCCTCCCGCGACAGATACTGGGATTGCGTTCATGGGTTAGCTTTGAGGAACAATGCTGCCATGAAAAGGTGTGCTCAGATAAGTCTTCAAGACCATACTGTTCATTAATTTGGGTATCTAGCGCAGAAGGGCAAGTCCATAAACACATGGCAATTCTAAAGTTGATTTTTTAAAATATTTTATTTATGGTACAAGTAGGCAGAGAGGCAGGCAGAGAGAGAGAGAGAGAGGAGGAAGCAGGCTCCCTGCTGAGCAGAGAGCCCGATGTGGGTCTCGATCCCAGGAGCCTGAGATCATGACCTGAGCCGAAGGCAGAGGCTTTAACCCACTGAGCCACCCAGGCGCCCTAAAGTTGATGCTTTAAAAACATTTTGTTCATTCATTTGTCCGCGTGAGAAAGCGGCATGCAGAAGCAGGAGAAGTGGCAGGCAGCACAGGCAGGAGAGAAGCAGGCTCCCGGCTGAGCAAGGAGCCCGATGCGGGACTCCGTGCCAGGATCCTGGGACCATGACCTGAGCCGAAGGTGGAAGCTCAACGGACTGAGCCACCCAGGCGTCCTGCTAAAGTTGATTTTTGTGAAGAACGGCCACACTGATTTCAGAAGCATGCCCTTAAACCTTCCTACCACACACCATCAGCAAGGTTCCTGCTTCTCTATGTCTTTGCCAGCACTCGATCTTTCCCTTTCTCCTGAGACTTTGTTTTTGTTTGGTTTCGTTGGTTTTGGTTTTCTTTTCCTGTGCGGAATCAACCTCATGGATGAGTAATGGTATCTCATTGCTTGTACTAATTAGGATTTCTCAAAAAATTAGTGATGGGAACTCTCCTTTCCAATTTCCTTCCATGCGTCTTAGCTTTGAGGTGATGTCTCTTCCCCATTTGTACATCCACACATGACATTTGATTTGTTTCTCTGTTGTTGTTGCTGTTGTGGCCGTTGTCGTTGAGTTTCTGGGATCTCTAGATAGTGTGGCTATTGAGAACCTGTCAGATACATGGTTTGCAAACATGCTCTCCCGACTTCTGGACTGTGCTTTCCCTTGGTTGACAATGTGGTTCAAGTGACAAAGATTTTAAGTGTGCTGAATGGCCAGTGTGTGAGTTTCTTTTTCTTTTCCGTCGTGTGCCTTGCAGGTCGTATCCGTGAAATCATTGCCCAGTCCTGTTTTGTGAAGCTGATGAAGATGACTGCTGTGGAGCTCCTCCGAATTCAGAGACGAAACAGGATCGTTGGGGGAGGCAGGCAGCAGCATGACCTGGAGAAGCACAGGCCTGATGCTGGGGCCGTGACCAGATGCGATGGCGTGATGATAGGCATAGGTACGGTGGGCGACCAGGAGCCATGTACTGGAAATGGTACCCTGCCCATTTGGGGCAGCACCTATGTGGTGATGGGAGCAGTGAGACATATGACTGGACATGTCCCCAAGCTCAGGCCTTCTTCAGAGGGAGCCTTTTATTGCACTCTGCTCCAGTCCTGTTTGAAGGGTTTCTTAATCCGACGAGGGACCTGGACTTCTTCCACGACAAAGGGTGATGATAGTGGTGTGGTGACACCTGTCTCCGAGGAACTTCTCATCCCTCTATCGTGGTGAGCCACTGCCTGGAGTCGGTCGCCAAGAGGGTTCGAAGGACTCAAGGACACCGGGGGCAACCTCCAAGAGGGACCAGCCTGTCCCATGTTGAGCTGAATTCAGGTAAGACCTTTGTACCCTTGTTGTGTGTTCCCAGTTCATGGTCACGTAGTTCTTCAGGTTCTTCTATGAGCGAGAAGGGAGGGCCGCGTCTGAAGGTGAGCTGGAGGGCTCTCGCACCTCCACGACTGAGATGGAGACCTTGCCCCTAGTCATCCCACAAGTGAACAAAGGGATGGACGTCATCCAGGATCCACCTTCCAGCCACTAGTGTTCATGCCATCTTTCTGGAAAACTTGTAGTGGGGCCCTTGTAAAGGATGGAGGGGCACACCTGTAGTAACTCCTGTGGCAGGTAGGGATATTGCCTGCTTGGGGTGAGTCACCTTGAAGAAGAAAAGTGTTGGCCCCCCTGTCAAGAGTGCTCCGAATTGACTAGAAGGGCATGAGGACTGGAGCTGGTGAAAGCATGTTTGGAAACCTCTTAAGGGCTGAGAAAGGTAGAGTGTCCTGAGAATTGCCTCCTCATGAATAGCCTATCTCATTTCCTTGCCTGTGGGAAGAAAAGAAATCATCCAGTATTTTCCACATTGCAAATCAAGAAAACACAGAACCTTGGATTGCATTTTGTTGTTGTTGTTGTTGTTGTTGTTGTTGTTGTTGTTGTTGGAAGTCAGTTAGCCACCATACAGTACCTCATTAGCTTCCGAGGTAGTGCCCAATTATCCATCAGTTGCGTATCACCCCCAGTGCTCATCACATCGTATGCCCTCCTTTATGCTCCTGCCCAAATTGCCCCATAGCCGCACCCAGCTCCCCTCCAGCAACCCTCTGCTCCTTTCTTAGGTAAGAGCCTCTCATCCTTTCTCTCCCTCTCTGGTGGCTTCCCATTCAGTTTTCCCTCCCTTCCCCTGTGATTATCCAATGGCTTCACATATAGGTGGGGCTTAAGTCCCAGGGCAGGGGATCACAGCGGGCTTTCTTTCAGGGATGTTATTTTGTATCTTTCCATGTTTGACCGCATTTCACTTTTCCTGAGAAATGGCCCATTCCAATGATGTGTCCATTGTGTCTGGAGGGACGGGGGCGCTTCCCTCTTGCTCAGTGAGTTGGGATCCTGAAGCGGGTGTCGGGAGAACCTCCTCTGTGTTACTGTTCCATTGGTGCCCTTGTGGGGCCTCCCTTTCCTTCTCTGGAAAATGATGAGAGATCCGGTTGTGCCATGTTTTCCAGAAGGCCCTCCAGCTCCAATCTTCCAGGGGCTAGAAAGAGCCAACTGTGGTGTATGTCGTCCACGAAACAAGGGATAGGAATCATCCCTTCAACTACTTCATGAAGACACACAACCAAGTAGAATGGAAACACCAGAGGAGCGTAGCTCCAAGGGGACGTGAGTGAAATGCTTTTACAACAGCCAGTATCATAGGAAGGTATCTTTTCTGTGAACACAGAGGTGGGCACTTGCCTTTCCATATCAACAGACTTCACTTTTGTCTTTGGACTTTTCTGTGGATCTTTAATGTACCTTGACGTTCAGCCTGAGGAGACCTGATTGTGAACCTCTCAGAGCATCATCTCATCTTCGAGCTCCTAATACCCATCGTTCAAAGAAATTGTTGAAAATACAGTCTAATTGACGTACAGGGTTATCGTCGTTTCAGGTGAGCAGTAGGGATTCAGGGGTTCCGTATATGACTCAGTGCTCAGCACCGTGAGTGTACTCTTAATCCCCACCCCCTCTTCCACCCATGCCCCCACCTGGTTCCCACCAGGATGTTCTCTATATTTGAGCCTGTTTTTTTGGATGGTCTCTCTTTCCTTATTCCCTTTCTTCTTCTTTTCTGTCTCTGAAAAGTCACACATGAATCAAAATCTATGTTCACCTAAGACCCACGGATGTTAAGTCTTACCTCCGTATCTTGGTGTGTGTGGATTGTGGTGAAGAGACCGCCAGGTTTGGTCCACAGAGGCTCCCAGGGATCCCCATCCCTGCTATGGACCTGCCTGTCTATCCTCTGAGTGGTTGCTGAAGGGTTTCTGACCCAGGGAGCGTAGGGCAAGAGATGGTCTTTCACACCTTCAAGCTTTCATGACCAAACGTTGTCACTTCCCTGTGACTCTCTTGTGTTCCATCGCTTTCTGCCCAGGATTCCAGCACTTGGGAAGCAAGCAGTGGTGTTTAGAATGGCTTTCCATAGAGGCCACAGAGGAAGCAGCCTAGGAGTGCCCAGGCTACTAGGTCGAAGGGAACTCAAGCTCAGGATTTAGCTTCCACTGAGCAAACTGTCTTTCCTCCCATCCTGCCTCCCTATACTCTGGAGGAGAACAGGAGGAGAGGCCTGAGGGGGTGGACAAAGCCCTGCCTGGCTGTTGCTCTTCCTGACAATCAAACACCTCTTTGGGGCTGCCAGGCTGTTGCTGCTCAATCTCTTCTTGGTGGTGAAAGAGAGGACCTTTTGTCCACTGTTCCGCTGGCAAGTTGTTTCTCCGTGTGCACCGGGGACAGGTGTCCCAGGCCTCAGCGGCGAGCATGCTGGAAGTGCAGAGTGTCAGGTCCCTCCCAGGGTTACTCAGTCGGAATCTGCACTTTGCCGAGAAATCCTGGGCCTCAGAGCCTGAGAGGATCGTCCCCCGCAAAAGCACTGTGGAATGTTCTCCCGAGGGAAAGCTAATTGGCCACCTCGATCCACCAGCGGGGAAGGGGTGGTTGTTTCCTGGGCCTTTGTGACAATTTCTCTCTGCCGAGAATCCCCTGAAGGGTTGACTCCCCAGTGCCCCCCCCCCCCCCCGGTGGGGATGGTTCTGGAAGAAAAGAAAGAACACCCCCCAGGCTGGGACTTAGAGTCGAGATGGAAGCTAAGTATGCACCCAACAGCAGGACAGGAGCTCCAACTCGCCCAGGCTGAGCGACTGCTCAGGAGCTCTGTGTTGTCCTTTTGCTAGGTGCTTTTGTGTCAGCTTACGGTAGTGGGGATTTTTCTTGTGCTGCTGGATCCTGTCTTCTTCGATTCCCTTGCACTGTACCTGCAAGTTGGGGGATCCTTGGCTTGTCTTTTTGCTTCCATGTAATTTTGCATTTCCTCTTTGGATTCTGGGTTGACCCAGTCCTTGTCGGGTAGCATGTAACTTAACCTTCATGGATTCATGGTCTCTCCGGGTTTGCTCTTGGGGTCCATTTGGAGTTCCATAGCATCGTGCTCAGAAAAGATGCGTGGGATGATATCCATCTTTTGGAGTTTGTTGAGACTTGGGTTGTGCCCTAACGTGTGATCGATTCTGGAGAATGTTCCATGGCCACTGGAAAGCACTGCGGATTCTGCTGTTTCAGGGTGGAAGGTTCTGCATCTTTGTGTTCAAACGACTGCATCCCTCTCGAAGCCATTGATTCCTTGTTGGCTGTCAGAGTGGATCATGTGTCCATTAATACGTGTGCGGTGTTAGAGTCCCCCACTGTATGGTATTGCTGTCAAAGGTTTCTTTATGTTTGTTATGAACTGTCGGATGCCTTTGGGTGCTCCTATGTTGGGTGTCTAAATATTTCAAGATGTTCTCTCTTATTGCATGGTCTCCATTATGATGAAGTCGGGTCCTTCTTTGTGTCTTCCTACCTCCCCGCCCCCCTTCTTAAGAGTCTGTGGTGTCTGGATAGAATATTCCTACCCTTGCTTCGTTTCGCATCCATTTGCGTGAGAGATGCTCCTCCCCTGCTCCCATTTCAGACAAGGGAGTGGAACATGGGTGTGTCACCTGGTGGATGTTGGAGACCACTTCAGAACCACCTGGACCTGACAGTCCCCTTGGCCAGCAAGGAGAGTGTGGGGATTCTCTGGTCAAGGGTATGAACCTTTCTCCTGGCAAGGGAGAACCAATCTGTGCTCCATCAGGCCCCAGCCAGGGATCAGTGGCTACCAGGGACCTGACCAAGAGGGTGGGGCCTGAAGGGCACCACTGCCTTGCCAAGAACGGCATAAGGAAATGCAGGATGGCTGCACATCCTAGCTCCTAGGTCAGCCTAGGTGTGAATAGAGCCAGGCTCAGCTATGGCCTTAAAGGGACACTTCCCAGTTTCTTTTCTTTCCCCAGCCACACCCAAAAGAAGCTGGGAAAAGGAATCCAGAGATCAGGGATAAGGATCCCAGGAGGATTCTTGTCTTCATGAAGGGTGAACCTGGAGAGCCTAAAGGGAAACTGAGCACGGAATGTCCTGCCTGCCCTTCTTCCATTTACAAAATATCTCCCTCGGGTTTTGTAGCCTCCACGGGCAGGATTGGATCTCTTTACGTGTTTTTTTTTTTTCCCCCCCTCCTTCTTGCTGATGCAACTGCAGAGAATGTACTGGACAACTGTCAGTCCCAAATCCTGGGTCCAAACCAACACAAACACAAGCACAAACACCATATCCCAAAGGAAGCAAGACATCGTCTGTCCTCCTTGCTTTAGGGTGGAGAGAAGCAGCCCCTCTCCTGGGCAGCACAGAACTCTGGGGAGGGGAAGGAACTCTCAAGGACTCTCCTGTTCAGTGTTTGTTGCCTTCCTGGGGCAGGACCTGCAGTGTCTCCATCTCAGGGGTGCACAGGAGGGCTGTTTCTGCCTTTTGCCCAGATGCCTGGCCCTGACATAAACCTGTCCGCTGAGCAAGCGGGATTTGGAGGGGCCACCAGTAAGTAGTGAGGAGGGCTGGCTCTTCTCCTTCCTGCCAGATTGAATAGCTGATGACTCTGTAAGATTTCTGGGTTCAGGAATGAACAAGAGAGTCTGTAGATGCTGTACGTTCCCGTAGGAAATAAAAGAACCAAACACACACGGGGGCTGGGAGGGGAGAAAACAAAAACCTTTTTTTTCCTTTTTTTGGTGACAAAAACTTTAATCCCAAGGGTTCTCACAAACAGATTACATTTTTTTTCTTTTTGTAAAATAAAAACCTTTTAATTGCATGAAATACAGCCCACCCCCCAAAAAACCATAAGTCTCTAGGTGAGAGGAAGGGGTGTTGTGCAGCAGATGGCGCTCAGGCACCTCAAGTTGCCCAGGGGCCGAGGGGCAATCCTTGCGCGGCCAGTGGCCACGGGTTCAGCTCTGATGGTGGCTGTAGCCAGTTGTCCTGGTGCTTGTGTTCCGCTGGCCAGCTAGGACCGTGGCTCCAGCTGGCAGGACAGGATGTAGCTAAGGACAGAGGGACACCTGTGAGTTGAGCAGCAGCTTGCATTCAGGAGTCCCTCCCAGGGTTTCCCACCGCTGGTGTCTGGCTTCTCAGCAAGGAGGCCTGAGGCTGCCCAGGGAGCCCTAGTAGAAGGATCCCAGGCAGGGCCAGCAGAAAGAGTCCACCCCGACCCTCACCCAGCTCCTGAATGGGCCTCACCTCTCATCCTCGCTGAGCCGCTCCACAGACCAGAACCAGGCCGTGAATGGATGCTGGGGCTCTAGGCAGTAATTCTCTGCCGCCGCCTGGAGCAGCATGATGTCCGTGAGGACTCGGTATTCCTGGGCCGGGAGAGAGGCACAGGATGCACACCGAGCCTGGGTGGGGAAGCTACAGGGACAGGTGAGGGCCGAGCAGCGGGACAGGGGACCGGTCCTGGGTCTTGGCACACATGGCCACCCTCCTGCATGCAACTTCATGTCCCAAACTGTTCTCAGAGGCAAGTAGAATTAGCCCCTCCTCCGGGAAGTTCTCCTTGATGCCTTTCTGGATCCCTCCTGACTAACTAGATGGGTCTTCCACTTCTTTCTTAGCAACCTGTCCCAGGAAATGGGGGACGGAGGGGCGGGCATGGAGCCCAGGAATGTTCTTCCTTCCTATCAGGGGCGTCTCTGATAGGGGCTGCCTCCCCTAACCTACAGCAAGTGCCAAGTATGCTCACCTTATTCCTCTTGCCGTGGTTGATCTCATTGCCCTGGAAAGCAGACAACCATTGTCCTTCAGAAAGAGCCCCCTGGTCAGTCCGAGCACCTCACACCCACCCTTTCTGAGGCTGCACGCTGAGGCCAGGACACAGGAGGGGGCCGCTGAGACACACACAATGAGACTGGGGTCTAGGGCAAGCCCTGGGGTCCAGAGAAAGGAAGACGTGGGGCTGGTGAAGGGCTCCAGGTTGGCACCCTGCCGCACAACACTCTGTGGTGTTAGAAGGGAGCGGCCCGCCGAAGCCTCAGGCAGGCAGGGCCTGCTGGGCTCCTGAAGTGTGGCTGATGTGCAGGCTCCTGACTTCCCTCTCCAGGACAGGCAAGCTCTGCGGGACAGGCTGCGGCCCATTCACACAGAGCGCATGCAGCTTCAGCTTCAGGATGCGCTGGTGCTTCACCAGGCTTGGGCACCCGTCTAGGTGCAGACTCCCTTCCCTCAGCACTGAGATGGTTAAGAGACCCCAGCTCCCAGGGACTGCTGGGAGGCTGTCCGGAGGGGACGATTCCCAAGGACGCAGAGCTCAGGGCTCAGTCCAGGCACTCTCTGCTCCCAGTCCTCAGGACTCTGGTTCCCCCTCCACAATCCTCAGGCTCACCCACCTCCAGGTAGTCCTGCATTGCAGTATCCAACATCACCAGGTCAGTGAGGAAAGTGCCAAGGTATGGGACAACACCCTGTGTCATGAGGGGTAGGTTTGGGATGAGTCCCTGCTCTCTGGTGCCCACCCCTGAAAAGGCTTCAGCGTCCTGGCCCACCCCACTGTCCCACATGGAAGGGCCTAGGACCCTTAGTTGCTTCCCCTGGATTCCCTTTCCCCTCACCCTCCCAGAACTGAGGGCTCCTCCTAATCCCCTCCAGGGCCTGCTCTTTGAAGTTCAAAAATGACAGGATGTGGAGCCCTGGGCCCCTCCCCAGCCACAAATCCATTCTCTACCCAGCCTGCTAGACTCCTTCCTCCTGGTCACCTGGATGGAAGACATTGAGGAACTGTGGCCACGGGAGGTGGAGCTGGAGTCTGCTGCCCCACCTGTCCTGATTTGGAGGCTTCCAGCCCTCAGGGAGGAGCCCCTCTCCCCTGACCTTGGAGGCCCTGTCCCTCAGGCACACTCACCTTCCTCGGTCGCCCCTTCCGTGCTCTCCGCAGCCGCCTCACCAGGGTGGCAAGTTTATTCGAGGGCCGCTCCTGGAGGGCCAAGGACAAGATCCTTGAGAGCAGAATAGCCTCAGTCCCCTGGCGCCCACCGTCTCTGACTTCAGACCCTAGACATCCCACCTCCGTGTGCTGATACCGACGCTCCATTGTCCCGAAGCATGCCAGGAGTCCTTCCAGAACAATCTCAGCTCTCCCATTCAGTCCATGTGGGACCTGGAGCCTGGAGCCTGGCCTCCCTGAGCCTCTTTTCTCATGGGCAGAAGGGAGAACTGCACCTACCTCCTATGGTCTCCTGAGGACTCAGGAGCCTATTAGCATCGTCATTTTTGTGGCCCACCACCCATCCCCACTCCATCTGTGAGCAGAGGCCTGCCCTCTGGGCTGTCCGCGTTCATATGGGCCCCCATGTGGACCATGTCGATGGACACAGAAACCTGAAATCTAGCCTAGGGAGTCTGGCTGGGCAGCAGCCGCTGGTCCCAGCCCCAGGGGGAATCTTCATTCAGCCCAGGCTGTCAGCACATTCATGCCAAAGGCTTTTGCTCCCCGAGGAATGCTTCAGGCCATTCCCTACTTAATCCACACCTGATCATGCCTCCTCACACCCCTTCTGTCCTTGTAGGCCTGCACCTTCCCAGCTACCTTGAGGAGTAGTTTCCTGCCCTGGGGGTTGTCTTCTCTGCGGAGCTTTGAGAGGGTGTGACAGCTCTTCCTGAAGAGAGGTAAAGAAGTTAGGCTCACGGCGGACATAACGGGGCAGGGTAGAGTGCGAGTCCCTCTTCTTGGAGAACCCCCACATGTCCAACGGGCTGGCTGAGGGTGTTCTCTGGGCTCCTCTGAGCCCTGAGGTCCTAGTAGGACATGGGAGGGAGTTCGCCTGGGCATCCTCCTGGGCGTCCCTTCCCCGCTTAATTGAACAGCTCGGTTTGGGTGGGATTTTGGTTGAACCATGGGCAGAGAGGTCAGTGGCTGCCAAGTCACCACGTGGAAATATGGAATTTAGCTCAGCCCAGGGTGGGGCATGGAGGACATTGGGTTTCTCAAGCAGGAGGCAGGGTGGCCTGTTCCCCAGGAAGGCTGAGAGAAGCAGCCCCGGGCCCAGGTCCTTTGGTCAGGGTTTGCTGCCTCCCAGGAGGTCCAAGCTGACTGAGGGGGAAAAGGACTGGCCTGTGGGAGATTCCACCTCCATCCTGGTCCGTCCCTGGAGAGAAGCCTACTCACCTGGAAACATTGTCCCATGTCCTCTTCAGGCGGTGGATGGAGACACTCTGCAGAGCCGCGAGGATGGCATGCAGGGACGTGTAGTTCCCCAGGATCTGGCAGGCCTGGGGGAGGGAAGAGAAGGAGCTGTCTGTGGGAGAGCAGGAGCCCTAGATGCTCGAGAGCATCAGTGCCCCTGAGGTTATGGCTCTCCCTCCCGCCCCATAAAGCTGATGTCCGGGGAGCTGCAGAAGGGCACAGGGCAGCCCTAAAGAGGAGCACTGCTGGCAAGAGGGAGGATTTTCCCTCACTGCAAAGGAGGAGTCATGTAGGAACTGAGCATCCCAACGTTGTTCCATGCGAGTGAAGGTCAGCATGCCCCCGGGGGGAAGAGCCTGGGGACCTTAGGTCTTAGAGCAGGGCCTTTAGCCCTGAGAAGGCAGAAAGACAGAAGAGCAGTTCCCGAGGTTCAGGAGAGTCTCAGGGAGCTGGGCCGCCCATAGCATACCTTGGCCACCGCATCCAATGGCCCACCACCACGGCCATGTCCTGGGCTGTCATGCTTGGATTGCCACGTCACGTGGGGATGACGCAGCTGGCCACAGACTTGAACTGGGCGATGGTGGCCCAGACTGTCGGTGCCAGGTGCTCGTTGCCAGGCCTGTTCCTCCGGACCAGACGGAGCCCAGGCACTGATGGGGCACCACCTTCTTGAACAGCTCCTAGGGGACAGGGCGAGGTTTGTTGAGCCACACACATGTCCGCACATGCAAGACTCATGTCCTCGGGAGGGGTCCCAGGTCAGAGCTGGAGCTCAGGAGGCCGCGAATGTGGCCTGAGCCTGCTTAGAGAGCCCGGATTTCAATGCCACTCTGTTTCTCGAGGGAAGCCACGGCAGGATGCCCGAGGAGCCAAGAGAGGCATGGGAGGGGAGGAAGGCATGTGCACCCTGATCGTTCCATGTCCAGGGGGCCGCTCCAGGTGGTGCTCCCAAGGGGGCATATTCTCCTCCAAATGCTCATCCCTGTGGTCCGTGTCTCCTTTCAGGTGCCCATTCTCACCTGTTGGCTGAAAGCACGGCTTTCGGTGTCTGGCCTGTCTTTCAGGACACATCAGATGCCTAATTCAGGTTGAGTGTGCTCAGGCTCCCGGGCAGATGGGTGGGCGACCCATGGACATGACTGCACCCAGGGAGCTGCCCTCTTCCCCCCGAGGGACCAGAGCATTCCCATTTATGGTCTCTCCGTTCTGACTCATTGCATCTACGTGGTACCTCTGCCTTAGTCCTTCTCAGTGTCTGTCTTCACAGTCTGTAGCTGGACAGTGAAAGCTCAGGTTTAAAAACCCGATGGGTTTCCATGTTTGATAAGGGATGCAGCTGAGATCTTTTCCCATATCCTAGGAGTCCACATCAGGGAAAGGGAGGTACAGGGCAGCTGAGAGCAGTAGAAAAGCCGGCCCTGCCCTCCTACCCTGGGGGCCCAGCTCCTCACCGCATCCATGTGGGTGAGTTGCTCTGCCACCAGCTTGGGAGGGAAGTCCAGGAGGTAAGGCTTCTTCTCTTTCAGCTCATTCTTGTGTTGGCTAGAAGCCTCTGGTGTTGTGGTGGTCTCAGTGGCAACTGGGATAGCTGTAGTGAAAACTTCTATACAAGCTGATGGCCTTGCTGCTGGGGCTTAGTACCTGCCTCCCATACAGGGCATGGGAGCCCCTGTCCGAATTCTGGAACAGCTGAGGAATGGGAGGCTGGCAATGAACCTGAAGGTGAGGGAAGATGCAGAGCCAGTATCTCCTCTTGTTCCACGGGATGCCCTTTGGCTGGCTCAGCTGCTTGAATGAGTCACAGAGCTGACACTGGGGCAGGAGGAGAAAGGGAAAGTTTCAGCGACATCACTGACATTCCATGTACCTTTCCCTAAACAGGACAGATCCCATGGCCTTTCAAGGAATACCCAGCCCATGAACCACATCCCAGATGGCCTTCTCCACTTGCAATGCCCCTTATCCTCCACCTCAGCCTCCTTGAGCTGCAGAAGTTCCTGCTGCCTCAACAGAATGGGGGCATGGGTGTTCTGGTCCCAGTCATGCCACTTGATATGCACATAGGCCCCTTGACCTTCACATGGGCATTGTGCCAGGACTGCCCAATACCCTGCAGTGTCTTCTCAGTCTTCTCAGGCCAGGTTCCCACAATGGGACACAGAGTGCTAGGGAGACTCATATGTGGAACAGAGTCAGAGACCTGGCTTTTCCTTCCCCACACTATACCCACAGAACCAATCATTCTGTGTGTGCCCCACAGAATGACCCCAGCCCACTTCCCACCCCTCTGGAGCTGTCCTTGCTGACAGTTGACCAGGATGGATGAATTACCTCCCATAGGCAGGTCTTTTTCCTCCTCAGTCATGCATCCTCTGTGCAGACCAGTATCAGGGATATATTAGAGTCCAATTGGTAAGTGGTCTGGCCTCCACATCGTTTCTCCTTGACCCCACTTGTGGTGGTCATCAGAGGTGGACATTCAAAGAGGCAGGAAGAGCAAGAATGAATCAACCAAGGGATGGGTGTTTAAGGCACCAATTCAGCCCACAGTGGGCTCTGCTTCCCAGGGAGCTTGGCAGCCCATCCACAGCTCTCTTGGACTCATTGCCTTCTTCACAGGAAGCCTTCCCATTAAGCTCTCCCATGGAAATCAAGACTTCTGGGAGAGCCATGGTTCTGAATGTCCCTCCCCAGCAACAATGCTTGTCATATCCCACCCCGCTCTGTGGAGGCAGCAGGCCCTCCTTCAGGATCCAAAGACCTATTGTGTTCTTCCTTGATCTTGGAGTGCATCCTCATGGTTCCAATAGAGGTGGATCCATTTATCCCTAGAGTAGGCCACAGAGATGGCGCATCTGATTAACTCTAGACCTGCGTTCTTTGGATGTGGAGAGTGCCTATCTGACGCTTGGACATAATTTAGACCCAGACATTGTCTCTACTTTACCCATTCACTGCTCTTGGTGACTAGAGACTGCCTGCATTCCTAGGTGTTTAAGACCCATGATTGAATGAAATAATCCCAAACAAGACTTTGCAAATCCTGAGTGGCCCTTGGGCTGCTCTTCCTGTTCCCAGTCTCCCCTGAACTGGGCACTTACAGGACCACAACCAGGAACAACTAGATGGAATCCCAGTATTCCTTTGCAAATAGAAAACCTACCAGATTTCCATTTCCTTTTCATACACCCAGAAAGGCCACAGTCTTGTGAGGGTTGAGCCTGAACGCATCTTCCCTGGAGAGAGAAATGTTAACCATGAAGATGCCCAGCATGTCCAGCAGCCCTTTCTACAGAGCTGGGCCCCAGAGAAGCACATGCCATGTTTTCTCCCATGACTTCCTACAGTTGCCCTATGAGGTTCATCTTCTTAGCACCCCCACTTTTCAGAAGAGGAAAGAGATGTTAAGAGAGGTGCTTTAACATTCCTAAGACATACAACTAGTAGATGGAAGGCTCCCCCTTGTTCTGTATATGGAGTGAGCACTCACCTATTGAACTGCTGATCCAGGACCTGCTGGGCCTATGAGACCATCTGGTAGATGGATCACATTGTTGCGATGTTTGAGAAGCTCCTATCCCAGAAGGATAGGAGCAGGGAAAGTATGCAATTTTGTACTGTGCCTCTTCTGAGTGCCAGCATTGTGCAGGCCTCATCCAGGGACAGGGATGATTCCTTTTCCAGCAGGCAGACAAGGGGGTGGGTTTTGGGGGCTATGTAGTCAGCTTCAATGCCATGAACCACCAGAAAGAGCAGGGTCTGGAGCTCAGACTGCATCCTCCCATCTCTTTGGGAAGTTGTGCTAGACAAGGGACTTGAGAGTCCACCCAGAAAAAGGTTCTATGCTGAAAACCTAAAACCAAAAGCTCTTAGGCTTCCAAAGGACCATCTAGGCTTAAATGTACTGGTGACTTCAACATGTTCTGTTAGCTGAACAACGATAGCATATCTGTCTCTTCATACCCTGTGTGAAAAGCCATGTGCCTTGGAGTCACAAGAAAAGAGCCCTACTGTAGAGAGGAGAAAAGAGAGGCTGAGATTCTCCAAGGCTGCTCAAGATCACCAGCGTTGGCACTGAGAACTGTCCAAAGCATGGGCGGCATGGACATTCACCTATGCTGATGAGGCTTGGCCTGTTGATTTCAGGGGGGAGAAAGATTCAGGGAAAAACCACCTTCCTTGGCAGGCCCCAGTGCAGCCAGTTGTGTCTAGCCTGAGTTCTGGCCTTCCCCTTATCATCTCTTGGTCCACCCTCCTGGGTCTGGGCCCCATCTTTCCACCCCTGTGGCTTCTACTCCCTTCTACAGACCCTAGGGCAGAGGGAAGAGCTCCCACAGGAACTCTCCCCAACTGTGGGTCTGGCCTGCTGGGACAGACCTCCCCCAACCTGGGGATGGCTTCTTGGCACCTTCTCCTTTTGCTGTGGAGGATGGAGCCTTCAAGGAATCCCAGCCTGAGTACCCTAAACCCCAGGCTCCAGTGACCCCAGGGCTCCCAGGGATCACTGACGGCCTTGAGCAAGTCCTGGCCCCCCCACTGGGCTTGACTCTAGCTCTTCTTACTGGTCTAGGGCCCCAGTTCGTTTTGGTCACAAATGTCAAACATGCCCATGGCATCCTCCCACAGACCACAAGCTGCAAGGCAGCAGTGATGGACAGCCCAGCCAGTGACTCTTCTGCTAGGGTGCCTGCCATACCTAAACTCTCAGGCCTCACTGTAGCCCAGTGACCACAGACTGGGAATTGCTCAGAGATATATGACACCCAGATGGCAGATCTCAACAGGGGCAAACCTGACCCTTAGCTTCACGCTGCACCGCACTCCTGCTTCTGGTCCCTCCCCAACACTTGCACCTGCCTTGATGCCCTACCCTTGGGAGCCTGCATTTGCCTGGCAGCTCCCCCACCATTTAAGGGCCCAGCCAGGATGCATTGCGAGCCTCTTTCCATGGAGTTGAGTGGTCTTGGGCTCCTCTCTCCTCACCTCTCCCACCCCCCACCTGCCATTGCCCTTCCTGATCAGGGAAGGAAGTTAGAGACCTGGACCTCTGGGTGACTTCCTCATGCTGAACCTGGGTCCCCAACTCACACATGCTTCCCTCGGGCTTCATCTGCACAAGGTTGGTGAGCAGGGGAGCCTCACTGCCTACCCATCTGCTATGCCTTGACCTCACTGAGTCCTCACAATGGAAATGTTGACTCACATTGAGGTCTTTTGGGGGATGGGGTGTCTTCCTGTTGGCATGAAGCTGATAATTAGGAAGAAAAGTGGTCATAAGCAAGGCTGAAGGACACATTCATTCATTCAACAGATAGTATCCAGATCCTACTATGCACTAGGCCCCAACCCTGATGCTGGCAATAAGTTTTATTTTTCTGTATACAGTAAACCTCCCGCAGCCCTGGTCCTCTGGTCAGAAACCTCTCACGATGTTCTCTTCCATCTCTCCAGCCTGCCTGTGCCATGACCATTATCCAGGGGTCTGAAGGAAGGTGTGTGGATGCCTGCAAGTGCAGGCATCGCTCTTCATCCAAAGGCTCTTCCTTGTCTAAACCCCAGAATTTCCCTGCCTGGTGGCCCCTCAGCCCCACCCAACTCAGGGGGCCATGGGAAAACTGTAGGCAGGGGGGCTAGAGTGCAATAGGTAAGGGCTCGCTCGGCCCTGACCAGCTGGTGGCCTTGCCAAGGTCATGTGGCATCTTGGGGCAGGGCAAAAGGAGGAGGGAGGCATGACCACCAACCATCCATTCCACACACTAGAGGGGCATGGCCCTTCCTGCAAAACAAATAAGCATTCCATCCCGGAGAGATCTCTGAGCCTCCATCTCCACCCATCACTGCAGATGGCTGCTGGCAACAGTGTGCTGTTCTCCAGAGCAGTGTCTGGCTTTCCAGCCTGGCTACAGATCCCAGAAAGCTAGGGAAAGCCGCTGCCCAGTCATAGCTTCTCAGGGCCTGGAATGCAGGATGGAGTGTGCAGTGGGGAGCCTCCACCTCCCAGGCCTATGGAGGGAGGCTGTTGGGGCAGTTGGAGGAGCCAAGGGTGGGATCCAGACTGCCTGGCTCTTCAGTAGTCATGGCTTCTGCCATGTGGCTTTCTGCAGGCCACTCACCCTCTCGAGCCTCAGTCTCCTCCTCTGTAAAACCCGCAAAGAGAGGCCGACCACCAGGCTGAGCAGGAACAGTGGGACTACATGAATAGTGTGGTGGGTAGGTGCTTAGTCCCTCTGTAGGGGCCACCCAAGCCACCTGGTCAGACCACCCCAGAATCTCTGGTTAGTTTGTCAGAGTCTGAACGGCAGCATCCGGGTGGGTATTGCTGGGATGGGCACCCTCATTTGGGAAGAGATGGAAGTAGGGAGGCGAGAGGGTTGAGTTTGTGAGGGCCCTTGAATGTCTCTTGGGAAAGGTTCATCCTGGAGGTAGCTGGGAGCGGCGTGGAGGGGGGTGAACAGGGGCACCGTCTGTGTTCAACACCAGCAGTGTTCTCCAAGGTTGCATAGGAATTCTAGAATCAGCTAAACCTTGCTGAGCTTCACTCCCTGGGGCCAGGTGGATGTGGGGGGAGACAGAGGGGCCTTCCCAACCCCCTCAGATCTGGGGCCTCCCACCAAGAGTGTCAGTACACCTCCCCCATCATCACTCAGGTGTCTTGGGCATCTTTCCTCACTCTACATGGTCTGCCTATGGAAGCCCCAGGAGGGGCTAAGGAGGTCGCTTGTGCTTCTTCTATGTTTTCAGCTCAGACATCCACTTGGGGTCCTGTCAGAGAGCTGAGGCAGGCTGGGTAGCCTCTGCATCCCCCAGAATATGAACCTGAGTCCATGTGCCCTCTGAATGATGCTGCGGATAATCCCTCCTACATGCACACCCCCACCTGCTCTTCCCAGATCCCGCTCCATCCCCCCTCTCTCCAGGGGCTGCATCACCCCAAGTCCTCCCATGAGCCCAAGGATGTGGTGCTTGATCCATTGGCATCTCCATTTTATAGGTGAACAAACTAAGGCTTGGGGGGGTGGTGAGTTGGGGGGAGGGCTTCTTCCCCCTGCAACCCCACCACAAGGGACAGGACAGGAGGTGAATCCACCGTACCGTACAGCGGCCGAGAACAGGGCTCTGGAGCTGAAGGGCCTGGGTTCAAGTCATGCCTCTGTGCTTAGCTGCTGTGGAACCTTTTGCTGGAAGGTCCCTCTGTTGGAGCCTCATTTTCCTCTCTGCAGTAGGTGCCAGGATGAAGGAATTGAACACATCCATGGTGCACATCTCAGTGTGGGTCCCGGGCTGCCTGCTAGGAACCCAAGGACTGTATGGAAACCCTACAAGGCAAAAGGGTATCTGGGAAGGTGGCCCAGGATCATAATTGGGAGCATAAATGGGGTGGGGATGGTGTGGGTCTAGCAGCCCCTAGAGTAATGTTGGGAGCAACTGGCTGGAGGGACCAGGGATTCAAGCAAGAAGGGAGTCTGGGAGTTCCAGTTAGAGGGCAGGGCAGGGGCCAAGGCTCATTGGTGAGGAAAACCTCAGGTAGTTCTGTGAACCTGCAGAGACCTCAGGCCCAGTGACAGAACCTCACATGTGGCCAGGAGGGTTGACCCGCAGAGGATCATCATGTGTGGGAAGGAGCTGGCCCCCCACTCCCCTCCACCCTCTGCACCCTCCTTGTGTATCTCCCATGTGGGACCTGACTCACAGCTTCTAAGCCAGGCTTGCTTTCTGAGGGTGACAGCAGGAGCCATCGGGATGACGCCTTTAAAAAACAAGGCTATTTGGAAATTTCCACTGGGGTGTACAGTGGAGCCCCACCCCCAGGCACTCTGTTTTCTTCATACCTAGAGCCTTCCAGGCCTCTGGCCCCTCTGAAGATTTAGGAAGCCAGAGGCCACAGAGGATCCCCCTGGTTTTCCCCCTGCCCCAGCAAGGCCATGCATTCCCTAATTCCGAGGGTCTGTTGGTTTCATTGTAACTCATTTTTTCCCCAGCCAGTTACTTGGGATGCTCTGGGAATGAGTGCTTTGATTCTGGGCCAGATCCGCCTGGGTTCAAGTGTTCCCTGTGAAATGGGGCAATGATAGAGCGTCACAGGGTCACTAGGGTGCTAGTGATGCTGTGGCAGAGGGTGGGCCACACAGACCACAGTCCCATTAGAGCGTCACAGGGTCACTAGAGTGCTAGTGATGCTGTGGCAGAGGGTGGGCCACACAGACCACAGTCCCAGGGCTCTGTTGTGCTGCCTGGCTGTGCAGGGATCCCTAATCTCTTGGAGCATGAGCATGGAATGGGGCTTGCTTTGCTTAAAGGCTTTGGTAAGGAGGGCTCTGGGTATGGAGCCCTCATCCAGTGCTTTAGTGTGCTTCTCGAAGTCTTCTGATTACCCACCAGCTAATATCCTAGCTCATGTTTAAAAACAGAGCATACACTTGTCCTGGGAAACTCTAAGTTTCAAAACAGTTAGGGACAGAAGACCACTGAGTGTGCTCCAAGACTCATTTCAGTGTTTCTTCCTCTTCATGCCTGTGAATGATGCATATTCTGTTTCCTTTGCTTATACTTTATTTAAAATTCAGTATTACTCTTATGATTTAAGCATTTCTTCTGTGCTCCAATAAACATTTTTAATGGCTGTGTATGAGTCTCTCTGTTTAATCTCCCCTGTGATCAGATATCTACATGATGTCCATTTCACTATTGCAAATAACAGTGGTGATCGTCTTATTTACACTAGTCTTTGCCTGAATGTGGGGGTAACTGTCTAAGGATAGCTCCTTTCAAGTGTATGAACAGACTGAAGAGATCCTGCATGTCACACTTTTTTCTTTCCCTTCCTTCTCTGCTGGAGCCACACCTTCTCTTGTGGATGAAATTGTTGCTACTAGAACATCTGCCTCCCTGCATTCATTGAGTTTAACCTAGTGTAGGTAGGAAACCAGTAAGTGCACCTGCTAAACCTGGGAGGAAAATGTCAGTTGATGGCTCTGGTGTGAGGGTCTGAGGGCCACTTCTTGCAGCCAAGTGCAGAGGCTTGTGAAGGCTTTTCTGCTAGTTCTGATACTCTTCCATCTCTGTGTCTCTGGCTGTCTTCTCTGGCTGAAGTTGTGGGAAGCCTGACTTCCAGCTCTCCCAGGCTACCCCTGCCTCTGTTTTTATTTTTTTTATTTGTTACTTTTAGATTATTGCTCAATTTCCAGAAGCAACAAGAGAACCCCAAATTCCAGGCATTGTTTCCAAAAAGTAAGAACTCCTGTGTCTGTGGTGAAGGAGGTAACCCTCCAAGGACTAAAGGCAGAAATAATGAGGTTTCTGGTGGATTTCAGAAAACCCTTGGGCTGAGGGGAAGCTCTTTGGAAATAAATGAAGGCTGTGCAATCTGCCCCACCCCAGGGGGATGGTCTGGCTCTGGTGGCTCAAACAGAGGCTGGAGACAAGGAGGATGGGAGGGAGGGTGGCAATTCGGCATGGGCTTCCAGACAGTGGAAAATATGCTGTGAGCCTTGGACCAGGGAGCCTCACCACCCAGCACCTCTCTACTTACCTGCAAAATTCAAGTCACTGTGTGAGCTCGGAAGGTTGTGGGGCTCAGCTGTGGTAATGGGGTGAAACAGCCAGGATGGCACAGGGCACCTGGGATGGCTCCAGTACAGGAGCAGCTATGAACAACATTCATTCATCCATTCAACAGATATTTATGAAGCTCCCATTCGGAGGCTGGCTGGGGAAGCCAGGGACAAAATGTGTATTTGGGAGATTAGATCCCCATATCTCGTAAGAAGAGATGCAAAAGGGTTTTTCAGAGCAAAGAGGCCTCTGGCCTCATCCTGTGCCCACCTCCTAGCCCCCTGCCCTTTGGACCTCAGTACCCCCCCCCCCCCCAATGCCCAGGGACAGGCTGGAAGATCTGTAAGAATCCTGACGCTGTGCTTATGACCCTCCTGAGGTCTTCATCTGGTCATTGAATCATTTTCCTTGCAAGGAGATGGGGCTGGATTGGTGAGATGACATGCCTATCTTCCCCTCAAGACTGGGGATCTATAAGGGCAGGGATTGTGCACTGTCACTCTGGTGTGTCCAGGGCCCAGCATGGGGCTGGCACAGGAGTGGTTTCCACATGTATCAGGCACCTGCTACTGCTTAGTAAGGCCTGGGAGGCTCAGAGGTCAGGCGTGATGTCCCTCTGTGGGCTCTCAGAGGAGGCCCACATCTCCCCTCACGTTGGCAGGCTGGCCAACACACTTTCTCTACGCCGTATTACTGGGGAGGTACCAAGAACTCCCCCAACAGGCCCAAAACGGGCAAAACCAGACAATTCTTTACAACTACCCATCACTGACACTTACTCAGTCTCCAATCATCACACAACCTGGGAGGTGGAGGAACTGTGTGCCTGGTAGATGGGGAAAGGCTTCTGGACACCATCAAGGATGGGTCAGCTAGTCCTGGGCCTGGAACTGAGCCGAGGGAACTGACAGCACATGCTTGTCTTCCTCCAGCAACAGCTTTGCAGCCCTCAAAGGAAAAACTGGGGTGAGAATCATTCTGGGGGTCTCGGGGTTCAGTCTGCATGGGGGAGGCTGGACGGCTTTGCCAAGGCAGTCAGCAGTGAGCAGCAGAGCTGGGACTTGGCACGGGCCACCCTAACATAGTTGTCTCATTACAGAGGGGTGCTGGGAGGCACTGAGGTTCTCACAGATGAGGGGAGTGCAAGAGCACACATAGCTTATCTCACTCCTTGTATTTTTAATTCTTAGGCTCAGTGAGGGTGTAAGTGACTGATGGGCCCTGGGGAAGGGCTCTGGGCTGGGGCAGGGAGCTGCAGGTGGGTGGCAGGTCAGGGGAGAGGGTGAGGAAAAGGCAGACAGAGGGTGTCACATATAAATCTGTGGACCATAATGTTTTTATCTTTTGTTTTGTTTTGCTTCTGGATTCAGAACAATGGTCACTAGTTGTTGTGGTGTTTTAAAACCCTAAGACTCAGAATGAAGGCTGGAGAGGACTTGGGAGAGTTGCCAGGAACACCATAAAGGTGGATTTATTAATTCTATTTATTACATAGCTAATTAAATCAGGCCTGAGGCAGTGTGTACTCTTCTGTAGGTGTTGTCCTAAAATAAGCAGGGGAAGGCATATTGGTATTTGAAGGAAACTCAGCATTTTTCTTTAAAACCACCCAGAAATGTAAGCATTTGTAAAATGTTTATGTATTATGTATTATGCACCAAGTGCTGTAAGAGGTGTTAATATATTGTCTTAAGAGATTGCTTTTTTTTTTTTTAGAATTTCTCACCCCTCCTGCCATCATAACTAATAGGTGTTAAGAGCTTTCTTTTCGTTTTTTTTTTCTTAACATTTTATTTTTTTTTTTAAATTTTATTTGACAGAGAGCACAAGTAGAGGGAGAGGATGAAGGAGAAGCAGGCTCCCCACTGAGCAGGGAGCCAGATGCAGGGCTGGATCCCAGGACCCTGGATAGATGCTGTGATGAGGGAGCCACCCAGGCACCCTGTGAGAGTTTTTAGACCTAGGATGGAGGCAGGTAGAAGCAAGCCGGGGGTTCCCTGGTCCAACACTAATGACCATGGCTCAGACAAATCCATCTTCCACTGCAGGCTTCCAGATACTCTGCGAAGGAGACATTCCCCTTCCTGTCCCTGACTGCTCTGCCAGTTCACAGCAGATCCATGTTTCTGACGGTTCCTCTTTGGTCATTCTGCCAGGGTCAGCCAAGAGGGCTCCAAGCCTTGTGTAGACCCCAGGCCTGGGGGTCCCAGCCCTGAACTCTTTCCTCTGCCCTTGACGACCCCAGAATAGAACAATTCGGCGACTGTCAATCCATGCCAGGCCAGGAACAAACACAGCAGTACACAAGATAAACTCGCTTTGGCCCCAGGAGCCTGGATTCCCCAAGAAAGGCTTCGCCTGGTCTCTGAAGGGGGTTCCGGGGGCTTCCAAGATGGCCACGGGTGGAGCCCACCAGGTACAGAGGCCACTGGCAGGTGTCCACGGGGACTGGGCGGACCTGAAGATCCCCTCAGGCCTGCCCTCGCGGCTCCACTGTGCCCTGGGGAGAGAAAAGGGCCGGCCACACCGCACCGGGGCCGCAGCCGGCGGGCGAGGCGCCCAGGAGCGGCAGCGGGATGAACATGGAGCTCAAGCAGCGGCGGCGAGGCGGGGGACTGGGCGGGGGATGGGGGTCCGGGAGTCAGGCTGGCAGAAGAGCGGCGGTAGCCGGCAGGGGGCGCAGCCAGCCCCCTCGCAGGACAGGACGGAACAGGAGGCGGGGCGAGGGCGCGCGGGGCTGCGGAGGCGCGCGCGGCTGTTTGCCCCCAGCAGCGCGCGCTCACCTGGCTGCTCCGCCCACCGCCTTCCGCGGACCCAGTGAACTCACCGTGCAAGTAGAACCTTCCTGGGAGGCGGGGGTTCTGGGCTGCTGGCGGAGGGCCCCGGGGATGGCGTCGGAGCCCGGCTGACTCCGGTACTGAGGGGCTCAGGCGGGGGTAGGGGCGCTAGGGAGGGAGGGAGGCTGGGGCTATCCTGCCCGTTGCCACCTGCTGCTGCGTCCGCGGGAGCGGGAGGCGGGCCCGGGGGACAGGTTCCTGGCGGCCTGGGTGCTCCCACGCCCCACAGCCCGTGCCCCACAGCCTTCTCTCCACTTCTCGGTACCTGGGGAGCGCGTGGGGCCCTACTGACATCGAGGGGCCCAGCACCACTGGGCTCGTCTGCTCCCCGGAGAGACGCCTGTGCTGACAGGCTTCTTTTCCAAAACTTGGTGGAAAATTTTGTCCCTCAGACTCGCGGGGCTCCCCAGCCCTAGGGGAGCTGGCTCTGCCTGCACAGCCTGGGCCCCACTGGGCCCCCTCCACCTCCAGAGCCTTTTACCCAGGAGCCCCAGGATACCATTCCTTTCTGGCCCAGAGACCCCTTCCCCCCACCCCCACCCCTCCACTTTGAGGCTGCGACCGCCCTGGGATCACTTCCATCTCTAACCCCCTACCCCACAGGTCCTTGTCCACCTCCAGGCCTGACCCCTGGCCCCTCTCACCTCTGGAGTCACTGAAACCCTTCCACTTGGGGGCCACTGGCATTTGAGGTCCTGGACTCCAGGTACTCCCCTCCACTGTGGAGCTCCCTACCCTGTTTCTTCTAGGAACTGCTGTGCCTAGAGCTCAGAAACCCCACATTCTCAAGCCACTGTCCTCGGGCCAGCTATCCTTAGGGACCCTCCTTTCCTGGGCCACACACCCCTCTCTGTGCAGGAGAGACCAGAGAGAGCAGGCTTGGGGATACTTCCCTCCAGCTGGATAGAGGGGCAGAAACTGGGGTGTGTTGGGAGGGGTGCTCACAGGTGGCCTCCCTGGGTAAGGAGCTGCCAGGAGGAAGCCTCAGGGTGAGGCCATGATGTGGAAGCCTCAGGAAGCAGTAGGACTGGCTGCACAGACTCTCTGTCAAATAAATAAGTAAAATCTTAAAACAACAACAACACCAAAATGCTTTATTTGCCTGAGGAGATAGGGTCTGTTATGGCTACCATTTTAATGCAGGAAATGTGGGCACAGGGGAGTTAAAGGAGTCCAAGGCCACACAGTTTGTTAGTGGAGGAGCCAAGATTTGAACCCTGGGCAGCCTGCATCCAGAACATTATTGCCTCCAGAGCGTATTTTTTCCCCCTTGTGTATGTGATTTTTAAAAACCTTTCCCCTGAATTCTAACATACAGAGACGTGTAAACATTGTTAAGCATGTAGTTTATCGATCATCACAAAGCTTAGGTTCTGAAGCATTGCAGCAAGCTGGGGTGGGCTTTGATGTCAGACCTGGTTGGAATCCAGTTTCTGGTGCTACATGACCTTAGGTGACTTAACTCAGCCTCAGTTTCTGCACTGAGTTTGGCAGCCTTGTGATGAGTAGAGCGTGTGACAGTGCCTAGCGGGTTTTGTGCCTGGTGAATGTTTAATAAATGGTTTTCTCTTCTTAATAATGAAGATTCTAAGTTGTGCTGGTTTTGTTAAGTGGTCCAAATACCTTCCTCATTCGTCAGTTGCCTGTTAGTCACCTTGTAGGTACTTGTGATGAGTCACTTTGTTAAGTCACTATATGTAGCTGAAACATTTGGGGGTAGTGGGGGGACACCCCCTCTGCCCCTACTGCCCCTGCATTGAACGTCTGTAATTTAAAATGTCCCACCTGTGCCTATTTTTTTTTAAACATAACCACTTTGGGACAGTGAAAGTTATATGTCTTCTCCTTAGGGTTGTGACGGAGCCTTTGGGGACCCGGAACAGCTTACTTCCAGTTTCTGTCTGGCATGCTGATGGGCTGAAACTTATTTTAAACAACATTCCACCACACTCCAGGCACCTGGAAGGAGGAATATGTTGAACTTCTAGGAAATTATTTTTTGGAACTGTTTTTATCTTGAGGAATAACCCATTTAAACATCGAATGACTTTTATGGTTGACTTTTCCACTCTACATGATGCAAACTGACCCATTGTTTTCAGCTACTTCTGCAGCAGTGGGAAGAGCAAGCCTGTGGGAGTCCTACCCAGGTTGGCCCCAGCACAGAGCTGCATCATTCTACACACCCCTCATGCTTTGTCTCCTTGTCTGTGAGGTGGTAATGATGGTGCAGGGAGCTCCGGGGGTTGTTGTGAAGGTTACAGAGATGGGGGGTGTGAACTTGGAACAGTGCGCCCGACATACAATGCAGACCTGGTGAGCAGAGGCAGCTGCTCACGTTAATTGTTGATGCCGAGGCACTGGAGTTCCACAACAGCTTATGCCTTTCTTTCCTGGGTCCTTTTTGTCTCAGCCACCACCTTGGAGAAAGTGACTCAGCAAGGCTGGTGCTTGTGGAGTCCTCTACAAAGCCAGCTAATTCACGTGGGCGATGCCCTGGAGATTAGGGGTTTTTCCTGGGTGGTAGGACCCCATTTAAGAGGCTAAACTAGCCAGTTTCTCCTAACTGGTCCTGTCCTCCAAGGTCAAGATGAAGGCCTGCCAGGAGACTGGTCTCACCAGAATTTTCCACAGGAGGCATGAAGGACCCCATGGGGCCTCGTGCAGAATGACATGGGTGTCGGAGAGAGAACAGGTGGGATATGTCCTGTACCATAATGGGCAGGTCACTATATCTGGCTCAAGCCGGCTTTCTTCCCATCTGGGAAATGGGAGAAGACCACGCTTTTTCACAGGAGGGATGAGGGTTTAGGGAGTTATTTGATGACTGTGTTGGGGCTGCATGAGCAGCAGAGTTGACCGAGGGGCCTTGGAGTCACAAACTTGGGTTCAGGCCCCCACTGCCGCCACATAAAAGTAGATCCCTTGGGTAAGCCATGGACCTCAGCGTCCTCCTCTGTGCATTGGGGATAATACCTAGCATGTAGGGCTGTGAGGGGTACAAAGCAGAAGGCCATATTAGGAGCTTAGAGCAGAGCCTGGTACTCACTAGATTGTAGTTTTGTGGTGATACTCTGGCATCACTGGTGTTACAGACCTGGTCCTACCCTCTGGAAGCTTTGGCTGTGTGACAGATGGCTTCTGAGGCTGTGGCTAACAGAAGCAGTGTCTGTCTTTTCTTAAGATTAAGGGTACAGAGGGGTGCCTGGTGGCTCAGTCGTTGAAGCATCCAACTCTTGGTTTCAGCTAAGGTCATGATCTCAGGGTGGTGGGATTGAGCCCTGAGGTGTGCTCTGCACTCAGTGTGGAATCTGCTGGAGGTTCTATCTCCCTGCATTTGTGTGTGTGCGCTCTCTCTGTATCTCTGTCTCTGTCTATCTCTCTAAAATAAACGAATCTGTAAAAATAAATAAAAACATAAATTAATTAATTATGGTACAGAAATCAGTGATGGAGGTGAGAAATCAGGGGACAGGGGTGTGAGGAAGTTGCCTCGTGCAGCATCCAGAGAGGAGCTTAGATGGGGAGGGCTCCAGGGAGTACATGCCCATGGGCAGGAAGCATTTTCAGGCAGATGAGTGCCAGAGGGTGTCCTCGTGGGTGGGGAGCACCCTTTATCCCTGAAGCTGCCCATGAGTGGAGGTGAGCCTGCTGGGGACATAACTAAATCATTGGGGTTTAGCCACCTAAGCTGTGAATTTATGAAGACGAGGTCAAGACCTTGTCCCACTGCTATTTAAAGAGAAGTAAATTAAACTGTTGTTTGGGATGGCGTTGTCTTCCAAAGGCTCATTCAGAGTCAGCGGCAGAGCTGCTGTGGGCTTTCCAACTTGTCTTGAAAGCCTGGTCCAGGCAGGGTGAGGGATATTCCCATCTCTTGGGGTCTCTTACCCTCTCTGCTTGTGGCAGAACGTGGTTTGTGACTGGTAAATAAACAGGCATCTTGTGCAGATCCTTCAGCTCTTCGTGTGGCTGTGGTAGAGGAAATTCCCATTCACTGGGCGCAGACTGTGGTTGGACGGGCGGTGTGCCATGGCTCTCACCAAGCATTCTCCTTTCACATACTCCCCGACCAGACATGAGTTTTGTGGTGTTGCCACTTTCCTGCTGGCTAGGAGGGAAGTTGAGGCCCAGGAAAGTTACACTTTCTCGCTGTGGCAAGCGGCAGAGCCATGTCAGCCGGTCCAGGCCCTGGCTTTCAGGTCTGTTTGCTGTGAGCATTTCCTCTGGTGTTTCCAGCTTTTGGCCTGTTTGACCTGTGAGACTATGGATGGTGTTTTGATAATTCTAATACTCTCGACATTGTGAGAGATTAGCTCTTCACTTTGTGCTAGAAATGTTTCTTGCTGTATTTTCCTTTTAATTAAAAAAAAAAGAAATTCAAAGTCCCAAGTTTCTGCCCATTTGAATCTCCCCGAGTCTCCCTGTTGTGAAGTGGTTGGGTTTGGGGATCTCTAGGGCAGGGGCTCTGACAGAGTTGGTGGTGGCTTTGCCTGGAGGAGCCCAGGGCTCAGGACTCAGAGTGGGGACAGGAACAGTGTGAACTGTGGCCTGAAAATGTGTTCCTGTGTGCTGAGGTGGTGCCCAGATTCTTCCAGAGGATGAACTGAGGTTTTGCACAGTGGGTTAGAGAAACACTTGATGGAATAACACTGATAATTTTGTTTTGTATTCAATCCTAATTTTGTGTTTTTGTTTTGGTGTAGCACAGTGTGCTCTATGTTTTAAGAAAAAAATGGTAATCAATTCATACAATATCATGATTTATTAATCCTTCCTCCCTCACCAGGTCATATTTCAGGTTTTTATATGTAGTTCCATCTGTTTCTGAATTCCTTTTTTTTCCATTTTATTTATTTTTTCAGCGTAACAGTATTCATTCTTTTTGCACAACACCCAGTGCTCCATGCAAAACGTGCCCTCCCCATTACCCACCACCTGTTCCCCCAACCTCCCACCCCTGACCCTTCAAAACCCTCAGGTTGCCCCAACATCCCACCCCTGACCCTTCAAAACCCTCAGGTTGTTTTTCAGAGTCCATAGTCTCTTATGGTTCGCCTCCCCTCCCCAATGTCCATAGCCCCCTCCCCCTCTCCCAATCCCACCTCCCCCCAGCAACCCCCAGTTTGTTTTGTGAGATTAAGAGTCATTTATGGTTTGTCTCCCTCCCAATCCCATCTTGTTTCATTTATTCTTCTCCTATCCCCCTACCCCCCCATGTTGCTTCTCCATGTCCTCACATCAGGGAGATCATATGATAGTTGTCTTTCTCCTATTGACTTATTTCACTAAGCATGATACGCTCTAGTTCCATCCACGTCGTCGCAAATGGCAAGATTTCATTTCTTTTGATGGCTGCATAGTATTCCATTGTGTATATATACCACATCTTCTTTATCCATTCATCTGTTGATGGACATCTAGGTTCTTTCCATAGTTTGGCTATTGTAGACATTGCTGCTATAAACATTCGGGTACACGTGCCCCTTCGGATCACTATGTTTGTATCTTTAGGGTAAATACCCAGAAGTCCAATTGCTGGGTCATAAGGTAGTTCTATTTTCAACATTTTGAGGAACCTCCATGCTGTTTTCCAGAGTGGTTGCACCAGCTTGCATTCCCACCAACAGTGGAGGAGGGTTCCCCTTTCTCCACATCCTCTCCAGCATCTGTCATTTCCTGACTTGTTAATTTTAGCTATTCTGACTGGTGTGAGGTGATATCTCATTGTGGTATTGATTTGTATTTCCCTGATGCCGAGTGACGTGGAGCACTTTTTCATGTGTCTGTTGGCCATCTGGATGTCTTCTTTGCAGAAATGTCTGTTCATGTCCTCTGCCCATTTCTTGATTGGATTGTTTGTTCTTTGGGTGTTGAGTTTGCTAAGTTCCTTATAGATTTTGGATACTAGCCCTTTATCTGATATGTCGTTTGCAAATATCTTCTCCCATTCTGTCAGTTGTCTTTTGGTTTTGTGAACTGTTTCCTTTGCTGTGCAAAAGCTTTTGATCTTGATGAAATCCCAATAGTTCATTTTTGCCCTTGCTTCCCTTGCCTTTGCTGTTGTTCCTAGGAAGATGTTGCTGTGGCTGAGGTCGAAAAGGTTGCTGCCTGCATTCTCCTCAAGGATTTGGATGGATTCCTTTCTCACATTGAGGTCCTTCATCCATTTGGAGTCTATTTTCGTGTGTGGTGTAAGGAAGTGGTCCAATTTCATTTTTCTGCATGTGGTTGTCCAATTTTCCCAGCACCATTTATTGAAGAGGCTGTCTTTTTTCCATTGGACATTCTTTCCTGCTTTGTCAAAGATTAGTTGACCATAGAGTTGAGGGTCGATTTCTGGGCTCTCTATTCTGTTCCACTGATCTATGTGTCTGTTTTTGTGCCAGTACCATGCTGTCTTGATGATGACAGCTTTGTAATAGAGCTTGAAGTCCGGAATTGTGATGCCACCAACTTTGGCTTTCTTTTTCAATATTCCTTTGGCTATTTGAGGTCTTTTCTGGTTCCATATAAATTTTAGGATTATTTGTTCCATTTCTTTGAAAAAAATGGATGGTATTTTGATAGGGATTGCATTAAATGTGTAGATTGCTTTAGGTAGCATAGACATTTTCACAATATTTCTTCTTCCAATCCAGGAGCATGGAACATTTTTCCATTTCTTTGTGTCTTCCTCAATTTCTTTCATGAGTACTTTATAATTTTCTGTGTATAGATTCTTAGTCTCTTTGGTTAGGTTTATTCCTAGGTATCTTATAGTTTTGGGTACAATTGTGAATGGGATTGACTCCTTAATTTCTCTTTCTTCAGTCTTGTTGTTGGTGTACAGAAATGCAACTGATTTCTGTGCATTGATTTTATATCCTGACACTTTACTGAATTCCTGTACAAGTTCTAGCAGTTTTGGAGTGGAGTCTTTTCGGTTTTCCACATATAGTATCATATCATCTGCGAAGAGTGATCGTTTGACTTCTTCTTTACCAATTTGGATGCCTTTAATTTCTTTTTGTTATCTGATTGCTGAGGCTAGGACTTCTAGTACTATGTTGAATAGCAGTGGTGATAATGGACATCCCTGCCGTGTTCCTGACCTTAACGGAAAAGCTTTCAGTGTTTCTCCATTGAGAATGATATTTGCGGTGGGTTTTTCATAGATGGCTTTGATAATATTGAGGTATGTGCCCTCTATCCCCACACTTTGAAGAGTTTGGATCAGGAAGGGATGCTGTACTTTGTCAAATGCTTTTTCAGCATCTATTGAGAGTATCATATGGTTCTTGTTCTTTCTTTTATTAATGTGTTCTATCACATTGACTGATTTGTGGATGTTGAACCAACCCTGCAGCCCTGGAATAAATCCCACTTGATCGTGGTGAATAATACTTTTAATGTACTGTTGAATCCTATTGGCTAGTATTTTGGCGAGAATTTTTGCGTCTGTGTTCATCAAGGATATTGGTCTCTAGTTCTCTTTTTTGGTGGGATCCTTGTCTGGTTTTGGGATCAAGGTGATGCTGGCCTCATAAAATGAGTTTGGAAGTTTTCCTTCCGTTTCTATTTTTTGGAACAGTTTCAGGAGAATAGGAATGAGTTCTTCTTTAAATGTTTGGTAGAATTCCCCTGGGAAGCCTTCTGGCCCTGGGCTTTTGTTTCTTTGGAGATTTTTGATGACGGTTTCAATCTCCTTACTGGTTATGGGCCTGTTCAGGTTTTCTATTTCTTCCTGGTTCAGTTGTGGTAGTTTATATGTCTCTAGGAATGCATCCATTTCTTCCAGATTGTCCATTTTGTTGGCGTAGAGTTGCTCATAGTATGTTCTTATAATTGTCTGTATTTCTTTGGTGTTAGTTGGATCTCTCCTCTTTCATTCATGATTTTATTGATTTGGGTCCTTTCTCTTTTCTTTTTGATGAGTCTGGCCAGGCGTTTATCAATCTTATTGATTCTTTCAAAGAACCAGCTCCTAGTTTCATTGATTTTTTTCTATTGTTTTTTTGGTTTCTATTTCATTGATTTCTGCTCTGATCTTTATGATTTCTCTTCTCCTGCTGGGTTTAGGGTTTCTTTCTTGTTCTTTCTCCAGCTCCTTTACGTGTAGGGTTAGGTTGTGTACTTGAGACCTTTCTTGTTTCTTGAGAAAGGCTTGTACCGCTATATATTGTCCTCTCAGGACTGCCTTTGCTGTGTCCCACAGATTTTGAACTGTTGTGTTTTCATTATCATTTGTTTCCATGAATTTTTCAATTCTTCTTTAATTTCCTGGTTAACCCATTCATTCTTTAGAAGGATGCTGTTTAGTCTCCATGTATTTGGGTTCTTTCCAGCTTTCCTCTTGTGATTGAGTTCTAGCTTCAGAGCATTGTGGTCTGAAAATATGCAGGGAATAATCCTAATCTTTTGATACCGGTTGAGACCTGATTTGTGACCCAGGATGTGATCTATTCTGGAGAAGGTTCCATGTGCACTAGAGAAGAATGTGTATTCTGTTGCTTTGGGATGAAATGTTCTGAATATATCTGTGATGTCCATCTGGTCCAGTGTGTCATTTAAGGCCTTTATTTCCTTGTTGATCTTTTGCTTGGATGATCTGTCCATTTCAGTGAGGGGAGTGTTCAAGTCCCCTACTATTATTGTATTATTATTGATGTGTTTCTTTGATTTTGTTATTAATTGGTTGATATAGTTGGCTGCTCCCACGTTAGGGGCATAGATATTTAAAATTGTTAGATCTTCTTGTTGGACAGACCCTTTGAGTAGGATATAGTGTCCTTCCTCATCTCTTATTATAGTCTTTGGCTTAAAATCTAATTGATCTGATATAGGGATTGCCACCCCAGCTTTCTTCTGATGCCCATTAGCATGGTAAATTGTTTTCCACCCCCTCACTTTAAATCTGGAGGTGTCTTCACGTCTAAAATGGGTTTCTTGCAGGC
This sequence comes from Meles meles, assembly GCF_922984935.1. Lineage (NCBI taxonomy): Eukaryota > Metazoa > Chordata > Mammalia > Carnivora > Mustelidae > Meles > Meles meles. The sequence continues at coordinate 29,198,287 of NC_060081.1, forward strand.
AACATACTGATGGGTTTTGTTTTTTTATCCATTCTGATACCCTGTGTCTTTTGATTGGGGCATTTAGCCCATTAACATTCAGGGTAACTATTGAGAGATATGAATTTAGTGCCATTATTAGCCTGTAAGGTGACTGTTACTGTATATTGTCTCTGTACCTTTCTGATCTACTACTTTTAGGCTCTCTCTTTGCTTAGAGGACCCCTTTCAATATTTCCTGTAGAGCTGGTTTGGTGTTTGCAAATTCTTTCAGTTTTTGTTTGTCCTGGAAGCTTTTGATCTCTCCTATTTTCAATGATAGCCTAGCTGGATAGAGTATTCTTGGCTGCATGTTTCTCTCGTTAAGTGCTCTGAATATATCATGCCAGCTCTTTCTGGCCTGCCAGGTCTCTGTGGATAAGTCTGCCGCCAATCTAATATTTTTACCATTGTATGTTACAGACTTCTTTTCTCGGGCTGCTTTCAGGATTTTCTCTTTGTCACTAAGACTTGTCAATTTTACTATTAGGTGACGGGGTGTGGACCTATTCTTGTTGACTTTGAGGGGGGTTCTCTGCATCTCCTGGATTTTGATGCTTGTTCCCTTTGCCATATTAGGGAAATTCTCTCCAATGATTCTCTCCAATAGACCTTCTGCTCCCCTCTCTGTTTCTTCTTCTTCTGGTATCCCAATTATTCTAATGTTTTTTCATCTTATGGTGTCACTTATCTCTCGAATTCTCCCCTCATGGTCCAGTAGCTGTTTGTCCCTGTTTTGCTCGGCTTCCTTATTCTCTGTCATTTGGTCTTCTATATCACTAATTCTTTCTTCTGCCTCATTGATCCTAGCAGTGAGAGCCTCCATTTTTGATTGCACCTCATTAATAGCTTTTTTGATTTCAACTTGGTTAGATTTTAGTTCTTTAATTTCTCCAGAAAGGGCTTTAATATCTCCAGAGAGGGTTTCTCTAATATCTTCCATGCCTTTTTCAAGCCCGGCTAGAATGTTCAGAATTGTCATTCTGAACTCTTGATCTGACATATTACCCATGTCTGTGTTGCTTAGGTCCCTAGCCTTCGGTACTGTCTCTTGTTCTTTTGTTTGTGGTGATTTTTTCCGCCTTGTCATTTTGTCCAGATAAGAGGATATGAAGGAGCAAATAAACTACTAAAGGGGTGGCAAAGACCCCGGAAAAATGCGCTGTAACCAATTCAGAAGAGACCTCAAATTGTGGGGGGGAGAAAGGGGATAAAAACAGCTTCTGAAAAAAAAAGAAAAAAAAAAGAAAGAAAAAAATTTAAAAAATAAAACAAATAAAAAAATATAAAAAAGAAAAAATATATATATATTTAGATGAACTAGTCAAAAAATGTTAAAAATGAAAAGGGTAAATGTTTTAAAAAAATTTAGCAGAAGAAGAAAAAAGAAAAAAGAAAAAAAATTGAAAAAAGAAAAAAAATTGAGAAAAGAAAAAAAAAATTGAAGTAGCCGCAAGACTAAAGAATCATGGGGAGAGGGGCGCCTGGGTGGCTCAGTGGATTGAGCCGCTGCCTTCGGCTCAGGTCATGATCTCAGGGTCCTGGGATCGAGCCCCGCATCAGGCTCTCTGCTCCACGGGGAGCCTACTTCCTCCTCTCTCTCTGCCTGCCTCTCTGCCTACTTGTGATCTCTCTCTCTGTCAAATAAATAAATAAAATCTTTAAAAAAAAAAAAAAAAAGAATCATGGGGAGAAAGCCATGAGTTCCGTGCTTTGCTTTCTCCTCCTCTGGAATTGCTCTGCTGTCTTAGGAATTGAATCTGCTTTCTCCTTGATAGATGAACTTCATCCTGGCTGGATATTTTGTTGATCTTCTGGGGGAGGGGCCTGTTGTAGTGACTCTCAAGTGTCTTTGCCCGAGGCGGGATTGCACCGCCCTTACCGGCGGCCGGACTAAGTAATCGGCTCGGGTTCGCTTTTGGGAGCTTCTGTTCCCTGAACGCTTTCCGTAGAGCTCTGGAGGACGGGAATGAAAATGGCGGCCTCCCAGTCTCCGGCCCGGAGGAGCCGAGAGCCTGGGGCCCCACTCCTCAGTGCACCCCCAGAGGACAGCACCCAATCACTCCCGTATCCCCAGCCTCTAGCCGCGCTCCGAGCTCACCCAGCCCGCGACCAGTTCAAGGTAACCCCGAGCTGAGAGTTCAGTCCTCGGCTCTGTCTCTGCAGCCGGCTTCTCCGTTCTAATACCTGCGAGCTCTCCGACACTCCAACACCCCCGATCCTTCTGTGACCCTGCGGGGCCTGGGGCCATGCTGGCCTCGCGTGGGCTTCACCCCGGTTTAGCCCCTGGAGCAATGTCCCTCAGTGGAACAGACTTTTAAAAGTCCTGATTTTGTGCTCCATTCCTCCGCCGCTTGCCTGGAGCCGGCCCCTCCCCCCGCGGTCTATCTTCCCGTCGTTTTAGATTCACTTCTCCGCCAGTCCTGCCTTTCAGAACGTGGTTGATTTTCTGTTTCTAGAGTTGCTGTTCTTCTTCTCTTCGCTCTCCCGTTGGATTTGTAGGTGTTTGCAATGTTTAGATAAGCTATCGAGCTGATCTCCTGCTACCTGATGTAGTCTCAGGCTGCTACTTCTCCGCCATCTTGACTCCTCCCTCACTGCAAGCTCAGATTTTATTCTCTCCTGTGGCTTCTTCCTCCCTTCACAGAACTGGGTGTTTTCGCTTTGTGTTGGGGATTGCTACATTTGACATTATTTTTTGAAAGGCAGAGACATTTTTCTGCTCATTTTTAATTGCGGTATGACAGCATCTTCCTAAGAACATTTGTCCATCTGTTGACAGAATTGTCACCTTTTTTTGTACTTTGAAAAATTTTAGTGAATATATCTACCTTTCCATTTTCGTCTTTTCCTGACCAGCTGTTCGCAGAAGTCCCTAGAACATAGGAGCAGGTGGCTTACCTGGCTTCCCAGCCAAATGGCCTCTCCTTGCTCCAGAGGGAAGAGAAGGACCAATTCCTCCAACCTCCTCTGTGTCAGTTCTCTGATAGGCTACCCTTCTTTCTTCCCTGAACCAAGGTGAGTGCCTGAGAACCACTCTGGCTGGTCCGCCTCACCTGGGTCCCATAGTAGTCATAGGAGTAAAGATTGCAGCTTCCGCAAGCACCCGGGCGCCCTCAGATGCCACTCCTGGAAACTGTGTCTTTCCTTCAGCAAATAGGACAGGTCTTGTCTCTGAAAACCAAGCTTGTGTTCGCTGTCCATGGTCCTGATGGCGTCTTAGGCACAGGTGCAATGTGGAAAAGAAAGAGGTGGGGAAGGTACCAGGTGGTAGTAATAGGAACGCGTGATGGGTTCTCTTCAAACCCACGTTCCAGGCATGACACCCTCACAGTACCCTGTGAGCTGAGCCAGCCAGCTCCACTTCACAGAGAAGGAAGCAGCCACAGAGGAGGTTAGGCAGCCTGGCCACTGATTTGTGCTTACCTGGTAAATGGAGCAGCAGGCATATGAACCGAGATGGTCTAGTTCAAGTCTCCGTGCTTTGAATGGCCATGTGTGCGGTCATGCTTAAGCTGGAAGTCTGGTTTGAACATTTTATTTATTTATTTATTTATTTATTTATTTATTTATTTATTTGAAAGATTATCTTTATTTATTTGTCAGAGAGAGAGAGAACACAAGCAGGGGGAGCATCAGGCAGAGGCAGAAGCAGACTTCCTGCTGAGCAAGGAGTCAGAGGCAGGACTGATCCCAGATGCTTGGATCATGACCTGAGTGAAAGGCAGACCCTCCTTAATGGACTGAGCCATGCAGGATCCCCAGGTTTGAACATTTTAGAGCTTAGAAGTTAACATGTGTTTAAAACTGTAAGTGGCAGTAGTGTGAAGGAGAAAGACAGAGGGTCCCTCAGGTAGAAAGGGTCAGGTAGGACCATGTAGGGAGAGATATAAAGGGGTTATGTGATCAGGCTCACAGAAATCTCAAAGAAGAGGTGTTTGGGGGGGGTTTTATTTATGACACTATCCTTAAGTCAACAGGAAATAAACAGACCTTAAAAAGAAGTAAGCCATTAAAAATGTTATCTCTAGTCTTTAATCAGTGGTGCTGCCAGTAGAGAAGTCAAAAAGATTTAAGTTCCCTGGTTAGCCTTAAATAAAAGACTGACCCGAAAAGTCCTCAGCGGTAACCCAGTCTGGACCCTTCTCTCTCCAGAGAGCTTTTTCTGTATCCTTTATTGCTTTACTCACTCTCTTTTCTGTGAGATTCTGCGAGATTCATTCTTTCACTCCATGAGACAAGAACCTAGCTCTCCTGTTTCGGCAATTTTCTCAAAGTTTTGTGCGTGCGGGAACCACTTGGGAGTCCTGCTAAGATGCAGATATGATCTGGTGGGACCTGAGAGTCTGCATTTGTAACAGGCTATCCAGGGTCTGCTAATGTACTCTGAGTAGCTAGGATGTAGGACACTTGTCAGGCAGCTCAGGGCAGAGAAAAAGGGATTCTGAACTAGCACATCATCCTTAGGTATGAAAAGAACCAGACAGAGTGAGAGAACGTAGCTGCAGGATCATGGAAACTGTTGACAGGTTGAATATGGGTGGTGAGGAATGAATGGGAAATGATGACTCCGTTTTCTAACTGGGGAGATGCTTTCAACCTCTGAAAAGCAAACATAGGAGGCAGATAGATAGATGGCTTTGGAGATGTTGGGTCTGAGTTTTTTATTTTGAGTTAAAAGACACTCATTTGGGAATGCATAGTATGCCTGAACCATGGCCAAGGTGACTGACCAGATAGCACAGAGAACTTCTGGAATTTTGACATACGGTAATGTAAACTACTCAGCAGGTGGGCAAATTCAAGTCACGTGTGGAGGAAGACCTTTGGTGACTGCCCTCTGTTCTCTTGTTTCTGGGACATAGATGGCACTGGTGTGATTGCCCCCCCCCCCCCCCCCCCAGTCCTTAGGGACAGACAGGAGAAGGAAAGAAATTGTTCCCTGGTTCAGAGTGCTTGAGATGAGCCTGTAAATATGGAAAGAGGGAAGAGTTTCTTTCTTGTCTGATTTCAGTCAGGAAATCCAACCAGAAACAGACTATAAAAGCTCATCTCTTAAAACATTCCTGGGTCTCTTGGAATATTTCCTCTGATCATGAGTTCACACTTCTAAGAACCAGCCTCTCTCTTGCTGATCAACCTCCCTATTTGTTTGGTTTCCACAAATTAAAACCCAATTGAAATTCAATCTGCCTCCCTTTATCTACAGTTCCTTGGTTAGTTCTGGTCTCTGAAATGCATGATGGAAGCAATGAAGACAATAGTATGAGCCAAGAAATTCAAAGTAGCGTGTCTCACTTTGGTCCAGTACTGAAAACTGGAAGATCAATTTTGATTAAATCTTGCATTGATCTGAGAATCTGTTAATCCATGACAAGCTCCCATAACATGCCTTCTGAAGTGGACATATGGAAACTCTAACAAGATCGGTCTAAATCAGGGATTGACTTTTCAGGAGGTAATACCAAAGAGCATTCCCCACTTTTCCCATGTGAGCTCTTACCTTTCATCAAGGTTCCTTTGCCCAAATCATCTTTCTTCTGGAAATGCATGTGCCTCTCAGTTACTTAGGCTTAGGAGGCATGATTCATACCCTGAGGGAATGTGGGCTCTACTGGAGCGGGGGAATGAGAGGCATTTTTGAAGTATTCCACATCTTCAAGAGAGGAAATTGCAAAGAATCACACATGGGTCGTTAAAGTAGGCAATGTTGTTAACTAGGAGGTGATGAAGAGTCACAAGACACCTACAAGCTGGGATTTGAAAGGGCACAGGGAGGAAGATGGGGACTCTCAGGCCCTCCTTTGCCAAATTTCCTTATAGACAGTCCTTTCTGGTATCTACTTTGAACACAAATATTATGAGATCCCTGTGTCAGCTCTCTATTTGCACTGAAGTCTAAATATGATAGAAGTTTTTGATTTTGATACTTCTGTTACCCCTACAGGTGTATACTGTTAATATATGTCATCCACCCATCCCACCTTTTCTGGGCTTGAGAATGGAATCACATGCTGTCTGGCAAATCACTTAATTTTCCTGCCCTTGCTTTTTCTGCTTTTCCTCTCGTTCTTTAATCATAGCCTCCTGTTTATTTTCTTCCTCTTTTCTAAGAACAGTACATAAATAAGGTTTTAAACGTGCATAGAGAGTACAAACTATTGCACAAACCCAAAATACACATCAGCATTTGATGATTTATGAAAAATATAGCTAAATTGCAAGTATTCTTAGGATTACATACATTTCCTTTTTTGTTGTTGGACTTACCAAATCACTCTGATTAATATGATATTCTCATACATTATGTAACAGCTGAGAGCAAAGAATAAAGTCTGAGGTCCCTACACGTTGGAAGCTTGATCTCTTTCATAAAGGGCGTGAAGCCTTGTGTGCCAACCCCCTGCCTTTCACGTTGAGTTGGACCTGTAATGCAACAGTAGGACAAATTGCCTAAACTCCTACTGCAACTCCTATCAAAACATTCCATGGAAGTTAATTAAATTTTCCAATATTTCTTGAGAGAAGAACAAGGCATGGTGACTTTAAAAATAGATCTGTAACAGAAGTAATAAAGAGTTTGGGATATAAAAATTTCATGAAACAAGAAAGGGAAAAATACATTAGGAGAAAATCATAATGAATCATAGAATGTTAGAGTTTAAGCAGTCCTCAGATATCTTTGTTCCAAACCCTCATTTTAGTATGGGGGAGCGGAGGTCTGCAGCAGATGTTATGTCAGGTCACAGAGCATCATAACGATTTGGATGCCTACGCAGTGAACACAACTCTCTGGGAGGCTGTTAGGCTCTTGTGAATGTTTCTATTTTTTTTTTTTTTTTTTAGTAATTGTTATCGTTCCACATGGTTAGGTCCATGCAGAAATCCCAGTTGTCTGAAGCATTTTCAGACATAGACAAGATAACCCACATCATCTTCAGGGACACTAAGGTTTAAATAACCTGTTTCTAGAAATTACCCTCTTGGGAATAGTGGGGGAATTTAGCTAGACCTTGCTAGATCCAAAATTATACAGGGGAAAGCATCTGACTAAGACTCCTGAGAGGGGCGCCTGGGTGGCTAAGTGGGTTAAAGCCTCTGCCTTCGGCTCAGGTCATGATCTCAGGGTCCTGGGATCGAGCCCCACATCAGGCTCTCTGCTCCGCGGGGAGCCTGCTTCCTCCTCTCTCTCTGCCTGCCTCTGCCTAGTTGTGATTTCTCTCTGTCAAATAAATGAAATATAAAAAAAAAAAAGACACCTGAGATACAGTTCAAGTCTTGGTGGTGCTATCATGTGGTTATACAACCCAGGACAAGTACAGAGGTTGCTCTGAGCTCTAACCTTCTCGTTTCCAAAATATGGAAGTTGATCTTGGTTTGATCACAGTTGTTTTTGGTGTTCACACTCTCAAACATCAAGGAACTTCCTTTACTGAACATCATAAGCCCTTCTTGTACTGCCTTCCTGCTTATTACCGACACTCATCATGGTATTACCATTCTTCATATTTTTATGATGTATAGTGATTTCTTTTGATGTTATGTTCAACAATTTATTAGTTGTGTATAACACCTAGTGCTTATCGCCACACCTGCCTTCCTTAATACCCATCACCCGGTCACCCCATCTCCTCAACCCCCTCCCTTCTACAACCTTCATTTTGGTTCCCAGAGTCCAGAGTCTCTCTTGGTTCGTCTCCCTCTCTGATTTTTCCCTCTTCAGAATCCCCTCCCTTCCTGTATGGTCCTCTGTGCTATTCCTTATGTTCCACATATGAGTGAAACCATATGATAATTTTCTTTCTCTATTGACTTATTTCATTCAGCATAATCCCCTCCAGTTCCATCCATGTCAGTGCAAATGGTAGGTATTCATCCTTTCTGATGGTTGTGTGATATGCCATTGTATATAGGGACCAAATCTTTATCCATTCATCTTTATCCATTCATCTGTCCTTCCACATTCATCGGGTCCTTCCACAGTTTGGCTATAGTGGACATTGTGATGTACAGTGATTTCTAAGTTAGCTGGGTTGCTCAAAATTTGCAAGAAGGTGGAACCTGAGGCACACAAGAAATGCTGACATTGAATTTGGGAGGACCAAGGCTGGAGCAGTGAAGGTGAAGGACATGGTGGGAGTGAGGATGGAAAGCGTGCTGGGAAATGAGGAGTGGACCCATGTGCTGCTCTAAATGCAGAGTGCAGGACACTGATAAGGTCTGTTTGCTCCACAAGTGGGACATTTCCAGGCTGGTGTGCACAGAGAACCTATACCTTGGAGCAGTCCCCACAGGAAGAAAAAAGTGGGTGGAGAGATCCATCTGTGCCTCTCACATTGGTTGAGTTTCATCACTCTGGAGAGCTAACTCTCCTGCAACTCTGGACTGTGTCATGTGCCATGGTGGACCCTGAGGGAGCCAAAGTCCCCTTTGCATACCATCCATGGCAGAAGTGAAGGGTATCTATGTGCAGGTAGGACTCAGTGTGTCAGGAAACCCAAGAAAGGCGTTGACAGTGGTGAATAGTGATTGGGAGGGCTTTGCAGAAAGGATGCAAAGGCAGCTTATCTGAAGGGTCACACAAAGTGTGTGTCCCATATAGTCCTTCCTTGTACCATGTGTATGTACTGTACTGACGTGTTTGTGCTCTCTTGACCACTTGTGCACTGTGATGAGCATTTTCCTTCTTCCATTTCTATGGAAATGAAAGCACTTTCACTCTCCCTATAAGCACAGTTAGAGGACTCTACCCACCCTGAAGCTCAAGGCTACTTGCTGTCTTCTGTAAATCTAGGCTAAAAGATTAGTGACCCAAATGACAGTCTGCATTGCTTTGGTTGGGATGAGGTCATATTGATATTCACTCTCTCTCTCCTTGACTACTCATTTTAGGGTTCCCTTATCCTCACTTTGACCCGTCTTGGTTTATTATCTGGAGGGGGGGGGGTGTGATCTAGACCTTGAACCTGAGGGTCTGGATCCTTGGTTTATCTCCTTTTGTTGGGTTATAGTTGTTATATTTCCTCCACAAATGGTCATTGCCAAGCCATGGAAATGCAAAGAGGTTCCCCATGTGGTTCCAGGTGTCCTGCCTGCTTTCAGTGTTCTCTGGCAACCTTACCTTTTCCTGGTAATTTGGACGTGGACCCAACTAGTGCAACAACACCATTTTGCCCATGCATCCTTTGTCCCAAGAAGCTGAAAGGGCCAGGAGATGGTTGCATCTCCTACTCTAGTGGAACTCAGATGTCTTGGGGGCATTACTGCCTTGCATTCTCCTGGGATCCGGGCACTAACTAGCAGAGTGCTAGATTTGGGGGAATAGGAAGCCCAGATATTGAAAATGGGTCTTCGGGTGTGGTAGTGATATGGACAATTTCATTTACACACATGGGTGACAGGACCCTATTGTGAGCCATTTGGATCCACTGTGGTACAGATTTGGACCCAAACTCCTTCTTGTTACCTGGCTTCTCTGAGATTCCAGTATACCTGGGGATTGATGGTGGTGTTTCAGCTTCTCAATATTTATGGGCAGCTCAGACCTGACTTGTGCCTGTCATTGAGAAGTCCAAATAGTCCATTTTGCTCATTACATGGATATCCTGGAGGGTGGCTGCAGGCCCCTTTGCAGAAGGGTCAGAAGAATGACACAAACTCCTTGTGGATTGTCACAGTCCTTCCTCAGAGAGTGTCTTCCTATGGCAGTGGTTTCTGTGCATTAACAATGTAGTCCTTATGATTATGCAAATAACCCATTAATCAGCTGTTCATGTGTCTGCCTCTTAAGGATATCATGACCTGATCCCTTGTCACAAATAGACACACAGACACAAATAGACACTCTGCTTTTGCTTCCCCAAAGCTATGATACCCACTTCACCTCTGATGCTGGAGATCTGCCCCAGCCTATCCCCAGTGATAGTCTGGTGGTCCCAGGACCACCACACTGTCAACACAGCCATGACAAGGCAGTTACTATATTTTGAAAAACATGCAGGAGTCCACCCTTAAGAGCATTTTTTCACATTCTTAGTGGACCTCCTCTAGGTACCACACACTATAAATCCATTCTAATTTCCTGCTTCCTCCTTCAGATTCCTTCAACACTAGACTAGGAAAATTCTGGCAGGACCATCTCATGTACGATAGGCCATCATTAAGTCTTTGTTGCTAGGTCCTCAACTGTTTAGGGCCAGCTCCAGGGATTCAGGATAGAAAATGAAATCCCAAATCATGGGTGAGCTTGCTCATGTTGATTAATTGTCCCCTACTCAGTCTTGTACTCTGCTCTCAGATATGCTGAGAATGCACAGATGGCCCTTTTGCATCTCTGCCCCATTTATAATCAGATTCTCCTCTTGATTCTCAGCACTCTGAGAGGTGAGGTCCTCCCAAAAGTTGCCACAGAGACTTCCACCTTGTGCATCTGTTGTACATTGGAAGCTGAGGGTCCTGAAGCTAATGCTGTGTTGCACCTTCTCTGGGGGCATCAGAGCAGCTCCTGCACTGCACAGCTATTGTCCCCATGCTCTCTGGGTCCGAGGCACCTGTTCTCATACTGATTTGCCTTCTACCTCTACATCATCTCAGTTAACCACTGGTGAATGCTGAAGCTCTTTTGATACCACTGCTTGCCAGACGTTAGCATCATCTTATTATGGACTGAAAATTTGTGTCCTGCCAAAACTCATGCACTGAAACTCTCCTCTCCAGTGTGATAGTATTTGGAGGCGGGACCTTTGGAGGTAATTAGGTTTAGATGAGGTCATGAAGATAGAGTTCCCAGGAGGCAGATTAAGCCCCCAACAAAGAGGAAGACACAATAACTCTCTCTGTCCCAAGGAAAGGCCATGCAAGGACATAACCAGCAGGGCCCTCATCAAGAATCTGACCATGTTATTGGACTCCTAATCTCTAGAATCATGAGAAATAAATATCCATTGATTAAGGCAGCCAGCCTCTTGAGCTGATTAAGACACTTGCTATCCATAAAGGGCTCCTACTGCTTTCACATGGATGAGGTATCCTACTGCACATCCCCATGTTAAGGGTTGCTTTTCACAAGCCCTCTGGCTCCAGTTGTTTTAGCCTGGGTCTTTCATAGAGTCCAAGCAGAACCTCTGTATGTTCACAATGTATTGGGATTTTTCAAGCCTAAAGTGGTATGACTGTGGGTAAAGGGGAAGTGTGGGAGAAGGTAACACATATAGCATTGATCCTTCTCACGACTGCTCTGGTCACCACTTCACAAGGGCCAGGAAGAGACCCAGTGAATTTGTCAGTGGTCATGTTTCTTGGACTGTGCAATTTTGAATGTGCACCAGGGAGAAAATCACACACACAGCTCAGAGCGATCCACGGAGGGGATAAGGAAGGCTGTGTCATGTAATTGGTTCTATTTCATTTCTCCTCTCTGACTGGCAAAGACTTACACCAGAGCAGTTTCTCTATAGTTCTGAGTTATATCTTCTGGTCCCTTAGGGGCCTCTGAGGATGCCACATCCAGTCCCTGGAGTGTGACATTTCATCTGCACCTAGAAGGGGAGGAGTCCACATTATGTAGCATGTAAGTCTGCTGAAGACCAGGGATCAGTGAGATGTTCACCAGTTTGGGAAGCAAGGCCAACCATGACCAAAGAAAAGATGCACTTCCCATTGTGGTTGGAGTCTTCAGAAATATGGAGGGAGTCTTCAGAATTCTGGGAACATATATGACATTTTTATCACCATGGTAACTCGAGATCTAGAGATCTACTAGAGGACTCTAGAGATCTACTGTGCAGCATGGTGTATGCAGTTAATGTATGCATAAAAATGGGCTAAGACATTATATCTCATGTGAAATATCCTTATTCCCAAAATACTAGTAAAGATGATAGAGGAGACGTGTGGAGGTGAAGGATATGTTTACGGCATAGATTGTGGTGATGGCTTCATGGTGGATTTATCTCCAAACTCATCAAGGTGTTGACATTAGATACGTCCCCCTATGTCAGCCACACTCCAGTGCAGTGGTTTGTTTATTTATGTATTTCATTGCCTTCAGTGACTTGCTTCATAGTTAATGGAAGATATCATGGGGAGTGATGTTGTCAGTTTGTCCTAACTTGGAGACAGTCCTTACATGAGGAGTTGGTTGGTTCCATCAAAAGAAATGGCTTGGGTGGGGGGATGGGGTTACTGGATAATGGGCATTGAAGAGGGTATGTGATATGGTGAACACTGGGTATTGTACTCAACGAATGAATCAATGAACATTATATCAAAAACTGATGATGTACCATAACTTGGCTAATTGAATTTAAATAAAAATAAATTAAAATAAAAAATAAAATGGGAATGGGATTTAAAAAAAAAAAAGAAATGGCTTTTGGCTGCCTTGATTTGAGGTTTCCTTTCTAACCAGTTCCTTCTTTTCCTGGAAGGGTAGTCCTGGATAAAAACCCTTGGCACCCAGGTGTGAGAGTGAGGATTGAGACGTGCATGGGAGGGCTTGGAAGGTGCCTCATCATCATGCCTGTTACTCATTGCAGACAAACAGGATGAAAACATGAATTTCCCCCATCTCAGTACAGCCCTTATGTGTTCTCTTCTTGGTCGTGCATAGCCGGAGTGCTTCTCACTCTTGGGACTCTGGTATTTTGCCTTTAGATGAGGTTTGCCAATGGACAGAATATAAATCTTTGCTCTCTCAGAATATCTGCACAAAGAGATCTTAAATATCATCTCATCCAACATTTCATTTGAGAGATGAGGATTTTGAGGGCTACAGTATTTCTAGCTGTCCAAAGTGTACACAGCTCTTCTCTTTACAAAATCCTTCTTTTTCTTAATGTTTGGGAGGAAGTATCCTGGCAACTTTCTCTAAGTAGCAGAGAACCAACAATCTCTAAGGGAAATTAAACACAGAAGAAAATTTTGCTTATCTTTATAATCTAAAAAGTATCTTCTACTGAAGTATTTCCCTAAATATTAAGTACTGGATCATAAGAATATGTCATCTCAGGATTTTAATTTATTTTTTAAAAGATTTTATTTATTTATTTGACAGACAGAGAACACAAGTATGCAGAGAGGCTGGCAGAGAGAGAGAGGAGGAAGCTGGTTCCCCACTGAGCAGAGAGCCTGATATAGGACTCAATCCCAGGACCCTGGGATCATGACCTGAGCCAAAGGCAGAGGCTTTAACCCACTGAGCCACCCAGGTGTCCCTCGTCTCAGGATTTTAAAAGCGGAGTGAAAAATGATGACCAGCTAGTCAGCATGAAGAGGTATCACGTGAATGCTATAAGGAAAACCACCTGTCCCCCACGTCACCTTTCATGCGGCATTTGCTCGGTACTGAGCTGGATGATTATCCAGAAGACAACGCTCAGATAATGGTGTTCTCTTTCCACAGAGATAGCTATTTCCTCAAGCTGAGACTTCATGTCAGCCAATGGATTCTGCCAAAATTAATACTGATAAAAAATAATATTATCCCAAACTCTATAGTTCAAAAATTATGTAACACTTTAAATGTGCCAGTCACTAACTACTCTAGGTGCTTTACACATCTTAATTAATTTAATCTTTAATGGGAATGTACTATTTTCCTCCCTTGTACAGATGAGAAAACTGAGACAGTTTAGAAGCTTTCAAATGAGAGCCTGATTCAAACCCAGGTGGTCAGGCTTCGGAATCTGTGTTTTAAAATACTCGGTATGCTGTACTGCATTTTTTTTTTTTTTTTTAATGCTGTGGGTACTTCAAAGGGAGAAATAACAACTGGTCTTTTCCATAGGGCTGAAAATTCCAGTCTTTTAGGAAATTAAAACAGGCTTCCTTGCAACATCACCAGCGTGCATACGGAACAAGGTGACCAAAAAGATAAGATTCGAGATATATTGAATATATATACAAATATAAGATTTTATATAACTATGTAAAACAAATGTAGGACTTGATTCAGCCCTTGGTTGCCTGGTTCAATAGTTCTAAATAAACGGGTGTGATTCACTGGTTTTTGCACCTGTGAGTCAAGGTTACCTAGTGAGCTTAAGACCAGTGCAGATGACTAAATCACATACTCTGCAAGTTTGGATTCCTGAGATCTGGTTGGTGGTTAACATTCTGCATTTATTATTATTTTTAATTGCTTTTGTTTTCTTTTTGGTTTATTGAAAATGTAACTGACATGTAATATCCTATTTTTTTAAAGATTTTTATTTATTTATTTGAAAGACAGAAATTACAAGTAGGCAGAGAGGCAGGCAGAGAGAGAGAGGAGGAAGCAGGCTCCCTGACGAGCAGAGAGCCCTATGCGGGGCTCGATCCCAGGACTCTGGGATCATGACGTGAGCCAAAGGCAGAGGCTTTAACCCACTGGGCCACCCAGGCCCCCCCATGTAATATCCTATTAATTTCAGGTGTACATCATAATGAGTTGATGTTCTTATACTTTACAGAGCGTTCCCACGATGAGTCCGGTTAATCCCTGTCACCACACAGATTCGTTACAGTAGCGCTGGCTGTGTACCCCATGCTGGACATCGCGTCCCCGTGACTTAGTTGCCCTCTAATGGCAGTTCGTACCTCTTTATCCCCTTCACCTGTTTCATGCTTCTCTCACCACCTCCTCCATTTGGCAACCAAATATATCATGTATCAACCATATATCAACAAAATAAATGTTGTTTTATTTTCGTTTCCTTTTAGATTCCACAAATAAGTGAAATTACACTGTATTTGTCTTTCTCGGTCTCACTGACTTCACTTTGAGTAATACCCTCTAGGTCCATCCACATTGTCCCAAATGGCCAGTTTCATTCTGTTCTTATGACTCAGTAACATTCCAGTGTGTGCCTGTATCATATTTATCCTGTATATAGAAGTACATCGTATGTGTATAGTGTGTGTCGGTGTGTATATACACACATCTTCTTTATCCATCCATTTATCAGTGGACACTTAGGTTGCTTTCCTGTCTTGGCTCTTATAAGAAATGCTGAAATGTATCATTTTAAATTGGTGTTTTTTCTCTCTGTGGATAAATACACAGAAGTGGAATTGCTGACTATATTGTAGCTGTATTTTTAATTTTTTTGAGGAGCCTCTACTGTTTTTACAGTGGCTGCACCAGTTTGTATTTCCACCAACAGTGTGGGAGACTGCCTTTTGTCCACGTTTTGCCATCAGTTGCCATCTGACACGTGTAAAGTGACATCTCATTGTCGTTCTGATTTTCGTCTCCTTGATGGTGAACACTTTGACCATTTGATCATGAGCCTGTTGGCCATCTGTACGTCTTCTTCAGAAAAATGTCTAATCAAGTCCTTTGTCCTTTCAAAAATCAGGTTGCCTTTTTTTAAAAAAAATTAAGCTGTGTAAGTTCTTTGTAAAATTTACATATTAATCCCTTACCAGCTGTATGATTTGCAAATATCTTCTCCCATTCAGTAGGTTGCCTTTTCATTTTGTTGAGGTTTCTTTCCCTGTGCAAAAGGCTTTTAGTTGGATATATGCTTCCATTTGTTTATTTTAGCTTTTGCCAATCTTGCCAGAGGAGACTGACCCAAAAAAAACAGTGCAAAGAATGGTATCAGAGAGTTTACCACCTATGATTTCTTCTAGGAGTTTTATGGTTTCAGGTTTTATAATCTGGTCATCAGTCCATTTTGAATTTATTTTTGCATATGGTGTAAAATAGTGTTGCAGTTTCACGCTTTGGCCTGCAACTGTACGTATTCTCCCACATCATTTATCAAAGAGACTATCTTCCCTTATTGTATGTTCTTGCTTCCTTTGTCATAAATTAATTAGCTGCATATGCATGGGTTTATTTCTGGGCCCTCTGTTCTATTCCATTGATCTGTGTATCTCATTTCATGCTGATGCAATACTGTTTTGATTCCTCTGGCTTTCTAGTTTGTTGGAACTTAAGAGAGCGTGGTACCTCCCAAGCCCACTTTGTTCTTCTTTCTCAAGGTTGCTTTGGCCATTCCAGGTCTTTTGTGGATTCACATAAATTTTTGGATGCTTTGTTCTAGTTCTGTGAAAAATGTTGTTTGTATTTCGGTGGGGATCACAGTGCCTATGTTGATTGCTTTTGGTAATATGAACATTTTGAACAATATTCTGTCGATCTATGAGCACAGCGTATCTTTCCACTTACTTGTGCTCTCTTCAGTTTCCTTCATCAGTGCCATAGTTTTCAGTGCACACTTCTTTCACCTCCTTTGTTAAATTTGTTTCTAGGTATTTTATTCTTGTTGGTGCATTTGTAAATGGGATTGGTTTCTTAATTTCACTTTATTTTTCTTTTTAAAAAAATTTATTTATTTATGTTAGAGAGACCATGGCAGGGAGGAGGGTCATAGGGAGAAGGAGAGAGAATCTTTTTTTTTTCCATTATTTTGTCTTTTTTTTTTCTTTAAATTTATTTATTTTTTTTCAGTGTAACAGTATTCATTGTTTTTGCACAACACCCAGTGCTCCATGCAATACGTGCCCTCTCTGTTACCCACCACCTGTTCCCCCAACCTCCCACCCCCATCCCTTCAAAACCCTCAGGTTGTTTTTCAGAGTCCATAGTCTCTTATGGTTCACCTCCCGAGAAGGAGAGAGAATCTTAAGCAGACTCCTCGCTGAGCATGGAGTTCAACGCAGGGCTATATCTCATGATCCTGAGATCATGACCTGAGCCAAAATCAAGAGTCAGATGCACAACCGACCATGCCATTCAAGCCCCCCATTAATTTCTCTTTCTAATAGATCATTATTACTGTATAGAAATGCAGCTGATTTCTGTATATTAATTTTGTGCCCTAAAACTTTACTGAATTCATATATTATATGAATTTTTTTTTTTTATGGTCTTTAGGGTTTTCTATGTATAGTGTCATCTCATTTGCAAATAGTGATAATTTGACTTTTTCCTCACCAATTTGGGTGCCTTTTATCTATTTTTTTCTTGTCTGATTGCAATGGCTAGGACTTCCAGCACTATGTTGGATAAAAGTGGAGAGCAGACACCCATATCTTGTTCTTGATCTTAGGAACATCCACAGAGTATAATGTTAACTGTGGGTTTGTCATATGCGGTCTTTATCACATTGAGGTATGTTCTTCTAAACCCATTTTGTTGAGTTTTTATCATGAATTGATGTTGAATTTTGTCAAATGCTTTCTCTGCATTATTATTGAGATAATAATATGATTTGTATTCTTCATTTTGTTAATGTAGTGTATCACGTTGATTGATTTGTATATGTCGAACCATCCTTGAATCCCAACTTGATTGTGGTGAATGATCCAATTAATGTATTTTTTAATTCTGTTTGCTAATTGCTTGTGGGAGACTTTCAGTTTATCTTTACCAAGGATATCGATCTGTAGTTTTCTTTCTTTTTTTTTTTTTTGTAAGGTGTTTGACTTGTTTTAGTGTCAGAGTAATGTTGGCCTTGTAGAAAGAATTTGGAAATTTTCCTTCCTCTTCTATTTTTTTGGAATAGATTGAGAAGGATAGGTGTTAACTTTTCTTTAAATGTTTGGTAGAATTCACCTGGGAAGCTATCTGCTCCAGGACATCTGCTTGTTGGGAGTTTTTCGATTACTAATTCAATTTTGTTACCACTAATTCATGCATTCAGATTGTCTGTGTCTCCCTGATTGAGTCTTGGAAGGTAGTATGCTTATCTCTTGATGAGCCTGCCTAAAGGTTTGTCAATTTTGATTATCTTTTTAAAGAAGCAGCTCTTAGATTTACTAATCTTTTCTATAGTCCTTAATCATTTTTTTCCCCGCTCTAATCTTTATTTTCTTCCTTCCAAATTTGGGCTTTGTTCTTTTCTAGTTCCTTCAAGTGTGAGGTTTGATTTTTTTTTTTTGAGATTTTTTGTTTATTTGTTTCTTGTTTTCTTATTTATACAGGCCTATGTGTATTGCTATAAACTTCTCTCTTATAATTGCTTTTGCTATGTCCCAAAGATTTTGAACTATAGTGTTTCCATTTTCATTTGATTCCATGCATATATATACTTTTTATATACTTTTAATTTATTTGTTTTCTTTTTTTAATTTTTCTTTTTTTTTTCTGACCCTCTTTTTATCCCCTTTCTCCCCCCACCCCACGATTTGGGGTCTCTTCTGATTTGGTTAAAGTGCATTTGCCTGGGGTCTTTGCCACCCTTTTTGTATTTTACTTGCTCCTTTGTATACTCTTATCTGGACAAAATGACAAGGTGGAAAAATTCACTGCAAAAAAAAGAAGAGGCAGTACCGAAGGCTAGGGACCTATTCAATACAGACATTGGTAATATGTCAGATTTAGAGTTCAGAATAACGATTCTCAAGGTTCTAGCCAAGTTCGAAAAAGCCATGGAAGATATTAGAGAAAACTCTCTGGAGATATAAAAGCCATTTCTGGAGAAATAAAAGAACTAAAATCTAACCAAGTTGAAATCAAAAAAGCTATTAATGAGGTGCAGTAAAAAATGGAGGCTCTCAATGCTAGGATAAAGGAGGCAGAAGAAAGAATTAGTGATATAGAAGACCAAATGACAGAGAATAAAGAAGCTGAGCAAAAGAGGGACAAACAGCTACTGGGCCATGAAGGGAGAATTTGAGAGATAAGTGACAGCATAAGATGAAACAACATTAGAATAATTGGGATTCCAGAAGAAGAAGAAGGAGGGGGGCAGAAAGTATATTAGAGAGAATTATTGGAGAGAATTTCCATAATATGGCAAAGGGAACAAGCATCAAAATCCAGGAGGTGCAGAGAACCCCCTCAAAATCAACAAGAATAGGTCCACAACCCATCACCTAATAGTGAAATTTACAAGTCTTAGTGACAAAGAGAAAATCGTGAAAGCAGCCCGGGAAAAGAAGTCTGTAACATACAATGGTAAGGATATTCGATTGGCAGTGGACTTATCCACAGAGACCTGACAGGCCAGAAAGAGCTGACATGATATATTCAGAGAACTAAATGAGAAAAACATGCAGCCAGGAATGCTATATCAAGCTAGGCTATCATTAAAAATAGGAGGAGAGATAAAAAGCTACCCGGCAAAAAAAAAAAAACTGAAAGAATTTGCAAACACCAAACCAGCTCTACAGGAAATATTGAAAGGGGTCCTCTAAGCAAAGAGAGAGCCTAAAAGGAGTAGATCAGAAAGGAACAGTGACAATATACAGTAACAGTCACCTTACAGGCAATACAATGGAACAAAATTCATATCTCTCAATAGTTACCCTGAATGTTGATGGACTAAATGTCCCAATCAAAAGACACAGGGTATCAGAATGGATAAAAAAAACAAAACCCATCTATATGTTACCTACAAGAAACTCATTTTAGACCTGAAGACACCTCCAGATTTAAAGTGAGGGGGTGGAAAACAATGTACCATGCTAATGGGCACAAGAAGAAAGCTCGGAGGCAATCCTTATATCAGATCCATTAGATTTTAAGCCAAAGACTATAATAAGAGATGAGGAAGAACAGTATATGATACTCAAAGGGTCTTTCCAACAAGAAGATCTAACCATTTAAAATATCTATGCCCCTAACGTGGGAACAGCCAACTATATAAACCAATTCATAACAAATCAAAGAAACCCATCAACAATAATACAATAATAGTAGGCAACTTTAACACTCCCCTCACTGAAATGGACAGATCATCCAAGCAAAGGATCAACAGGGAAATAAAGGCCTTAAATGACACACTGGGGGCACCTGGGTGGCTCAGTGGGTTAAAGCCTCTGCCTTCAGCTCAGGTCATGATCTCAGGGTCCTGGGATCGAGTCCTGCATCGGGCTCTCTGCTCAGCAGGGGAGCCTTTTTCCCTTCCTCTCTCTCTGCCTGCCTCTCTGCCTACTTGTGATCTCTGTTTGTCAAATAAATAAATAAAATCTTTTAAAAAAATGACACACTGGACCAGATGGACATCACAGATATATTCAGAACAGATATATTCCATCCCAAAGCAACAGAATACACATTCTTCTCTTGTGCACATGGAACATTCTCCAGAATAGATCACATCCTGGGTCCTAAATCAGGTCTCAACCGGTATCAAAATATTGGCATCATTCCCTGCATAATTTAGGCCCCAATGCTCTGAAGCTAGAACTCAATCACAAGAGGAAATTTGGAAAGAATCCAAATACATGGAGACTAAACAGCATCCTTCAATAGAATGAATGGGTCAACCAGGAAATTAAAGAAGAATTGAAAAAATTCATGGAAACAAATGATAATGAGAACACAATGGTTCAAAATCTGTGGGGCATAGGAAAGGCAGTCCTGAAAGGAAAATATATAGCAATACAAGCCTTTCTCAAGAAACAAGAAAGGTCTCAAGTACACAACCTAACCCTACACCTAAAGGAGCTGGAGAAAGAACAAGAAAGAAACCCTAAACCAAGCAGAAGAGAAATCATAAAGATCAGAGCAGAAATCAATGAAATAGAAACCAAAAAAACAAAAACAAACAAACAAACAAAAAAAACAATAGAACAAATCAATGAAACTAGGAGCTGGTTCTTTGAAAGAATTAATAAGATTGATAAACCCCTGGCCAGACTTACCAAAAAGAAAAGAGAAAGGGCCCAAATAAATAAAATCATGAACAAAAGAGGAGCGATCACAACTAACACACACACACACACACACACACACACACACACACACACACACAAAAACACAGACAATTTTAAGAACATACTATGAGCAACTCTACGCCAACAAATTTGATAATCTGGAAGAAATGGATGCATTCCTAGAGACATACAAACTACCACAACTGAACAGGAAGAAATAGAAAACCTGAACAGACACATAACCAGTAAGTAGATTGAAACAGTCATCAAAAATCTCCAAACAAACAAAAGCCCAGGGCCAGATGGCTTCCCAGGGGAATTCTACCAAACATTTAAAGAAGAACTAATACCTATTCTCCTGAAACTGTTCCAAAAAATAGAAATGGAAGGAAAACTTCCAAACGCATTTTATGAGGCCAGCATCACCTTGATCCCCAAACCAGACAAGGATCCCATCAAAAAGGAGAACTACAGACCAATATCCTTGATGAACACAGATATGAAAATTCTCTCCAAAATACTAGCCAATAGGATTCAACAGTACATTAAAAGGATTAATCACCACAACCAAGTGGGATTTATTCCAGGCCTGCAATTTTTTTTCAACATCCGCAAATCAATCAATGTGATACAATACATTAATAAAAGAAAGAACAAGAACCATATGATACTCTCAATAGATGCTGAAAAAGCATTTGACAAAGTACAGCATCCCTTCCTGATCAAAACTCTTCAAAGTGTAGGGATAGAGGGCACATACCTCAATATTATCAAAGCCATCTATGAAAAACCCACTGAAAATATCATTCTCAGTGGAGAAAAACTGAAAGCTTTTCCATTAAGGTCAGGAACACGGCAGGGATGTCCATTATCACCACTGCTATTCAACATAGTACTAGAAGTCCTAGCCTCAGCAACAAAAGGAAATTAAAGGCATCCAAATCAGCAAAGAAGAAGTCAAACTATCACTCTTCTCAGATGATATGATACTATATGTGGAAAACTCAAAAGACTCCACTCCAAAACTGCTAGAACTTCTACAGGAATTCAGTAAAGTGTCAGGATATAAAATCAATGCACAGAAATCAGTTGCATTTCTGTACACCAACAGCAAGACAGAAGAAAGAGAAATTAAGGAGTCAATCCCATTTACAATTGTACCCAAAACTATAAGATACCTAGGAATAAACCTAACCAAAGAGGCTATGAATCTATACTCAGAAAACTATAAAGTACTCATGAAAGAAATTGAGGAAGACACAAAGAAATGGAAAAATATTACATGCCCCTGGATAGGAAGAATAAATATTGTGAAAATGTCTATGCTACCTAAAGCAATCTACACATTTAATGCAATCACTATCAAAATACCATCCATTTTTTTTCACAGAAGTGGAACAATTAATCCTAAAATTTATATGGAACCAGAAAAGACCTCGAATTGCCAAAGGAATATTGAAAAAGAAAGCCAAAGTTGGTGGCATTACAATTCCGGACTTCAAGCTCTATTACAAAGCTGTCATCATCAAGACAGCATGGTACTGGCACAAAAACAGACACATAGATCAATGGAACAGAATAGAGAGCCCAGAAATAGACCCTCAACTCTATCGTTAACTAATCTTTGACAAAGCAGGAAAGAATGTCCAATGGAAAAAAGACAGTCTCTTCAACAAATGATGTTGGGAAAATTGGACAGCCCCATGCAGAAAAAGGAAATTGGACAATTTCCTTACACCGCACATGAAAATAGACTCAAAATGGATGAAGGACCTCAATGTGAGAAAGGACTCCATCAAAATCCTTGAGGAGAACACAGGCAGAAACCTCTTCGACCTCAGCCACAACAATATCTTCCTAGGAACGTCAGAAAAGTCAAAGGAAGCAAGGGCAAAAATGAACTATTGGGATTTCATCAAGATCAAAAGCTTTTGCACAGCAAAGGAAACAGTTAACAAAACCAAAAGACAACTGACAGAATGGGAGAAGATATTTGCAAATGGCATATCAGATAAAGGGCTAGTATCCAAAATCTATAAAGAACTTAGCAAACTCAACACCCAAAGAACAAAAAATCCAATCAAGTAATGGGCAGAAGACATGAACAGACATTTCTGCAAAGAAGACATCCAGATGGCCAACAGACACATGAAAAAGTGCTCCACATCACTCGGCATCAGAGAAATACAAATCAAAAGCAGAATGATATATCACCTCACACCAGTCAGAATGGCTAAAATTAACAAGTCAGGAAATGACAGATGCTGGTGAGGATGCGGAGAAAGGGAAACCCTCCTACACTGTTCATGGGAATGCAAGCTGGTGCAACCACTCTGGAAAACAGCATGGAGGTTCCTCAAAATGTTGAAAATAGAACTACTCAATGACCCAGAAATTGCACTACTGGATATTTATCCTAAAGATACAAACGTAGTGGTCCGAATGGGCACGTGCACCCGAATATTTATAGCAGCAATGTCCATAATAGCCAAACTATGAAAAGTACACAGGTGTCCCTAAATAGATAAATAGATAAAGAAGATGTGGTATATATTCACAATGGAATACTATGCAGCCATCAAAAGAAATTAAATCTTGCCATTTGCGACGACATGGATGGATGGAACTAGAGGGTATCATGCTTAGTGAAATAAGTCAATCAGAGAAAGACAACTATCATATGATCTCCCTGATATGAGGAAGTGGAGATGCAACATGGGGGCGGTTAGAGGGGTAGGAGAAGAATAATTGAAACAAGATGTGATTGGGAGGGAGACAAACCATAAGTGCCTCTTAATCTCACAAAAAAACCTGAGGGTTGCTGGGGGGAGAGGGGTCGGGAAAGGATGGTGGGGAGGGTATGTTGGGGAGGGTATGTGCTATGGTGAGTGCTGTGAAGTGTGTAAACCTAGCAATTCACAGACCTGTACACCTGGGGATAAAAATACATTATATGTTTATTAAAAAAGTAAAAAATTATAAAAAATATGAAAGCAGATGGGAGAACTGAATTGTTTCCTTGACATACACTCTCACACAAAATATTACGTATGCTAGGTCTTTGCTATTGTGATATGGCACATATTTAAGTTCTAGTGAAATATCATAGTCACCTCAAAAAACAAACAAACAAAATATGGATGAGCTGGTAGAAAATAAGCAATGTTTCCTCTTTCCCATCAAGAGGAAGACCATTCCTGAATTATCCATGGTTTTGCTCTTAACTGAATAACCATATAGTTCAATAGTGCTTGAAGAAAAAAGCATGTTTGGTCCTCAGCGATCTTTTCCCCTGATATGGCCAGCAAGAGCGGAGTGATTTCTTGTGGATATATCTTTGCTCCAGAGTGGGGAAAAAAAGGAGTTCTTTCACCAGCGTTCAAAGGGTTTTTAAAAAATGGCCTCATCCATATACACTATGGAGAATTATGCCTCCATCAGAAAGGATGAATACCCAACTTTTGTAGCAACATGGATGGGACTGGAAGAGATTATGCTGAATGAAATAAGTTGAGCAGAGAGAGTCAATTATCATATGGTTTCACTTATTTGTGGAGCATAACAAAGAACACGGTGGACATGGGGAGATGGAGAGGAGAAGTGAGTGGAGGGAAATTGGAAGGGGAGATGAACCATGAGAGACTATGGACTCTGAAAAACAACCTGAGGGGTTGAAGGGGTGGGTGGTGGGAGGTTGGGTTCCAGGTAGTGGGTAATAGGGAGGGCACCTATTGCATGGAGCACTGGGTGTGGTGTGAAAACAATGAATACTGTTATGCTGAAAAGAAAAAAAAATGCCCTCCATTAAAATACATCTGCCCCTCCTTTGGAAACTGCTCACACTATACTCCAGGCCAGTGAGCATCAAGGGGTTGGAAATATGGTACAAAGTCCCATGAAGCCACCTCTCCCTCTAAACCATTCTTCTCTCTGCCAAATTCTGCTTTGGTCAGCTTAAGGATCAAGTACCTGTCATCGTACAATAAAGTGATATGCATTAATCAATCAATGGCCTTACCTGGCAAGTTCCTTAAAAACTCATGGGACAGAGATCGCTGCCATGACTATTCCCAGGAATCAGCTACTGTCTTTCCATGAATGCAGCATGAAAATACACAGCTGGCTGAGCAGATGAATGTCCACTCATGAAACAATCATGATGAGGACAATAAACAGTAGTTTTGGATGGCAGATTTAAATCTCATTCACAGCCAAGAAAACACTCCAGATATACGATGTGTCTCTACTTCCTGCTGTTCCCAACATCTGATTCCTCCCCTCCACTCCTGTTTCCACCACTTCAGTAAATGTCTCCTGTCCTCATTTCATATTAAAAAAGGCTCTGATTCCTTCTATTCTAATGTCTGTAAGACATTACTGTGAACATGAGCAGGGGATAATTCCTCCTCTGAACCCATCTGAGAAATAAAGATTTCTATTCAGGATCATGACAAGCTGAGAACTCCCTCAAGAGAAATTTCAGAGTCATTTCAACCTGTAAGGCTGGCTAAAATGTTCCTCACCATCCGCCAGACCAGGGCTAGGACTGATGAGTGTCTCCACTGTACAGGTCCCACGGGACGACATGATCGCTGGGAAACCAGGCACGAGGCAAGCAAAAACCAGCACCTGCTCTTCTGCACAGTTTGTCTGAAGTGCCTGAAGCCACAGAAGAAACAGCCTGATTCCTTCACATCTTATCTAAAAACAAAATTAAAGGTGACAAAATTAAACACATGTTTATGCAGAGATGCGCTGCAATGCAGATTCAGTCCTGAGAAAGAAAAACTAGAAGTTAAAGGTACTGTTAAATTCCTGCACCAAGTTCTTAGTGACAAGGAAGCAGGTGTGCTGCAAGAAGCCCAAGGGTGAAGAGTTGGGGTCTGGAGCCACAGTGCCTGGTTCCAATGCAGGCTCTGCTTTTTGCTGGTTTAGCTGTGGCCAGTGGAGAACCACTGAACTTCTCCCTTTGAATCAGTCTCCCCCTCTGAAAAATGAGGATGATAAAAGTATTTATCACAAAGTGCTGGCACAGGGTTGAGTGACTTACAACAGTGCCTGTATCATCAACTGTCAGTTAATCACATAAACCTTGCAAAGACAATCGTCCTCCAAATTTACAGTACACTTTGAATAGGGTTTTTGTTATGTTACTATAATATGCACATGTATCATGTAAAGTTCTTGAAAAATCTCAGAGCTAAATAAGACCTTAAAGACCTGGTTCAGTTATTTGAACTTGAAGCCCATTCATCAGGCATTTCTACACCAGTCCTCCTTTTTGCCTGTGCAGGGAGCTACCTCCAGGGCTGCCACCAAAGCATCACTTCCACAAAGAGCCATTCAGAATTTTCTGGGACTCATGCCATTGCTGGACTTCTGGCATAAGTCCATTGTTCCTGCTGGATGCTTCCAGTAGTAGGAAAAGGAACATGCTCAATGAGGGCAGGGGGTTGTGTCTGTCTTGCCTACGGCCATATCTCCAGCACCTACAAAGTTGCCTGAAACACGTAGCTGGCATCCAGTCAATGTATGTAATAAATGAGTGAACTAGACAAGAATAGATATGTACTGGTAGATGTGGCCTGTGGAGTACAGCAGGAGAGTATTGAGACTCCTACATGGTAGGTTGCATGGCACTGAGTTAAAGAAAATGGGTCTTACAATCAGACCAAAGGTTAAACCTCAAAAGCTATGTGATCTTGGACAAGTCACCTACAACAACAAAGACCCCGGTCTTCCACTGATAATAACTGGGAAGAGAGAATCCATTTCAGAAGGAAAGGGAGACACAGGATGGCTGTGTACAAATATATTTTGGTAAGATGGCAGTGTAAATTCATTTTAAGGGGTCCCACACCATCATCTCCCACTACCATTTAAAATACATGACAATGCTAGAAGAAATATATATATATATATTTCTTCTATATATATAGATAATATATAATATATAAAGATTATATATATTATATATATATAAAGATTGATTGTATATATATACATACATATATATGTATACATATATATAAAGATTGATATATATATCAATATATATATCATATATATAAATATATATATAAAGATTGGTTGATTGATTGATTTGTCAGAGAGAGATCATAATTAGGCAGAGAGGCAGACAGAGAGAGAGAGAGAGAGGAGGAAGCAGGCTCCCTGATGAGAAGAGGGCCTGATGCAGGACTCGATCCCAGGACCCTGAGCTCATGACCTGAGCTGAAGACAGAGGCTTAACCCACTTAGCCACTCAGGTCACCTAGATGAAATATATATATATATATTTATTTATTTTTATTTATTTATTTATTTATTTATTTATTTATTTGCAGTCAATGGACTTTATTAGGAGGAGGGAGTTTTTCTGCTGGTCAGAGATGGGTTTGATGGCATGGGGACAGGATGAGGACCAGCAGGAAGGCACCTGAGACTCGGCACTCCCACATTAGTCCCTTCATGTCTGCGTGGAGGCAGGCCAGGCAGTCCACTGAACAGAGCCCACATCCTGGATGGGCAGCACCTAGCCACGATGCACCACCTTCAAGGGGCGGCTTCTCCAAGTCTCTTGGGGATGGTCAGTGGGCACTGGGAAGGGGGCCCGAGCCACGTCTCGGAGGGCGGGCCCAGCAGCAGCAGCAGCAGGTGGACCCTGGCAAGCGGGCCGGGGCCAGAGCTTTCCTGCGACCACTGCTCAGCCGCTTGGCCTCACAGACGTCCCTCTGGTCCAGCAGCCGGGTGTTCAGCTCCCTGAGGAGCTCCAGTTGTCGCAGGAGACTGAGCTTCTCTTTTTGCATGTTCCTCGAGACTGCGACCACCTCTCGTAGGGTTTGCTCCCGGCGGCCCTGTGCATCGCCCTCCAGTCTGCAGAGCCGCTCCTGCGCGCCCTCCAGCTGGGTTCTCAGAGCCGCGTTGGCCAGCCACAGCTGCGCGTTCTGCGCCTGCGCCTCAAGCTGCTCGCTGGCCCGGGCCTGCAGCTGCTGCTCCAGTTCCCGCTGTCGCAGACCCGCGCGCTCCAGCTCCTGCTCGCGGCTCTGCAGCTCCAGCTCCAGGAGGCCTCTGCGCTCCTCCCGGGGGAGCTCCTGGGATTCGCGGGGAGCCCCTGAACCTCAGCCGGCGGTGGAGGGGCCCGATGAAATATATTTTTAAGAGAAGAGTAGAGTTAGCAAGTGAACCTCGGTAAAAAATAAAACAAAACAAACAAACAAAACCCAAAACTGACAAACATCCCCATAAAGCAGCAACCACATAAATTCTCAATGATGCACAGATGTGTAGCCATAGGAAAAGGTGTCTGGAGGCCAACTTTAAGGAGGACAAGTTGCTCCCACTGGAGAAAAAGGCAGACTGAAAGGCCTGCTCGCTTGCTGCCTGAAGCCACAACTTCAGCTGGGCTGGCAGCCTTGATTGCACACCACTTGCTTCACCAGAGCACTGTGAGGTTTCCAGTAGCTCATTACATCTAAACACTACTGCCTCCTTTAACGAGGCTTCCCTTCCAGATCACCCCTGGCTTACAGGGCTAGGCAGCAGGTGTCCCTACACATGCTCCTTCCAAACTCTCCCTTCTCTCTGCTTTCTTCTGATCCACTTTTTATTTATGGGCTATCTTTACAGGATATCCCTTTTGTGATTAAACAGGTCTTAATAATTCTACCTTTTGTAAAGGGAGCCTTCCCCAATTATTTATACGTTGATAAGTATTTAACTCTGAATCTCCATAAACCATTGCTGTATATGGCACCAACATGTAGAAAATAAAAATGAAAGACCATGAACTGAGCTGAAGGCAGACACTTGATTAAGCCACCCAGGCACCCCACTTTCTTGGGTTCTAGTGGGACTTTTCCTAGGTTCTAATCCTAGCTGTACTGGCTGCCCAGGGGGAATGAAGTCCAGGACCACAAGAAAAGCATCCGAAAGCAGCAGTCCTCTGCAGGAGCTCTGCTGGTGGCTGCCATCATCAAAGAGTCTGTGGGTGAAGGTTTTGAAGCACGGTGGGAACAATGATAGCCACTGCCTTTTGGGTGTCACTGAAACATCCTACTCACCTTCAGGAATCCTGGCCCTTCTCCAGTCAACACAGCAAAAGCAAACTTGTTAGAAGAACAGGGGAGGGGGTCATCTCCCTCCCTCCCAGAAATCGAAGCAACCAGCCAACAGTGCAGCACTGGAGGAAAAATAAAAATAGGAAGGAATGAGGGGCACCTGGGTAGCTCAGTCTGTAAGCGTCTGCCTTTGAGTCAGGTCCTGATCTCAGGGACCCCACATCAGGCTCCTTGCTCAGTGAGGAGTCTCTCTCTCCTCCTCCCTCTGCCCCTGCCCCTAGCTCATTCTCTCTCTCTCTCAAATAAATAAAATCTTTAAAATAAGAAATTTAAAAATGAAGGAATGAATCAAAATGCAGAATTCAGAAACAGATGGAACTACGTATTAAAAACCTGAACTATGACCTGGTGAGTGAGGAAGGATTATTAAATCATGATATTGTATGAATTGATTACCATTTTTTTCTTAAAACATAGAGCACACTGTGCTACACCAAAACAAAAACACAAAATTAGGATTGAATACAAAACAAAATTATCAGTGTTATTCCATCAAGTGTTTCTCTAACCCACTGTGCAAAACCTCAGTTCATCCTCTGGAAGAATCTGGGCACCCCTCAGCACACAGGAACACATTTTCAGGCCACAGTTCACACTGCTCCTGTCCCCACTCTGAGTCCTGAGCCCTGGGCTCCTCCAGGCAAAGCCACCACCAACTCTGTCAGGGCCCCTGCCCTAGAGATCCCCAAACCCAACCACTTCACAACAGGGAGACTCGGGGAGATTCAAATGGGCAGAAACTTGGGACTTTGAATTTCTTTTTTTTTTAATTAAAAGGAAAATACAGCAAGAAACATTTCTAGCACAAAGTGAAGAGCTAATCTCTCACAATGTCGAGAGTATTAGAATTATCAAAACACCATCCATAGTCTCACAGGTCAAACAGGCCAAAAGCTGGAAACACCAGAGGAAATGCTCACAGCAAACAGACCTGAAAGCCAGGGCCTGGACCGGCTGACATGGCTCTGCCGCTTGCCACAGCGAGAAAGTGTAACTTTCCTGGGCCTCAACTTCCCTCCTGGCCAGCAGGAAAGTGGCAACACCACAAAGCTCATGTCTGGTCGGGGAGTATGTGAAAGGAGAATGCTTGGTGAGAGCCGTGGCACACCGCCCGTCCAACCACAGTCTGCGCCCAGTGAATGGGAATTTCCTCTACCACAGCCACACGAAGAGCTGAAGGATCTGCACAAGATGCCTGTTTATTTACCAGTCACAAACCACGTTCTGCCACAAGCAGAGAGGGTAAGAGACCCCAAGAGATGGGAATATCCCTCACCCTGCCTGGACCAGGCTTTCAAGACAAGTTGGAAAGCCCACAGCAGCTCTGCCGCTGACTCTGAATGAGCCTTTGGAAGACAACGCCATCCCAAACAACAGTTTAATTTACTTCTCTTTAAATAGCAGTGGGACAAGGTCTTGACCTCGTCTTCATAAATTCACAGCTTAGGTGGCTAAACCCCAATGATTTAGTTATGTCCCCAGCAGGCTCACCTCCACTCATGGGCAGCTTCAAGGAGAAAGGGTGCTCCCCACCCACGAGGACACCCTCTAGCACTCATCTGCCTGAAAATGCTTCCTGCCCATGGGCATGTACTCCCTGGTGCCCTCCCCATCTAAGCTCCTCTCTGGATGCTGCACGAGGCAACTTCCTCACACCCCCGTCACCACTGGCGACACCGCAGCTACCCCCGAGACTTCAAGCAGGGTGAACCTGTCTTTGCTGCCAAGCGTCCCATCAGCCCAGCTCCATCACTGATTTATGTACCCATAATTAATTAATTTATGTTTTTATTTATTTTTACAGATTCGTTTATTTTAGAGAGATAGACAGAGACAGAGATACAGAGAGAGCGCACACACACAAATGCAGGGAGATAGAACCTCCAGCAGATTCCACACTGAGTGCAGAGCACACCTCAGGGCTCAATCCCACCACCCTGAGATCATGACCTTAGCTGAAACCAAGAGTTGGATGCTTCAACGACTGAGCCACCAGGCACCCCTCTGTACCCTTAATCTTAAGAAAAGACAGACACCGCTTCTGTTAGCCACAGCCTCAGAAGCCATCTGTCACACAGCCAAAGCTTCCAGAGGGTAGGACCGGGTCTGTAACACCAGTGATGCCAGAGTATCACCACAAAACTACAATCTAGTGAGTACCAGGCTCTGCTCTAAGCTCCTAATATGGCCTTCTGCTTTGTACCCCTCACAGCCCTACGTGCTAGGTATTATCCCCAGTGCACAGAGGAGGACACTGAGGTCCATGGCTTACCCAAGGGATCTACTTTTATGTGGCAGCAGCAGGGGCCTGAACCCAAGTTTGTGACTCCAAGGCCCCTTGGTCAACTCTGCTACTCACACAGCCCCAGCACAGTCATCAAATACCTCCCTAAACCCTCATCCCTCCTGTGAAAAAGCGTGGTCTTCTCCCATTTCCCAGATGGGAAGAAAGCCGGCTTGAGCCAGATATAGTGACCTGCCCATTATGGTACAGGCCATGTCCCACCTGTTCTCTCTCCGACACCCATGTCATTCTGCACGAGGCCCCATGGGGTCCTTCATGCCTCCTGCGGAAAATTCTGGTGAGACCACAGTCTCCTGGCAGGCCTTCATCTTGACCCTGGAGGACAGGACCAGTTAGGAGAAACTGGCTAGTTTAGCCTCTTAAATGGGGTCCTACCACCCAGGAAAAACCCCTAATCTCCAGGGCATCGCCCACGTGAATTAGCTGGCTTTGTAGAGGACTCCACAAGCACCAGCCTTGCTGAGTCACTTTCTCCAAGGTGGTGGCTGAGACAAAAAGGACCCAGGAAAGAAAGGCATAAGCTGTTGTGGAACTCCAGTGCCTCGGCATCAACAATTAACGCGAGCAGCTGCCTCTGCTCACCAGGTCTGCATAGTATGTCGGGCGCACTGTTCCAAGTTCACACCCCCCATCTCTGTAACCTTCACAACAACCCCCGGAGCTCCCTGCACCATCATTACCACCTCACAGACAAGGAGACAAGGCATGAGGGGTGTGTAGAATGATGCAGCTCTGTGCTGGGGCCAACCTGGGGAGGACTCCCACAGGCTTGCTCTTCCCACTGCTGCAGAAGCAGTTGAAACAACGGGTCAGTTTGTATCATGTAGAGTGGAAAAGTCAACCATAAAAGTCATTCGATGTTTAAATGGGTTATTCCTCAAGATAAAAACAGTTCCAAAAAATAATTTCCTAGAAGTTCAACATATTCCTCCTTCCAGGTGCCTGGAGTGTGATGGAATGTTGTTAAAATAAGTTTCAGCCCATCAGCATGCCAGACAGAAACTGGAAGTAAGCTGTTCCGGGTCCCCAAAGGCTCCGTTACAACCCTAAGGAGAAAACATATAACTTTCACTGTCCCAAAGTGGTTATGTTTAAAAAAAAAAATAGGCACAGGTGGGACATTTTAAATTACAGACGTTCAATGCAGGGGCAGTAGGGGCAGAGGGGGTGTCCCCCCACTACCCCCAAATGTTTCAGCTACATATAGTGACTTAACAAAGTGACTCATCACAAGTACCTACAAGGTGACTAACAGGCAACTGACGAATGAGGAAGGTATTTGGACCACTTAACAAAACCAGCACAACTTAGAATCTTCATTATTAAGAAGAGAAAACCATTTATTAAACATTCACCAGGCACCAAACCCGCTAGGCACTGTCACACGCTCTATTCATCACAAGGCTGCCAAACTCAGTGCAGAAACTGAGGCTGAGTTAAGTCACCTAAGGTCATGTAGCACCAGAAACTGGATTCCAACCAGGTCTGACATCAAAGCCCACCCCAGCTTGCTGCAATGCTTCAGAACCTAAGCTTTGTGATGATCGATAAACTACATGCTTAACAATGTTTACACGTCTCTGTATGTTAGAATTCAGGGGAAAGGTTTTTAAAAATCACATACACAAGGGGGAAAAAATACGCTCTGGAGGCAATAATGTTCTGGATGCAGGCTGCCCAGGGTTCAAATCTTGACTCCTCCACTTACAAACTGTGTGACCTTGGACTCCTTTAACTCCCCTGTGCCCACATTTCCATGCATTAAAATGGTAGCCATAACAGACCCTATCTCCTTAGGCAAATAAAGCATTTTGCTGTTGTCATTGTTGTTTTAAGATTTTATTTATTTATTTGACAGAGAGAGAGAGAGACGGGGAGAGAGGGAACACATGCAGGGGGAGTGTGAAAGGGAGAAGCAGGCTTCCCACTGAGCAGGAAGCCTGGTGAGGATTAGATCCCAGCACCCTGGGAGCATAACCTCAGCTGAACAACTGAGCCACCCAGGTGCCCACAAATAAAACACTGAGAATCATTCCTGGCATGAGTTAAACCTCAGAAGGTGTGGGATGGTGTTACTTCTTGCTGGGCACTAGATAGGGCCAGCAGCCTCAGGCCCACTGTTTTAGCAACTCATTTGCATAAACAAAGCCCAGGCTCAGCCACTTTGTGCTCACCCAATGGTTTCTTCCTGTCAATAACCTCTCTCCTCACTCCTGCTCTGTGGCACTAAGCTCTGGGCCTCAACTTCCCATCTGTCAAATGAGGTGAGGAGCCCAGCTGATCTACCTGAGGTCCTTCCGGCTGGGCAATCTAGGATTCTTGACAACTTGGGCCCCAGAAATTTCAGAGCCTTCCTAATACAAACATTACCAGATGACACCCACTCATTTTCCTCAAATCTTCTCTTCCGTATTATGTATAAATGCCTATTTTCATGGGAAATCTTCTCCAAGATCCCAGAGCTCTATGAAGCACCCACAATAGGCTGGGCAGACATCCCCAGTGTTGAGGCTGGGGACGTGATGGTCAGAAGCTCTGACCCCCCAGGGGAGACAGACTCTAGATCAAACTGCTCTGATAAGCAGGTCCTCCCTGTTAGAGAGGATTTCAACAGAGCACAGTTGAGAGGAAGTGTAGGCATGAAACTTAGAACTTGGCCTACTGGACAGAGGGCAGTAGGACAGTGGGCTGGAGGGGTGACAGAGGGATGGAGAAAAACAGCACGATCAACAGAGGCCGGCCAAGGCAACACTGATGCTGAATGTGAGAGGGTGGGCTGGAGACACACTGTGAAAATGGCTTCACAAGCAGGAAGCAAGCCCAGCTCAGCACCAAGCAAAGGGCTGAGCAGGAACCTGCTGGGACCAGGTTGGACACTAAGGTGAGCTGAAAATGGCTGTGGGACCCGGTGCAGTCGGAATCTCACCCATGCCTCTCACAGGCTGGGTGACCCTGGACCAGTTATGCTACATCCTTTAATGTTTCCTAAAGGGTATATTCACTCCATAACCCTGAGCCATGTTCTCATTTGGGTGAGGATCCGATGGTGCCCACCATCTACAGGCATCCAATATATACAACTAGGACAGCCTGGAGGAGGGTGGGCAACGCAGGCTGGACAGGGGGTTAAGAAGGAGTCAGGAAGAAGTCATTCCCACACTTGAGGCATGGGTTGGTACTGACCAGATACACTGGGCAAGAGGCAGCGTCCTAAGACTGCTGTAAGACTAGCCGGGTCCAGGCAAAGCACCTAACAGTATGTAGATATAACCCATCTGTAAAAGGGGGGTGGGGGTGGTGGTTTCAGCTGGTTGAGCCTCTGACTCTTCGTTCTGGTGCAGGTCATGATCTCAGGGTCCTGGGATCAAGCCCCACCTGACTCTATACTCAGTGGGGAGTCTGCTTGAGGTTCTCTGTCCCTCTGCCTGGCCCATTCACCTGTGCCTGCATGTGTTCTGTGGTGCGCTCTTTATCTCTCTCTCTCTCTCAAATAAATAAATCTAAAAAAAAAAAAAAGGAAATCAGGAAGGACCGGGAGACCTGCTGTTAAGGTCCCAAAGATGTCACCCTCCTCAACTAGCCTCAGGAAATAAAGTAAGTGGATGGCCAGGAGCATCCTGGACACAGAACTTTCCAAAGTAAAGCTTTCAATTTTCGTACTGGAGAAAAGGGTGCTGTGCAAATTCAAGACAAATAAGCCGGCCAGGGTGGGGTGGGGGTGAAGGTGAGTTTGGGTGGGGTTGGCCCTGTAGGGCTCTGGCCAGTAAATGCCTACTGCCCAAGCCAGAAGCCTGGAGTCTGTGCAGCCAGTCCTACTGCTTCCTGAGGCTTCCACATCATGGCCTCACCCTGAAGCTTCCTCCTGGCAGCTCCTTACCCAGGGAGGCCACCTGTGAGCACCCCCCCCACACACACACACCCCAGCTTCTGCCCCTCCATCCAGCTGGAGGGAAGGATTCCCAAGCCTGCTCTCTCTGGTCTCTCCTGCACAGAGAGGGGTGTGTGGCCCAGGAAAGGAGGGTCCCTGAGGATAGCTGAATCTCTGGCCCGAAGACAGTGGCTTGAGAATGTGGGGTTTCTGCGCTCTAGGCACAAACGTTCCTAGAAGAAACAGGGTAGGGAGCCCCAAGGTGGAGGGGAGTCCAGTGAGTCCAGGACAGCAAATGCCAGTGGCCCCCAAGTGGAAGGGTTTCAGTGACTCCAGAGGTGAGAGTGGCCAGGGGTCAGGCCTGGAGGTGGACAAGGACCTGTGGGGTACAGGGCTGGAGATGGAAGTGATCCCAGGGTGGTCGCAGCCCCAAAATGGAGGGGTGGGGGTGGGGGGAAGGGGTCTCTGGGCCAGAAAGGAATGGTATCCTGGGGCTCCTGGGTAAAAGGCACTGGAGGTGGAGGGGGCCCAGTGGGGCCCAGGCTGTGCAGGCAGAGCCAGCTCCCCTAGGGCTGGGGAGCCCCGCGAGTCTGAGGGACAAAATTTTCCACCAAGTTCTGGAAAAGAAGCCTGTCAGCACAGGCGTCTCTCCGGGGAGCAGACGAGCCCAGTGGTGCTGGGCCCCTCGATGTCAGTAGGGCCCCACGTGCTCCCCAGGTACCGAGAAGTGGAGCGACGGCTGTGGGGCACGGGCTGTGGGGCCTGGGAGCACCCAGGCCGCCAGGAACCTGTCCCCCCGGCCCGCCTCCCGCTCCCGCGGACGCAGCAGCAGGTGGCAGCGGCCAGGAGCGCCCTAGCCTCCCTCCCTCCCTAGCGCCCCTTTCCCCCTCCTGAGCCCCTCAGTACTGGAGTCAGCGGGGCTCCAACGCCATCCCCGGGGGCCTTTGCCCGCAATCCAGAACCCCCGCCTCCCAGGAAGGTGCTACTTGCACCGCGAGTTCACTGGGTCCGCGGAAGGCGGTGGGCGGAGCAGCCAGGTGAGCGCGCGCTGCGGGGGGCAAACAGCCGCGCGCGCCTCCGCAGCCCCGCGCGCCCTCTCCCCGCCTCCTGTTCCGTCCTGTCCTGCGAGGGGGCTGGCTGCGCCCCCTGCCGGCTACCGCCGCTCTTCTGCCAGGCTGACTCCCGGACCCCCGTCCCCCGCCCAGTCCCCCGCCTCGCCGCCGCTGCTTGAGCTCCATGTTCATCCCGTTGCCGCTCCTGGGCGCCTCGCCCGCCGGCCGCGGCCCCGGTGCGGTGTGGCCGGCCCTTTTCTCTCCCCAGGGCACAGTGGAGCCGCGAGGGCAGGCCTGAGGGGATCTTCAGGTCCGCCCAGTCCCCGTGGACACCTGCCAGTGGCCTCTGTACCTGGTGGGCTCCACCCGTGGCCATCTTGGAACCACCAGGAACCCCCTTCAGAGACCAGGCGAAGCCTTCCTTGGGGAATCCAGGCTCCTGGGGCCAAAGCGAGTTTATCTTGTGTACTGCTGTGTTTATTCCTGGCCTGGCATGGATTGACAGTCGCCGAATTGTTCTATTCTGGGGTCGTCAAGGGCAGAGGAAAGAGTTCAGGGCTGGGACCCCCAGGCCTCGGGTCCACACAAGGCTTGGAGCCCTCTTGGCTGACCCTGGCAGAATGACCAAAGAGGAACCGTCAGAAACATGGATCTGCTGTGAACTGGCAGAGCAGTCAGGGACAGGAAGGGGAATGTCTCCTTCGCAGAGTATCTGGAAGCCTGCAGTGGAAGATGGATTTGTCTGAGCCATGGTCATTAGTGTTGGGCCAGGGAACCCCTGGCTTGCTTCTTCTGCCTTCATCCTAGGTCTGAAAACTCTCACAAGGTGCCTGGGTGGCTCCCTCATTACAGCATCTGTCCAGGGTCCTGGGATCCAGCCCTGCATCTGGCTCCCTGCTCAGTGGGGAGCCTGCTTCTCCTTCATCCTCTCCCTCTACTTGTGCTCTCTGTCAAATAAAATTAAAAAAAAAAAATAAATACATAAAATGTTAAGAAAAAAATGAAAAGAAAACTCTTAGCACCTATTAGTTATGATGGCAGGAGGGGTGAGAAATTCTGAAAAAAGCAATCTCTTAAGA
The DNA here is from genome assembly GCF_922984935.1 of Meles meles. Classification (NCBI taxonomy): domain Eukaryota; kingdom Metazoa; phylum Chordata; class Mammalia; order Carnivora; family Mustelidae; genus Meles; species Meles meles. The sequence continues at coordinate 29,235,321 of NC_060081.1, forward strand.
GTTTAACACCTTTTACAGTGCTTGGTGCATAATACAAAATGCTGATGCATTTTACAAATGCTTACATTTCTGGATGGTTTTAAGGAAAAATGCTGAGTTTCCGTCAAACCCCAATATGCCTTCCCCTGCTTATTTTAGGACAACACCTAGAGAAGAGTACACACTGCCTCAGGCCTGACTTAATTAGCTATGCAATAAATAGAATTAATAAATCCACCTTTATGGTGTTCCTGGCAACTCTCCTAAGTCCTTTCCAGCCCTCATTCTGAGTCTTAGGGTTTTATTTTTATTTTTATTTTTTTAAAGATTTTATTTATTTATTTGACAGAGAGAGATCACAAGTTGGCAGAGGCAGACAGAGAGAGAGAGAGAGAGGAGGAGGAAGCAGGCTCTCTGCTCAGCAAGGAGCCAGATGCAGGGCTGGATCCCACGACACTGGGACCATGACCTAAGCTGAAGGCAGAGTAACCCACTGAGCCACCCAGGTGCCCCAAGTCTTAGGGTTTTAAAACACCACAACGACTAGCGACCATTGTTCTGAATCCAGAAGCAAAGCAAAACAAAATATAAAAACATTATGGCCCACAGATTTACATATGACACCCTCTGTCTGCCTTTTCCTCACCCTCTCCCCTGACCTGCCACCCACCTGCAGCTCCCTGCCCCAGCCCAGAGCCCTTCCCCAGGGCCCATCAGTCACTTACACCCTCACTGAGCCTAAGAATTAAAAATACAAGGAGTGAGATAAGCTATGTGTGCTCTTGCACTCCCCTCATCTGTGAGAACCTCAGTGCCTCCCAGCACCCCTCCGTAATGAGACAACTATGTTAGGGTGGCCCTTGCCAAGTCCCAGCTCTGCTGCTCACTGCTGACTGCCTTGGCAAAGCCGTCCAGCCTCCCCCACGCAGAATGAACCCCGAGATCCCCAGAATGATTCTCACCCCAGTTTTTCCTTTGAGGGCTGCAAAGCTGTTGCTGGAGGAAGACAAGCATGTGCCGTCAGTTCCCTCGGCTCAGTTCCAGGCCCAGGACTGGCTGACCCATCCTTGATGGTGTCCAGAAGCCTTTCCCGGTCTACCAGGCACATAGTACCTCCACCTCCCAGGTTGTGTGAGGATTAGAGACCAAGTAAGTGGAAGTGACAGCTAGTTGTAAAGAATTGTCGGGTTTTGTCCATTTGGGGCTTGTTTGGGGAGTTCTTGGTACCTCCCCAGTAATACGGTGTAGAGAGAGTGTGTTGGCCAGCCTGCCAATGTGAGAGGAGATGTGGGCCTCCTCTGAGAGCCCACAGAGGGACTTCACGCCTGATCTCTGAGCCTCCCAGGCCTTACTAAGCAGTAGCAGGTGACTGATAGCTGTGGAAACCACTGCTCTGCCAGCCCCATGCTGGGCCCTGGACACACCAGAATGACTGATAGCGCATAATCCCTGCCCTTGCAGATCCCCAGTCTTGAGGGGCAGATAGGCATATCACCTCATCAATCCAGCCCCATCTCCTTGCAAGGAAAATGATTCAATGACCAGATGAAGACCTCAGGAGGGTCATAAGCACGTGTCAGGATTCTTACAGATCCTCCAGCCTGTCCCTGGGGTGGGGGTGGGGGGTTGAAGTCCAAAAGGTAGGGGGATAGGAGGTGGGCACAGGATGAGGCCAGAGGCCTCTTTGCTCTGAAAAACCCTTTTGCATCTCTTCTAATGAGATATGAGGATCTAGTCTCCCAAACACACATTTTGTCCCTGGCTTTCCCACCGAGCCTCCGAATGGGAGCTCCATAAATAACTGTTGAATGGATGAATAAATGTTGTTCATAGCTGCTCCTGTACTAGAGCCATCCCAGGTGCCCTGTGCCATCCGGCTGTTTCACCCCATTACCACAGCTGAGCCCCACAACCTTCCGAGCTCACACAGTGACTTGAATTTTGCAGGTAAGTAGAGAGGTGCTGGTTGGAGAGGCTCCCTGGTCCAGGGCTTACAGCATGCTTTCCACTGTCTGGAAGCCCATGCCGAATTGCCACCCTCCCTCCCATCCTTCTTGTCTCCAGCCTCTGTTTGAGCCACCAGAGCCAGACCATCCCCCCTGGGGCAGAGGCAGATTGCACAGCCTCCATTTATTTCTAAAGAGCGTCCCCTCAGCCCAAATGGTTTCTGAAATCCACCAGAAACCTCATTATTTCTGCCTTTAGTCCTTGGAGGGTTACCTCCTTCACCACAGACACAGGAATGCTTACTTTTTGGAAACAATGCCTGGAATTTGGGGTTCTCTTGTTGTTTCTGGAAATTGAGCAATATCCTAAAAGTAACAAATAAAAAATAAAAACAGACGCAGGGGTAACCTGGGAGAGCTGGAAGTCAGGCTTCCCACAACTTCAGCCAGAGAAGACAGCCAGAGACACAGAGATGGAAGAGTATCAGAACCAGCAGAAAAGCCTTCACAAGCCTCTGCACTTGGCTGCAAGAAGTGGCCCTCAGACCCTCACAACAGAGCCATCAACTGACATTTTCCTCCCAGGTTTAGCAGGTGCACTTACTGGTTTTCTACCTGCACTAGGTTAAACTCGATGAATGCAGGGAGGCAGATGTTCTAGTAGCAACAATCTCATCCACGAGAGAAGGTGTGGCTCCAGCAGAGAAGGAAGGGAAAGAAAAGAGTGTGACATGCAGGATTTCTTTGGTCTGTTCTTTTGGTCTGTTCATGTTTGGTCTCCTTGAAAGGAGCTATCCTTAGTTACCCCCACATTCAGGCAAAGACTAGTGTAAAAAAGATGTTCACCAGTGTTATTTGTAATAGTGAAATGGACATCATGTAATTATCTGATCACAGGGGAGATTAAACAGAGAGACTCATACACAGCCATTAAAGAATGTTTATTGGAGCACAGAAGAAATGCTTAAACCATAAGAGTAATACTGAATTTTAAATAAAGTATAAGCAAAGGAAACGGAATATGCATCATTCACAGGCATGAAGAGGAAGAAACACTGAAATGAGTTTTGGAGCACACTCAGTGGTCTTCTGTCCCTATCTGTTTTGAAACAGAGTTCCCCAGGACAAGTATATGCTCTGTTTTTAAACATGAGCTAGGATGCTCGCTTGTGGGTAATCAGAAGACTTCAAGAAGCACACTAAAGCATTGGATGAGGCCCCATACCCGGAGTCCTCCTTACCAAAGCCTTTAAGGAAAGCAAGCCCCATTCTATGCTCACACTCCAAGAGATTAGGGATCCCTGCACAGCCAGGCAGCACAACAGAGCTCTGGGACAGTGGTCTGTGTGGCCCACCCTCTGCCACAGCATCTAGCAACCCTAGTGACCCTGTGACGCTCTATTATTGCCCCATTTCACAGGGAACACTTGAGCCCAGGTGGATCTGGCCCAGAATCAAAGCACTCATTCCCAGAGCATCCCAAGTAACTGGCTGGGGAAAAAATGAGTTACAGTGAAACCAACAGACCCTCAGAATTAGGGAATGCATGGCCTTGCTGGGGCAGAGGGAAAACCAGGGGGATCCTCTGTGGCCTCTGGCTTCCTAAATCTTCAGAGGGGCCAGAGGCATGGAAGGCTCTAGGTATGAAGGAAACAGAGTGCCTGGGGGCGGGGTTCGACTATACACCCCAGTGGATATTTCCAAATAGTCTTGTTTTTAAAGGTGTCATCCCATTGGCTCCTGCTGTCACCCTCAGACAGCAAGCCTGGCTTAGAAGCTGTGAGTCAGGTCCCACATGGGAGATGCACAAGGAGAGTGCAGAGGGTGGAGGGGAGAGGGGGTCCCAGCTCCTTCCCACACATGATGATCCTCTGCGGGACACCCCTCCTGGCCACATGTGAGGCTCTGTCTCTGGGCCTGAGGTCTCTGCAGGTTCACAGAACTACCTGAGGTTTTCCTCACAAATGAGCCTTGGCCCCAGCCCTGCCCTCTAACTGGAACTCCCAGACTCCCTTCTTGCTCGAATCCCTGGTCCCTCCAGCCAGTCACTCCCAACAGTACTCTAGGGGATGCTAGACCCACACCATCCCCACCCCATTTATGCTCCAAATTATGACCCTGGGCCACCTTCCCAGATACCCTTTTGCCTTGTAGGGTTACCGTACCATCCTTGGGTCCCTAGCAGGCATCCGGGGACCCACACTGAGCCGTGCACCATGGATGTGATCAAGTCCATCATCCTGGCACCTATTGCAGAGAGGAAACTGAGGGTCCAACAGAGGGACCTTCCAGCAAAAGGTTCCACAGCAGCTAAGCACAGAGGCATGATTTGAACCCAGGCCCTTCAGGTCCAGAACCCTGTTCCAGGTTGTTGTACATTATGGTGGATTCACCTCCTGTCCCTTGTGGTGGGGTTGCAGGGGGAAGAAGGCCCTGCACACAAGACTCACCACCACCACCCCAAGCCTTAGTTTGTTCACCTGTAAAATGGAGATGCCAATGTATCAAGTGCCACATCCTTGGGCTCATGGGAGGACTTGGGGTGATAAAGCCCCTGGAAAGAGGGGAAATGTAGTGGGATCTGGGAAGAGCAGGTGGGGGTGTGCATGTAGGAGGGATTATCCGCAGCATCATTCAGAGGGCACATGGACTCAGGTTCATATTCTGGGGGATGCAGAGTCCACCCAGCCTGCCTCAGCTCTCTGACAGGACCCCAAGTGGATGTCTGAGCTGAAAACATAGAAGAAGCACAAGCGATCTCCTTCAGCCCCTCCTGGGGCTTCTGCAGGCAGACCATGTAGAGTGAGGAAAGATGCCCAAGACACCTGAGTGATGATGGGGGCGGTGTATTGACACTCTTGGTGGAAGGCTCCAGATCTGAGGGGATTTGGAAGGCCCCTCTGTCTCCCCCCACATCCACCTGGCTCCGGGGAGTGAAGCTCAGCAAGGTTCAGTTGATTCTAGAATTCCTATGCAACCTTGGAGACCACCGCTGGTGTTGGACACAGACGGTGCCCCTGTTCACCCCCCTCCACGCTGCTCCCAGCTACCTCCAGGATGAACCTTTCCCAAGAGACATTCAAGGGCCCTCACAAACTCAACCCTCTCACTTCTCTATTTCCATCTCTTCCCAAATGAGGGTGCCCATCCCAGCAATATCCACGTGGAAGCTGCTGTTCACTCTGACTAACTAGAGATTCTGGGGTGGTCTGACCAGGTGACTTGGGTGAACACTACAGACGGAATAAGCACCTACCCACCATGCTATACATGTAGTCCCACTGTTCCTGCTCAGCCTGGTGGTCGGCCTCTCTTTGCAGGTTGTACAGAAGAGGAGACTGAGGCTCGAGAGGGTGAGTGGCTTGCAGAAGGCCACATGGCAGAAGCCATGACTACTGAAGAGCCAGGCAGTCTGGATCCCACCCTTGGCTCCTCCAACTTCCGCAACAGCCTCCCTCCAAAGGCCTGGAAGTTGAAGGCTCCCCACTGTACACTCTATCCTGCTTCCCAGGCCCCGGGAGGCTGTGCCTGGACACCAGCTTGCCCCAGCCTTCTGGGATCTGTAGCCAGGCCAGAAAGCCAGGCACTGCTCTGGAGAACACCACACTGTTGCCAGCAGCCATCTGCAGTGATGGGTGGAGATGGAGGCTCAGAGGTCTCTCCGGGATGAAATGCTTATTCGTTCTGCAGGAAGGGCCACACCCCTCGAGTGTGTGGTTGGATGGTTGGTGGTCATGCCTCCCTATCCCCTTGCCCTGCCCCAAGACACCACGTGACCTTGGCAAGGGCACAAGCTGGTCAGGGCCGAGCGGGGACTCACCTATTGCATTCCTGCTCCCCAGCCTACAGTTTTCCCATGGCCCCCCGAGTTGGGTGGAGCTGAGGGGCCACCAGGCAGGGAAATTCTGGGGTTTAGACAAGGAAGAGCCTTTGGATGAAGAGGGTTGCCTGCACTTGGAGGCGTCCACACACCTTCCTTCAGACTCCTGGATAATGGTCATGGCACAGGCAGGCTGGAGAGATGGAAGAGAACATCGTGAGAGGTTTCTGACCAGAGGACCAGGGCTGTGGGAGGTTTACTGTATACAGAAAAATAAAACTTATTGTCAGCATCAGGGTTTGGGCCTAGCGCAGAGTAGGATCTGGATACTATCTGTTGAATGAATGAATGTGTCCTTCAGCCTTACTTATGACCACTTTTCTTCTTAATTTTCAGCTTCATGCCAACACCCCAGCCCCCAAAAGACCTCAATGTAAGTCAACATTTCCACTATGAGGAGTCAGTGAGGTTAAGGCATAGCAGATGGGTAGGCAGTGAGTCTCCCCTGCTCACCAGCCTTGTCTAGATGAAGCCTGGGGGAAGCATGTGTGAGTTGGGGACCCAGGTTCAGTATGAGGAAGTCACCCAGATGTCCAGGTCTCTAACTACCTTCCCTGTTCAGGAAGGGCAAGTGCAGGTGGGGGGTGGGAGAGGTGAGGAGGGAGGAGCCCAAGACCACCCAGCTCCATGGAAAGAGGCTCACAATGCATCCTGGCTGGGCTCTTATATGGTGGGGGAGCTGCCAGGCAAATGCAGGCTCCCAAGGGTGGGGCATCGAGCCAGGTGTAGGTGTTGGGGAGGGACCAGAAGCAGGAGTGTGGTGCAGCGTGAAGCTAAGGGTCAGGTTTACCCCTGTTGAGATATGGGTGTCATATATCTCTGAACAATTCCCAGTCTGTGGTCACTGAGCTACAGTGAGGCCTGAGAGTTTAGGCATGGCAAGCACCCTAGCAGAAGAGTCACTGGCTGGGCTGTCCATTACCGCTGCCTTGCAGCTTGTGGTCTGTGGGAGGATGCCATGGGCATGTTTGACATTTGTGACCAAAAGGAACTGGGGCCCCAGACCAGTGAGAAGAGCTAGAGTCAAGCCCAGTGGGGGGCCAGGACTTGCTCAAGGCCGTCAGTGATCCCTGGGAGCCCTGGGGTCACTGCAGCCTGGGGTTTAGGGTACTCAGGCTGGGGCTCCTTGAAGGCTCCATCCTCCTCAGCAAAAGGAGAAGGTGCCATGAAGCCATCCCCAGGTTGGGAGAGGTCTGTCCCAGCAGGCAAGACCCACAGTTGGGGAGAGTTCCTGTGGGAGCTCTTCCCTCTGCCTTGGCATCTGTAGAAGGGAGTAGAAACCACAGGGATGGGAAGATGTGGCTCAGAACCAAGAATGTGGACAAAGAGATGATAAGGGGAAGGCCAGAACTCAGGCTAGACAGAACTGGCTGCACTGGGGCCTGTCAAGAAAGGTGGTTTTCCCCTGAATCTTTCTCCCCCTGAAATCAATAGGCCAAGCCTCATCAGCATAGGTGAATGTCCATGCCGCCCATGCTTTGGACAGTTCTCAGTGCCAACACTGGTGATCTTGAGCAGCCTTGGAGATTCTCAGCCTCTCTTTTCTCCTCTCTACAGTAGGGCTCTTTCCTTGTGACTCCAAGGCACATGGCTCTTCACACAGGGTATGAAGAGACAGATATGCTATCGTTGTCCAGCTAACAGAACATGTTGAAGTCACCAGTACATTTAAGCCTAGATGGTCCTTTGGAAGCCTAAGACCTTTTGGTTTTAGGTTTTCAGCATAGAACTTTTTTCTGGGTGGATTCTTTTTTTTTTTTTTTTCCATTTTATTTATTTTTTCAGCGTAACAGTATTCATTCTTTTTGCACAACACCCAGTGCTCCATGCAAAACGTGCCCTCCCCATTACCCACCACCTGTTCCCCCAACCTCCCAACCCTGACCCTTCAAAACCCTCAGGTTGTTTTTCAGAGTCCATAGTCTCTTATGGTTTGCCTCCCCTCCCCAATGTCCATAGCCCGCTCCCCCTCTCCCAATCCCACCTCCCCCCAGCAACCCCCAGTTTGTTTTGTGAGATTAAGAGTCATTTATGGTTTGTCTCCCTCCCAATCCCATCTTGTTTCATTTATTCTTCTCCTATCCCCCTACCCCCCCATGTTGCTTCTCCATGTCCTCATATCAGGGAGATCATATGATAGTTGTCTTTCTCCGATTGACTTATTTCACTAAGCATGATACGCTCTAGTTCCATCCACGTCGTCGCAAATGGCAAGATTTCATTTCTTTTGATGGCTGCATAGTATTCCATTGTGTATATATACCACATCTTCTTTATCCATTCATCTGTTGATGGACATCTAGGTTCTTTCCATAGTCTGGCTATTGTAGACATTGCTGCTATAAACATTCGGGTACACGTGCCCCTTCGGATCACTATGTTTGTATCTTTAGGGTAAATACCCAGTAGTGCAATTGCTGGGTCATAGGGTAGTTCTATTTTCAACATTTTGAGGAACCTCCATGCTGTTTTCCAGAGTGGTTGCATCAGCTTGCATTCCCACCAACAGTGGAGGAGGGTTCCCCTTTCTCCACATCCTCTCCAGCATCTGTCATTTCCTGACTTGTTCATTTTAGCCATTCTGACTGGTGTGAGGTGATATCTCATTGTGGTTTTGATTTGTATTTCCCTGATGCCGAGTGACGTGGAGCACTTTTTCATGTGTCTGTTGGCCATCTGGATGTCTTCTTTGCAGAAATGTCTGTTCATGTCCTCTGCCCATTTCTTGATTGGATTGTTTGTTCTTTGGGTGTTGAGTTTGCTAAGTTCCTTATAGATTTTGGATACTAGCCCTTTATCTGATATGTCGTTTGCAAATATCTTCTCCCATTCTGTCAGCTGTCTTTTGGTTTTGTTAACTGTTTCCTTTGCTGTGCAAAAGCTTTTGATCTTGATGAAATCCCAATAGTTCATTTTTGCCCTTGCTTCCCTTGCCTTTGCCGTTGTTCCTAGGAAGATGTTGCTGCAGCTGAGGTCGAAGAGGTTGCTGCCTGCATTCTCCTCAAGGATTTTGATGGATTCCTTTCTCACATTGAGGTCCTTCATCCATTTGGAGTCTATTTTCGTGTGTGGTGTAAGGAAGTGGTCCAATTTCATTTTTCTGCATGTGGCTGTCCAATTTTCTCTGGGTGGATTCTTAAGTCCCTTGTCTAGCTCAAGTTCCCAAAGAGATGGGAGGATGCAGTCTGAGCTCCAGACCCTGCTCTTCCTGGTGGTTCATGGCATTGAAGCTGACTACGTTGCCCCCCACCCAACCCCCTTGTCTACCTGCTGGAAAAGGAATCAGCCCTGTCCCTGGATGAGTCCTGCACAATGCTGGCGCTCAGAGAAGGCACAGTGCAGAATTGCGTATGTTCCCTGCTCCTATCCTTCCCAAATAGAAGCTTCTCAAACATCGCAACAATGTGATCCATCTACCAGATGGTCACGTAGGCCCAGCAGGTCCTGGATCAGCAGTTCAATAGGTGAGTGCTCACTCCATACACAGCACAAGGGGGAGCCTTCCATCTACTAGTTGTATGTCTTAGGAATGTTAAAGGACCTCTCTGAACTTCCCTTCCCTTTTCTGAAAAGTGGGGGTGCTAAGAAGATGAACCTCATAGGGCGACTATAGGAAGTCATGGGAGAAAACATGGCATGTGCTTCTCTGGGGCCCGACTTTGTAGAATGGGCTGCTGGACATGCTGGGCATCTTCATGGTTAACATTTCTCTCTCCAGGGAAGATGTGTTCAGGCTCAACCCTCACAAGCCTGTGGCCCTTCTGGGTGTATGAAAAGGAAATGGAAATCTGGAAGGTTTTCTATTTGCAAAGGACCTCTGGGATGTAATCCCAGATGTAATTACTAGATGTAATCTAGTAGGTCCTGTTTATGGTCCTTTATGTGCCTAGATCAGGGGAGACTGGGAACAGGCAGAGCAGCCCAATTGCCACTCAGTATTTGCAAAGTCTTGGTTGGGACGATTTCATTCAATCATGGATCTTAAGCACCTAGGAATGCAGGCACTCTCTAGTCACCAAGAGCAGTGAAAGGGTAAAGTAGAGACAATGTCTGGGTCTAAATTATGTCTGAGGGTCAGATAGGCACTCTTCACATCCAAAGAACACAGGTCTAGAGTTCATCAGATGCGCCATCTGTGGCCTACTCTAGGGATAAATGGATCCCCCTTTATTGGAACCATGAGGATCCACTCTAAGATCAAGGAAGAACACAATAGATCTTTGGATCCCGAAGGAGGGCCTGTTGCCTCCATAGAGCAGGGAGGGATATGACAAGGGTTGTTGCTGGGGAGGTTCGTTAAGAACCATGGATCTCCCAGAAGTCTTGATTTCCATGGGAGAACTTAAAGGGGCAGCTTCCTGTGAAGAAGCCAATGAGCCCAAGACAGCTGTGGATGGGCTGCCAGGCTCCCTGGGAAGCAGAGCCCACTGTGGGCTGAATTTGTGCCTTAAACACCCATCCCTTGGGTGGTTCATTCTTGCTCTTCCTGCCCCTTTGAATGTCAACCTCCGATGACCACCACAGCTGGGTCCAAGGAGAAACTGTGTGGGGACCAGACCACTTACCAATTGGCCTCCAATATATCCCTGATATTGGTCTGCATGGAGGATGCATGACAAGGGAAAACAACATGCCAATGGGAGGTCAGCATCCATCCAGATCAGCAGTCAGCAAGGACAGCTCCAGAGGCGTTGGAAGTAGGCTGGGGTCATTCTGTGGGGCCCACACCGAAAGAATGGTTCTGTGGGTGTAGCATGGGGAAGAAAAAGCCAGGACTCTGACTCTGCTCCACATATGACTCCCTAGCATTCTGTGTCCCATTGTGGGAACCTGGCCTGAGCAGACACTGCAGAATATTGGTCAGTCCTGGCACAGTGCCCATGCCCAGGTGAAGGGGCCTATTTGCACCTCACGTGGCATGACTGGGACCTGAACATCCATGCCCCCTTCTGTTCCGGCAGCAGGAACTTCTGCAGCTCAAGAAGGCTGAGGTGGAGGGTAAGGGGCATTGCAAGCGGAGAAGGCCATCTGGGATGGGGTTCATGGGCTGGGTATTCCTTGAAAGGCCATGAGATCTGTCCTGTTTAGGGAAAGGCACATGGAAATCCAGTGATGTCGCTGAACCTTTCCGTTTCTCCTGTCCCAGTGTCAGCTCGGTGACTCATTCAAGCTGCTGAGCCAGCCTAAGAGCATCCCATGGAGCAAGAGGAAATCCTGGCTCTGCATCTTCCCTCACCTTCAGGGTCATTGCCAGCCTCCCATTCCTCAGCTGTTCCAGAACTGGGACAGGAGCTCCCATGTCCTGTATGGGTGATGGGTCCTAAGCCCCAGCAGCAAGGCCATAAGCTTGCATGAAAATTTTCACTCCAGCTGTCCCAGTTGCCATTGAGCCCACTGCAACACCAGAGGCTTCTAGCCAACACAAGAACAAGCTGAAAGAGAAGGAGCCTGACCTCCTGGGCTTCCCTCCCAGGCTGGTGGCAGAGCAACTCACCTACATGGATGCGGTGAGCATCTGGGCCATCAGGGTAGAAGGGCAAGGCTGGCTTTTCTACTGCTCTCAGCTGCCCTGTACCTCCCTTTCCCTGGTGTGGACTCCTAGGATATGGGGCCAGATCTCAGCTGCATCCCTTACCAACCATGGAAACCCAACAGGGTTTTTAAAACTGATCTTTCACTGTCCAGCTGCAGACTGTGGAGACAGACACTGGGAAGGACTGAGGCAGAGGTAACATGTAGATGCAATGAGTCAGAACCGAGAGACCATAAATGGGAAAGCTCTGGGTGAGCAGGAGCACTTACTGGAAATGGTACCCTGCCCATTTGGGGCACCACCTATATCGTGATGGAAGCAGTGAGCATATGACTGGACATGTCCCCAAGCTCAGCCCTTCTTCAAAGGGAGCCTTTTATTGCACTCTGCTCCAGTCCTGTTTGAAGGGTTTCTTAATCTGATGAGGGACATAGACTTCTTCCACAACAATGCGTGAGGATAGTGGTGTGGTGACACCCGTCTCCAAGGAACTTCTCACCCTCTATCGTGGTGAGTCACTCTCTGGAGTCAGTTGCCAAGAAGGTTCATATGAATCAAGGACACTGTGATCCTACTCCAAGAGGGAACAGTCTGTAATTGCCATGCTGAGCTGAATTCAGATAAGACAATTGTACCCTTGTTGTGTGTTCCCAGTTCATAGTCATGTAGTTCTGCATGTTCTTCTATGGGAGAGAGGGGAGGGCTGTGCCTGAAGGTGAGCTGGAGAGCTCCCGCACCTCCATGAGTGAGATGGAGACCCTGCCCCTAGTCATCCCACAAGTGAACAAAGGGTTGGACGTCATCCAGGTTCAAACCTCCAGCCACCAGTATTCATGCCACCTTTCTGGAAAACTTGTAGTGAGGCCCTTGTAAAGGATGGAGGGGGCACACCTGTAGTAACTCCTGTGGCAAGTACAGATGTTACCTGCTTGGGGTGAGTCACCTTGAAGAAAAAAAAAGTGTTTGCTACCCTGTCAAGAGTGCTCCGAATTGAATAGAAGGGAATGGGGACTGCAACTGGTGAAAGCATGCTTGAAAAACTCTTTAGGGCTAAAAAGGTAGAATGTCCTGAGAATTGCCTCCTCATGAATAGGCTGTCTCATTTCCTTGCCTGAGGGAAGACAAGAAATCATCCAGTATTTTCCACATTGAAAATCAAGAAAACACAGAGCCTTGGATTGTATTTTATTGTTGTTGTTGTTGCTGTTAAAGTCAGTGAGCCACCATACAGTACCTCATTAGCTTCCGAGGTAGTGCCCAATTATTCATCAGTTGCGTATCACCCCCAGTGCTCATCACATCGTATGCCCTCCTTTATGCTCCTGCCCAAATTGCCCTATAGCCGCACCCACCTCCCCTCCAGCAACCCTCTGCTTATTTCTCAGGTAAGAGCCTCTTATCCTTTTTCTCCCTCTTTGGTGGCTTCCCATTCAGTTTTCCCTCCCTTCCCCTGTGATTATCAAATTGCTTCATGAATAGGTGGAACTTAAGACCCAGGCAGGGGACCACAGTGGGCTTTCTTTCAGTGATGTTATTTTGTATCTTTCCATGTTTGACTGCATTTCCCTTTTCCAGAGAAATGACCCATTCCACTGATGTGTCCTTTGTGTCTGGAGGGACGGGGGTTCTTCACTCTTGCTCAGTGAGTTGGGATCCTGAAGTGGGTGTCAGGAGAACCTCCTCTGTGTTACTGTTCCATTGGTGCCATTGTGGGGCCTCTGTTTCCTTCTTTGTGTTATCCTACCCCCCCCTTTTTTCTTAAGAGTCTATTTTGTCTGGATAGAGGTATGCCTACCCTTGTTTTCTTTTGCATCCATTTGCATGACAGATGCTTCCCCTCTGCTCAGTTTACATCTGTGTTTTGGTCTACTGGGTCAGTTCAGACAAGTGATTGAAACATGCATGTGACACGTGGTGGATGTTGGGAGACCAGGGACGTCAGAACCACCTGGACCTAACAGTCCCCTTGGCCAGCAAGGAGAGTGTGGGAATCTTTGGTCAACATATGAACGTTTATCCTGGCAAAAGTGAACCAATCTCTGCTCCATCAGTCCTCAGCCAGGGAGCAGTGGCTACCATGGACCTGACCAAGAGGCTGGGGCATGGAAGGCACTGCTGCCTTATCAAGAACTGTGTAAGAAAATACAGTATGGCTGGACATCCTAGCTCCTAGGTCAGCATAGATGTGAACAGAGCCAGGCCCAGTGGTGGCCCCAAATGTACACCTCACGGTTTCTTATTTTCCCCAGCAGATCCAAAAAGAGCAGGGAAACAGAATCCAGAGATCATAGACAATGATCCCAGGAGGACTGCAATCTTCATAAAGCATGAACCTGGAGAGCTTAAAGGGAAACTGTGTCCAGAATGTTCTGCCTGCCCTTCTTCCATTGACAAAATATCTTCCTTGGGTTTTGTGTCTTTCGCAAGAGGGACTGGATCTCTTTACATGTTTTTCCCCACTTAGTGCTGATGTAATTCCAGAGACTGAAGTCGACAACTGTCAGTTCCAAATACTGGGTCCAAACCAAAACAAACACAAGTATAAACACCGTATCCCAAAGGAAAGAAGACATAGTCCTCCTTGCTTTAGAGTGGAGAAAAACAGCCCCTCTCCTTGGCACCACATATTTCTGGAGAGTGTAAGGCATGCTCATGGACTCTCCAGTTCTGTGTTTGTTGCCTTCCTGGGAAAGGACCTGCAACCTCTCTATCGCAGGGGCTTTAAGGCTGTCTCTGCTGTTGGCTCAGATACCTGACACTGAAATAAACCTGTCCTCTGAGGAAAGTGGATTTGGAGGTGCCACATGTAGCTAGTGAAGAGGGCTGGCACTTCGTCTACCTGCCACTTTGAAAAGCTGATGACTCCTTAAGATTTTTGGATTCAGGAAGCAATAAAAGAGTCTCTACAAGTTGCACAGTACTGTAGGAAGTATAAGAACCAAGCACACTCATGGGCTAGAAGAGGAGAAAAATATAAACCTTTTAAATATATTAAATATTGCCGCCCCCACAATAAGTCATTAGTTGAGAGGAAGGGGCATTGTGCAGATGTGGCCCATGCAGCACAAGTACTCCAGCTGCTGAGGGGGAATCCTTGCTCAGTCACTGGCAATGGGGTAAGCTTGATGTTGGCTGTGGCCAGTTGTCCTGGCACTTGTGTTCTGCTGGCAGGACAGGACGTAGCTAGGGACAGAGAGACACCTGTAATCTGAACAGCAGCTTGCATTCAGGAGTCCCTGCCAGGGTTTTTCCACAGCTGGTGTCTGGCTTCTCAGCAAGGAGGCGTGAGGCTGCCCAGGGAGCCCTAGAAGAAGGATCCCAGGCGGGGCCAGCAGAAAGAGTCCACCCCAACCCTCACGCAGCTCCTGAATGGGCCTCACGTCTCATCCTCGCTGAGCCGCTCCACAGACCAGAACCAGGCCGTGAATGGATGCTGGGGCTCTAGGCAGTAATTCTCTGCCACTGCCTGGAGCAACATGATATCAGTGAGGACTCGGTATTCCTGAGCCTGGAGAGAGGCACAGGATTCACACCAAGCCTGGGTGGGGAAGCTACAGGATCAGGTGAAGGCTGAGCAGCAGGACAGGGGACTGGTCCTGGGTCTTGGCACACATGGCCACGCTCCTGCATGCAATTTCCTCTGGTTCCAAACTGTACTCAGAAGCAAATAGAATTAGCCCCTCCCTGGGATGTTCTACTTGACGCCTTTTCTAGATCCCTACTGACTCACTAGATGGGTCTTCCACCTCTTTCTTAGCATCTTATCCCAGGAAATGTGAGATGGATGGAAGGGGATGAAGCAATGGACTATTCTTCCCAAGGGTGTCTCTGATAGGGGCTGCCTCCCCCTCTCTACAGGAAGTGCCATGTATGCTCCCCTTATTCTTTTTGGAGTAGTTGATCTCATTCCCCTGTAAGGAAACAACCATTTCTCCTTAGAAATAGCAGCTGGTTAGGACTAGCACCTTACACACTCCCCTTCTTAGGCTATGTGTTGGCCAGGACACAGGAGGGGGCCGCTGAGACACTAAAAATGAGACTGGGGTCTATGGCAAGCCCTTGGGTCCAGAGAAAGGAAGATTTGTGATCCTTAAAAGGGCTCCAGGTCTGCACCCTGAAGCACAACATTCTGGGATGACATAAGGGAGCTTCAGAAGCCTCAGCAGGCAGGAGTTTACGGGTTTCTGACGTGTTTTTGATGTGCTGGGTCCTAACTTCACTCTCCACCATAGGCAAGCTCTGAGGGAGAGGCTGGGGCGCATTCACACAGAGCGCATGAAGCTTTGCTTTCTGGAAGCTCTGGTGCTTCACCAGTTTTGGGCACTCGTCTAGGTGCAGACTCCCTTCCCTCAGCACTGAGCTGTGCAAGAGACCCCTGTTCACATGGGCGGCTGTGAGGCTGTCGGGAGGAGAGGTTTCCTAAGTACACAGAGCTCAGTGCTCAGTACAATACTGTGCTCCCAGTTCACTCAGTACAATACTGTGCTCCCAGTTCACTGGACTATGGTTTTTCCTCCACGATCCTCAGGCTCACATACCTTCAGGTAGTCCTCCATTGCAGTTTCCAACATAAAGAGGTCAGTGAGGAAAGTGCCAAGGTATGGGACGACACCCTGTGTCATGAGAGGTAGGTTTGGGATGAGTCCCTGCTCTCTGGTGCCCACAGGGGCCCTCCCCTGAAAAGGCTTCAGTGTCCTGGTCCACACCAATTTCCCACATGGAAGGGCCTAGGAACCTTAGTTGCTTCCCCTCGATTCTCTTTCCTCTAACCCTCCCAGAATATCAGACTCCTCTTAATCTCCTCCAGGGCCTGCTTTTTGAAATTCAAAAATAGCAGGGTATGGAGTCCTGGGCCCCTCCCCAGCCACAAATGCATTCTCTACCCAGACTGCTAGACTACCTCATCCTGGTCACCTGGAAAGTGGAAAGAAGATATTGAGGAACTGTGGAGACAGGAGTTGGGAGCTGGAGTCGCACGCCCCACCTCTCCTGATTAGGAGGCTTCCAGCCATCAGGGAGGAGCCCCTCTCCCCTGACCTTGGAGGCCCTGTCCCTCATGCACACTCACCTTCTTCAGCAGTCCCTTCCACGCTCTCTGCAGCTGCCTCACCAGGGTGGCAAGTTTATTCGAGGGCTGCTCCTGGAGGGCCAAGGACAAGATCCTTGAGAGCAGAATAGCCTCAGTCCCCCGGCGCCCATTGTCTTTGACTTCAGACCCTAGACATCCAACATAAGTCGGCTGATACTGATGCTCCATTCTCCTAAAGTATCTCATGAGTCCTTCTAGAACAATCTCAGCTCCCCCATTCAGTCCATGTGGGACCTGGAGCTTGGAGCCTGACCTCCCTAAGATTGTTTTCTCATGGGCAGAAGGGAGAACACCAACTACTTCCTACGGTTTCCTGAGGACTCAGGATCCTATTACGATCATCATTTTTGTGGCCCCAAACCCATCCCCACTCCATCTGTGAGCAGAGGCCTGTCCTCTGGGCTGTCCACGTCCATAAGGGCACCCATGTAGACCATCTCAATGGAAACATTGAGACCTGAAGTCTAGACTAGAGAGTCTGGATGGGCAACACCAGCTTGATCCAGCCCCAGGGGGAATCCTCTACCCAGGCTGTCAGCACATTCATGCCAAAGGCTTCTGCTCCCCGAGGAATGCTTCAGGTCATTCGCTACTTCATCCACACATGATCATGCCTCCTCACACCCATCCTCTCCTTCTAGCCCTGCACTTTCCATGCTACCTTGATGAGTAGTTTCCTGCCCTGGGGTTGTCATCTCTACAGAGCTTTGTGAATGTGTGAGAGCTCTTCCTGAAGAGAGGGAAAGAAGTTAGGCTCAGGGGAGACATAACGTGGCAGGGTAGAGTGCGAGTCCTTTTTCTTGGAGAAACCCCACATGTCCAATGGGCTGGCTGAGGGTTTTCTCTGGGCTCCTCTGAGCACTGAGGTCTTTGTAGGACATGGGAGGGAGTTCTCCTGGGCGTCCTCCTGGGCGTCCCTTCCCCGCTTAATTGAACAGCTCGGTTTGGGTGGGGTTTTGGTTGAACCATGGGCAGAGAGGTCAGTGGCTGCCAAGTCACCGCGTGGAAATATGGAATTCAGCTCAGCCCACAGTAGGGCATGGAGGAAATTGGATTTCTCCAGCAGGAGGCAGGGTGGCCTGTTCCCAGGAAGGCTGAGAGAAGCAGCCCCAGGCCCAGGTCCTTTGGTCAGGGTTTGCTGCCTCCCAGGAGGTCCAAGCTGACTGAGGGGGAAAAGGACAGGCCTGTGGGAGATCCCCCCTCCATCCTGGTCCCTCCCTGGAGAGAAGCCTACTCACCTGGAAACGTTGTCCCATGTCCTCTTCAGGTGGTGAATGGAGACACTCTGCAGAGCTGTGAGGATGGCATGCAGGGAGCAGAAGTTCCCCAGAATCTGGCAGGCCAGGGGGAGGGGAGAGGAGGAGCTGTCAGTGGGAGAGCAGGAGCCCTAGATGCTCGAGAGCCTCAGTGCCCCCCTCAGTTTATGGACACCCCCCCCCCGGATGAAGCTGATGACCATGGAGCTGCAGAAGGGCACAGGGCAGCCCCAAAGAGGAACACTGCTGGAGAGAGGGAGGATGTTCCTTCACTGCAAAGAAGGAGTCACGTAGGAACTGAGCGTCCCAATGTTGGGCCATGTGAGTGAAGGTCAGCATACCCCTGGGAAGAAGAGCCTAGGGACCACAGGTCTTAGAGCAGGGTCTTTAGCCCTGAGAAGGGAGAAAGACAGAAGAGTAGTTCCCGAGGCTCCGGAGAGTCTCAGGGAGTGGGGCCTCCCATACCATACCTTGGCCA
The DNA here is from genome assembly GCF_922984935.1 of Meles meles. Taxonomy (NCBI): domain Eukaryota; kingdom Metazoa; phylum Chordata; class Mammalia; order Carnivora; family Mustelidae; genus Meles; species Meles meles. The sequence continues at coordinate 29,253,482 of NC_060081.1, forward strand.
CCCGGATCCAGTGGTCCACCACCATGGCCCTGTCCTGGGCTGTCATGCTTGGGTTTCCAAGGCACGTGGTGATGATGCAGCTGGCCACAGCATTAAACTGGGCGATGGTGGCCCAGACTGTCGGTGCTAGGTGCTTGTTGTCAGGCCTGTTCCTCCGGGACCAGATGGAGCCCAGGCACTGATGGGGCACTACCTTCTTGAACAGCTCCTAGGGGACAGGCGGAGGTTTTTTGAGCCACACACATGTTCACACATGCAAGACTCATGTCCTCGGGAGGTGTCCCAGGTCAGAGCGGGAGATCAGGAGGCTGCGAATGTGGCCTGAGACTGCTTAGAGAGCCTGGATTTCATGCCACTCTTTTTCTCTGAGAGAAGTCATTGCCAGTTGCCTAAGGAACCAAGAGAGGCAAGGGAAGAGAGGAAGGCATGTGCATGCTGATAGTTCCATGTCCAGGGGGCCGCTCCAAGAGGAGATCCCAAGGGGGCATCTTCTCATCCACATGCTCATCCGTGCGGTCCCTGTCTCCTTTCAGATGCCCATTCTCACATGGTGAGAACAGGCTATCCCTGTTTAACCTGTCCTTAGGGACACATCAGATGCCTAATCCAGATTGAGGGTGCTCAGGCTCCCAGGCAGATGTTTGGGCGACCCATGGACATGACTGAACACAGGAGCTGCTCCCCTCCCCCTGAGGGACCAGAGCCTTCCCATTTATGGTCTCTCGCTTCTGACTCATTGCATGTATATGGTACCTCTGCCTCAGTCCTTCTCAGTGTCTGTCTCCACAGTCTGCAGCTGGACAGTGATTGCTCAGGTCTAAAAACCCTAATTGGTTTGTTGTTTAGGGCTGCAACTGAGACCTGGCCCCATATCCTGGGAGTCCACGTCAGGGAAAAGCAGGTATAGGGCAGCTGAGAGCAGAAGAAAAGCCGGCCCTTCCCTCCTACCCTGGGGGCCCCGCTGCTCACCGCATCCATGTAGGTGAGTTGCTCTGCCACCAGCTTGGGAGGAAAGTCCAGGAGGTCAGGTTCCTTCTCCTTGAGCTGGTTCTTGGGTTGGCAGGATGCCTCTGCGGCTGGAGTGGGCTCAGCGGCAACTGGGACAGCTGGAGTAAAAACTCCCAGGCAAGCCGATGGCCCAGCTGTCCGTGCCTCAGGACCTGGCAACCATTCATCACATAGGAGCCCCTGTTTCAGAACGTTCTGGAGCAGCCAGTGGAGGGGAGGCTGGCTCGGACCCTGAAGGTGATGGCTGATGCAGAGCCAAGGTTGCCTCTCTCTCCATGGGAGACTCTTTGGCTGACTCAGCTGCTGGAATGAGTCACATAGCCGACACGGGGGTAGCAGAAAGGGAAAGGTTCAGCCACATCACTGACATTCCATGGGCCTTTCCCTCAACGGGACAGATCCCATGGCCTTTCAAGGAGTACCCAGACCATGAGCCCCATCCCGGTTGGCCTTCCCAGCTTGCAATGCCCCTTACTCTCCGCCTCAGTCTCTGCGAACTGCAGAAGTTCCCACTGCCTCAGCAGAATGGAGGCATGGATGTTCATGTCCCAGTCATGCCAGGTGAGGTGCACATAGGCCCCCTTGACCTCCAAATGGGCACCGTGCGGGGATTGCCCTATATCCTGCCACGTCTGCTCAGGCCATGTTCCCAAGATGGGACACAGAGTGCTGGGGAAAGTCATATGTGGAGCAGAGACAGGGACCTGTACTTTCCTTCCCCATGCTACTCCCACAGCAACATTCTTTCTGTGTGGGCCCCACAGAATGGGCCCAGCCCACATCCAACCACTCTGGAGCTGTCTTTGTTGACTGCTGACCAGGTGGGATGAGGGACCTCCCATAGTCTGTCCTTTGGTCCCTCAGTCATACATCCTTCATGCAGACCAGTATCTGTGTTTTGGTTGGAGGCCAATGGGTGAGTGGTCTGGTCTCCACACCTTCTGTTCTTGGCCCCACTTATATTGGTCAGTGGAGGTGGATATGGATAGCAGCAGACAGCACAAGAACGGACCATCCATGGGACAGTTATTGTAGGCACCAACTAAGCCCACAATGGGCTCTGCTTCCCATAGAGCTTGGCATCCCATCCACAGCTCTCTTGGACTCATTGGCTTCTTTAGAGGATGCCACCCCATTAAGCTCTCCCATGGAAGTCAAGAGTTCTGGGAGATCCATCGTTCTGAACGTCCTTCACCAGTAACAACACCTGTCGCCTCCCACCCTGCTCTGTGGAGGCAGCCGGCCCTCCTTTGGCACCCAAAGACCTATCCTGTTCTTCCTTGATCGTAGAGTGCATCCTCATGGTCCCAGTAGAGGTGGATCCATTCATCCCTAGAGTAGGTCACAGAGATACCCCATTTTATGAATGCTAGACATGCATGCTTAGGATGTGGAGAGTGCCTATCTGACCCTAGGATGAGAATTGAGACCCAGACATTGTCTCTACTTTACCCATTCACTGCTCTTGGTGACTAGAGAGTGCCTGCATTCCTAGGTGCTTAAGAACCATGACTGAATGAAATCATCCCAAACAAGACTTTGCAAATCCTGAGTTGCCCTTGGGCTGCTATGTCTGCTCCCAGTGTATCCTTGCCCTGTGCACATAAAAGACCACAGTCAGGACCAGCTAGATGGCATCTCAGAGGTCCTTTGCCAATATGAAAGCTTCCAGCTTTCCATTTCCTTTCCATAGACCCAGAAGGACCAGAGGCCTGTGAGGGTTGAGCCTGAACGTGTCTTCCCTAGAGAGAGAAATGTTAAATGGGAAGATGGCTAGCATATCCAGCAGCCCTTTCTACAGATCTGGTCCCCAGAGAAGCACATGCCATGTTTCCTCCCATGACTTCTTCCAGTCACCCTATGAGGTTAATCTTCTTAGCACCCCCACTTTTCAGGAGAGGAAAGGGAAGGTCAGAGAGGTGCAGTGACATTCCCAAGACTTACAACTTGTAGACGGAAGGCTCCCCCTTGTGCTGGCTATGGGGTTGGCACTCATCTATTGAACTGCTGATCCAGGACCTGCTGGGCTGACCTGAACATCTGATAGATGGAGCACATTGTTGCGATGTTTGGGAAGCTTCTATCCAGGAAGAATAGGAACAGGGATTGTCCTCATTCTGCACTGCGCCTTCTCTGAGCACCAGTATCGTGCAGGCCTCAACAGGGTCGGGGATGATTCCTTTTCCAGCAGGCAGACAAGAGGGTGGAATGGGGGGGGGGGCAAAGTAGTTAGCTTCAATGCCATCAACCACCAGAAGTAGCAGGGTCTGGATCTCAGACTGCATCCTCCCATCCCTTTGGGAACTTGTGCAAGAAGAGGGACTTGAATGCCCACCCAGAAAAAAGGGTCTAGGCTGAAAACATAAAACCAAATGTTTGTAGGCTTCCAAAGGACCATCTAGGCTTAAATGTACTGGTGACTTCAACACATGCTGTTAGCTGGACAATAATGGCTTGTCTGTCTCTTCACAGCCTGTATGAAGAGCTGTATGTATGCCTTGGAGTCATGAGGAAGGAAACCTACAGTCGAGAGGAGAAAAGAGAGGTTGAGAATCTCCAAGGTTGCTCAAGATCATCAGCGTTGGGCCTGAGAACTGTCCAAAGCATGGACTGCATGGCATTTCACCTATACTGATGAGGCTTGGCCTGTTGCTGTCAGGGGACGAAAGGTTCAGGGGGAAATCACGTTCCTTGGCAGGCCCCAGGGCAGCTAGTTGTGTCTAGTCTGGGTTCTGGCCTTGCGCTAATCATCTCTGGGTCCTGAGACTGGCCATGAACCTGGACCCGTTTTCACTCTAGTCCAGCACTGGATGTTGTTGGCGGCCTGAGTTCCCTGGTGTTTGTCAAGGGAGATGGGGTAGCTGAAGCCTTGCAGCAGCTCATGCCAGATGTCCTGGGTGGAGCTCTGAGAAGACAGAGCCAGCTACCTGGGCCAGGAGGCATCAGAGTCCTTCCACCCAATCTTTAGGTCTAACTTCTGGCAGATGGATCGACCCAAATCATCTGTGAGGACCCTTAAGGTGCCCGTTCCTTGCAGCATTGCTGGAATGGCAACCAAATTGAGTCACGTCAACTTCCAGCAGCCTTGAAAGACTGAGTCACTGTGGCAGACCACCTCCTTTTGGGGGGACTGTGAAGACCTAGAGGGAAACAGCTTGTGAGCTGGTGGACCTCCAAGGATTCTATATGTTCTGAGAGATGATACCTTCCAGAAAGACCTATAGAATGGCTTGATCCCACTGTCCCTTTCCTAGGTTTAATCACCCTATCTGGTATGAGGATTTAGAAGGGCATGGGCCAGTTCTCCAAAGACAGCAGAGCTGGGTTCTCCACAGGTTAGCTGGCATGAGTAGGGAAAAACATAAAACCAGTGCAAAAAGGCAAAGATACTCAGGGCTTCATGAAAAGCAACACAAGGCCAAAGGAAAGAAAACAACTGCCCTCCAAACCATGGAAAAAATTCACTCTCTTCTCTACCAGTCCCATGGAGGTGAAGAGGGTCTTTCTCCCTTACCCCATAGCTGGTGGCAGATATGCGGAGGTTTGGGTTACTTTGGGGTTGAGTCTGTGGGATACTCAAGTGGAAACACTATTGGAAGGACACAGGTTTGTCCCTATATTTGAGTGTGGGCCCTGGTTGTGGAAAACCCTCTTCCCATTCTCACCTCAGAGCAGCACTAATCCTGCTTGGCCTGGGACAACTGACCCTTGTCCAGCAAGTTGGCGTCGTTGAAGTCCCCAGTCAGCTCATTCACAATCTCTGGGGTTCAGCTCTGAAAATGCAGTGCCACACAGATACAAGGCCAAGAGCCATTAGCAGCCTCCTGGGACATTGCCACAAGGGGACACCCCCATTAGACGCCGTGTTCTCTAGTTCAGGCTAAGAGGGATGGCTGAAAAGACATATAGGAAGGATGTAGCCAGAGGACACTCTAAGGCTCATGACTACCATGAGCCTTATCATTGTGTCAGCCCTCACCTTCTCATCCTGCCTGCTATGACCTGGGGTATGAACATGACAGATGGGTCCAACCTCCAACACCAGGCAGCTTGCTTCTGCCCATGAAGGTCATGTCCCTCATCCCCTGTCCCCACTTCTACAAACACACACACAGATGCCCACACAGTAAGGGACAAGTGCAGTGGGCCCTCTAAGGTGGGACCACAATTGTTGCCAGCTCTCCAATGGGCTTCCTAGAGCTGCCTTGTGTTACCTGTTGGTGTCTCCTGCCCCATGAATAGAAGCTTCAGAAAAGAGGGCTGAAATACTGTCTGCAACTGCAACTGTCTCTGGTTCTGGGCTCCCCTGGGCCCAGCACCCCTGGAAGTAGGAAGAAAACAACTGAACATCGTGTTCTGTCAAAGGTCTCCACTCACATGTGCTGGAGAGCAGGTTGCCCTTTGAAATGGGTGCCTGGTTACCAGAGTTCTAAGATCAGTTGGGGCATATCATTAAGGATGTGAGGTCACCCTTTCAGGATTCTAATACCTGGGGCCCTTCGTTCAGTCACACCTCTCCGTAGCCCCTTCAGTTGACTCTTGACCTCTCTTCCCCGGGACTGTACACAATGAGCCCCAAATGCCAGAGGCACCATTCTCTGGAAATGGCCCTCAGGTCCTCCCTTTCAGGAGAAAGAGCTGAAGTCAAACCTTTGTTCTCTTTCCTTTCCCACTTCTGTGTCCTCAATCATTCTGTCTCGCCTAGTGCCCACATTCCCAACCTGCATAGTGGGGACCAGGGAGAATCTACTTCTTTGGGACATCTTGGGGGTGTGTGGAGATCGTATTTGTGGTATGTGTGCGATGGTATCACAGGAATCAGAGGTACACATTGAAGGCCAGAAGAATTGCAAGAAGGGATGGGACTTGGCCTGGATGAATGCTCCCAGGAGTCCTGGGTCCCGGCTTTGTGTCATTTTGGAACCATCCCTTTCCTTCTTGGCGTCATTATACTGGGGCACCATGATGGGGTGGAAATGCTTAGCGAGTGGCTTCTGAGCCTCGGGATATACTCAATGTGATGAAATAGCATGCCTCGTGCGTCTCCAGATGTCATGCAAAGAGTTTCGCACTTCCTAGTTACTTTTCTCATGTTCCACTTCTCCCTTGTTCCTCTTTTCTTCTCTCACCCTGAAGCAAAAATACAGCCCAGGTGGTTGGGGCTGGCATCAATCGAGGCTCACAGTGCCAGGAACGGAGTCAGTGGCAAGGACAACATGCGCCCAGATACTCAGATTCTGAGTCGAATGGCTCCCTGAATGATGGGTGCTAACTTGGGGGAAAATCTTTTGCTAGTCCAGCCTCAGTCACAACCACGGGCTCAGAAGAACTGTGGTCCCTAGGCTCTTCATCCCAGGGGCATGTTGACCTTCACTCGCATGGCCCAACACTGGGACAATCAGTTCCTACGTGACTCCTTCTTTGCAGTGAAGGAACATCCTCCCTCTCACCAGCAGTGTTCCTCTTTAGGGCTGACCTGTGCCCTTCTGCAGCTCCCTGGTCATCAGCTTCATCCAGCGGGGGGGGGGGGGGTGCTGTAAACTGAGGGGTCACTGAAGCTCCCGAGCATCTAGGGTTCCTGCTCTCCCACTGACAGCTCCTCCTCCTCCCTCCCCCAGGCCTGCCAGATTCTGGCAAACTTCTGCTCCCTGCATGCCATCCTCACAGCTCTGCAGAGTGTCTCCATTCACCGCCTGAAGAGGACATGGGACAACGTTTCCAGGTGAGTAGGCTTCTCTCCAGGAAGGGATCAGGATGGAGGCAGGATCTCCCACAGGCCTGTCCTTTTCCCCTTGGTCAGCTGGGACTTCCTGGGAGGCAGCAAACCCTGATCAAAGGACTTGGGCCTGGGGCTGCTTCTCTCAGCCTTCCTGGGAACAGGCCACCATGCCTCCTGCTGGAGAAATCCAATTTCCTCCATGCCCTACCATGGGCTGAGCTGAATTCCATATTTCCACGTGGTGACTTGGCAGCCACTGAACTCTCTGCCCATGGTTCAACTAAAACTGCACCCAATCCAAGCTGTTCAATTAAGCGGGGAAGGGACGCCCAGGAGGACGCCCAGGAGAACTCCCTCCCATGTCCTCCTCAGAGGAGCCCAGAGAAAACCCTCAGCCAGCCCGTTGGACATGTGGGGGTTCTCCAAGAAAAAGGACTCGCACTCTACCCTGCCACGTTGTGTCTCCCCTGAGCCTAACTTCTTTCCCTCTCTTCAGGAAGAGCTGTCACACACTCTCAAAGCTCTGCAGAGAAGACAACCCCAGGACAGGAAACTACTCTTCAAGGCAGCACAGAAGGTGCAGGGCTAGAAGGAGAGGACGGGTGTGAGGAGGCATGATCATGTGTGGATAAAGTAGGGAATGGCCTGAAGCATTCCTCGGGGAGCAGAAGCCTTTGGCATGAACGTGTTGACAGCCTGGTCTGAAGATTCACCCTGGGGCTGGGGCTGTCTGGCTCTATTCACATCTATGCTGAGTTAGGAACTAGGATGTTCAGCCATCCTGCATTTCCTTACGCAGTTCTTGGCAAGGCAGTGGTGCCCTTCAGGACCCACCCTCTTGGTCAGGTCCATGGTAGCCACTGCTCTCTGTCTGGGGTCCGATGGAACAGAGACTGGTTCTCCCATGCCAGGATAAAGTTTCATACACTTGACCAGAGAATCCTCACACTCTCCTTGCTGGCCAAGGGGACTGTCAGGTCTGGGGGTTCTGAAGTTCCTGGTCTCCAACATCTACCAGGTGACACACCCATGTTCCACTCACTTGTCTGAAATGGGGAACTCACCTGACCCAGTAGACCAAGACACAGATGGAATGGGAGCAGGGGAGAAGCATCTATCATGCAAATGGATGCGAAATGAAGCATGGTAGGAATACTTCTATCCAGACACAACAGATAAAAAAGGGGGAGGTAGGAAGACCCAAAGAAGGACACTACTTCATCATAATGGAGACCATGGAATAAGAGCGAACATCATGAAATATTTAGACACCCAACATAGGGGCACCCAAAGGCATCCAACAGTTCATAACAAACATAAAGGAACCTTGACAGCAATACCATACAGTGGGGGACTCTAACACCCCACATCTATTAATGGAGACGTGATCCAAACTGACAATCAACAAGGAATCAATGGTTTTGAGGGATGCACTCATTTGAACACATAGATGCAGAACCTTCCACCCTGAAACAGCAGAATCCGTAGTGCTTACAAGTGCACATGGAACATTCTCCAGAATAGATCACACGTTAGGGCACAACCCAAGTCTCAACAAACTCCAAAAGATGGATATCATACCATGCATCATTTCTGAGCATGACACTATGGAACTCCAAATGAACCCCAAGAGCAAATCTGGAGAGACCATGAATCCATGGAGTTTAAATTACATGCACCCAACAAGGACTGGGTCAACCGAGAATCCAAAGAGGAAATCCAAAATTCAATGGAAGCAAAAGGACAAGCCAAGGGTCCCCAAACTTGCAGATACAGTGCAAGGGAATCGAAGAAGACAGGATCCAGCACCACAAGAAAAATCCCCAATACTGTAAGCTGACACAAAAGGACCTAGCAAAAGTACAACACAGAGCTCCTGAGCAGTCGCTCAGTCTGAGCAAGTTGGAGCTCCTGCTGTTGGGTGCATGCTTAGCTTCCATCTCAACTCTAAGTCCCAGAATGGGGGGGGGGGGTATTTCCTTACTTCCAGAACCATCCCCACCAGGGCCACTGGGGAATCAACCTTTCAGGGGATTCTTGGCAGAGAGAAATTGCCAAAAAGGCCCAGGAAACAACCACCCCTTCCCTGCTGGTGGATCAAGGTGGCCAATTAGCTTTCCCTCTGTGGAACATTCCACAGTGCTTTTGGGGGGATGATCCTCTCAGGTTCTGATGCCCAGGGTATCATGGCAAAGTGCAGATTCCAATTGAGAAACCCTGGGAGGGACCTGACCCTTTGCATTTCCAGCATGCTCAGAGCTGATGCTTGGGCCACCAGTCCCTGGAGCACATGGAGAAACAACTTGTCAGCGGACCAGTGGACAAAATGTTCTCTCTTTCACCACAAAGAAGAGATTGATCAGCAACAGTCTGGCAGCCACAAAGAGGTGTTTGATTGTCAGGAAGATCAACAGCCAGGCAGGGCTTTGTCCACCCCCACAGGCCTCTCCTTCTGTTCTCCAGGGTATAGGGAGGCAGGATGGGAGGAAAGACAGTTTGTTCAGTGGAAGCTAAATCCTGAGCTTGAGTTCCTTTTGACCTAGTAGACTGGGTACTCCTAGGAGGCTTCCTCTCTGGCCTCTATGGAAGGCCATTCTAAACACCAGTGCTTGCTTCCCAAGTGCTGGGATCCTGGGCAGAAAGCGACGGAACACAAGAGAGTCACAGGGAAGTGACACAGTTTGATCATGAAAGCTTGGAGTTGTGAAAGACCATCTCTTGCCCTATGTTCCCTTGGTCAGAAACCTCTCAGCAACCACTCAGAGGATAGACAGGCAGGTACATAGCAGGGACAGGGATCCCTGGGAGCCACTGTCAACCGAACCTGGTGGTCTCTTCATCACAATTCACACAGACCAAGATACTGAGGTAAGACTTAACATCCGTGAGTGTTACGTTAACATAGGTTTTTGATTCATGGGTGACTTTTCAGAAACAGAAAAGAAGAATAAAGGGAATAAGGAAAGAGAGGCAATTAAAGAAAAAACAGACTCAAATATAGAGAGCATACTGGTGGGAACCAGGTGGGGGGATGGGTGGAAGAGGGCGGGGGATTAAGAGTACACTTATTGTGCTGAGCACTGAGTCATATACAGAAATCCTGAATCCCTACTGTTCACCTGAAACGATGAAATCCCTGAAGGTCAATTAGACTGTATTTTCAAAAATTTCTTTGAAAGATGGTATTAGGAGATCAAAGATGAGATTATGCTCTGAGAGTTTCATAATCAGGTCTCCTCAGGCTGAACATAAATGTACATTAAAGATCAATGAAAAAGTCCAAAGACAAATGTGAAGTCTGTTGATATGGAAAGGAAAGGGCCCACCTCTTTGTTCACAGAAATGATACCTTCCTATGCTATTGGCTGTTGTAAAAACATTTCACTCATGTCCCCTTGGATCTATGCTCCTCTGGTGTTTCCATTCTACTTGGTTGTGTGTCTTCATGAAGTAGTTGAAGGAATGATCCTATCCCTTGTTTCATGGACTAATCCATAGTTGGCTCTTTCTAGCCCCTGGAAGATTGGAGCTGGAGGGCCTTCTGGAAAATATAGCACAACTGGATCTCTCATCGTTTTCCAGAGAAGGAAAGGGAGGCCCCACAAGGGCACCAATGGAACAGTAACACAGAGGAGGTTCTCCCGACACCCGCTTCAGGATCCCAACTCACTGAGCAAGAGGGAAGAGCCCCCGTCCCTCCAGACACAATGGACACATCACTGGAATGGGCCATTTCTCAGGAAAAGTGAAATGCGGTCAAACATGGAAAGATACAAAATAACATCCCTGAAAGAAAGCCCGCTGTGATCCCCTGCCCTGGGTTTTAAGTCCCACCTATGTGTGAAGCCATTTGATAATCACAGGGGAAGGGAGGGAAAACTGAATGGGAAGTCACCAGAGAGGGAGAAAAACGATGAGAGGCTCTTACCTAAGAAACAAGCAGAGGGTTGCTGGAGGGGAGGTGGGTGCGGCTATGGGGTAATTTGGACAGGAGCATAAAGGAGGGCATGCGATGTGATGAGCACTGGGGGTGATACACAGCTGATGAATGATTGAGCACTACCTCGGAAGCTAATGAGGTACTGTATGGTGCCTAACTGACTTTCAACAACAACAACAACAACAACAACAACAACAACAACAACAACAACAACAAAATACAATCCAAAGTTCTGTGTTTTCTTGATTTTCAATGTGGAAAATACTGGATGATTTCTTGTCTTCCCTCCAGCAAGGGAATGAGACAGCCTATTCATGAGGAAGCAATTCTCAGGACACTCTACCTTTTTCAGCCCTAAAGAGGTTTTCAATCATGCTTTCACCAGTTGCAGTCCTTATGCCGTTCTAGTCTATTTGGAGCACTCTTGATAGGGGGGCAAGCACTTTTTTTTCTTCAAGGTGACTCACCCCAAGCAGTTAATATCCCTAGTTGCCACAGGAGTTACTACAGGTGTGCCCCCTCCATCCTTTACAAGGGCCTTAGTGCAAGTTTTCCAGAAAAGTGGTATGAACACTTGTGGCTGCAAGTTGGATCCTGGATGACGTCCATCCCTTTGTTCACCTGTGGGACTGGTAGGGGCAGTGTCTCAATCTCAGTCCGGGAGGTGCAAGAGCTCTCCAGCTCACCTTCAGACACGGCCCTCCCCTTTCTCCCATAGAAGAACCTGCAGAACTAAGTGATCATGAACTGGGAACACACAACAAGGGTACAAAGGTCTTACCTAAATTCAGCTCAGCATGGCAATGACAGGCTGGTCCCTCTTGGAGGTTGCTCCCAGTGTCCTTGAGTCATTTGAAACTTCTTGGTGACTGACTCCAGACAGTGGCTCACCATAATAGAGGGATGAGAAGTTCCTCGGAGACAGGTGTTACCACACCACTATCATCACCCTCTGTCGTGGAAGAAGTCTATGTCCCTCATCGGATTAAGAAACCTTTCAAACAGGACTGGAGCAGAGTGCAATAAAAGGCTCCCTTTGAAGAAGGCCTGAGATTGGGGACATGTCCAGTCATACATCTCACTGTTCCCATCACCACACAGGTGGTGTCCAAAATGGGCAGGGTACTATTTCCAGTACACAGCTCCTGCTCATCCACCGTGCCTATTCCTATCATCATGCCATCGCATCTGGTCAGGACCCCAGCTTCTGGCCTGTGCTTCTCCAGTTCATGCTGCTGCCTGCCTCCACCAATGATCCTGTTTCATCTCTGCATTTGGAGCTCCACAGCATTCATCTTCATCAGCTTCACAAAACAGAATGATTTCATGGATATGACATGCAAGGCACAGAATGGAAAAGAAAAAGAAACTCACACACTGGACATTCAGAATACTTAAAATCTTTGTAACTTGAATGACATTATCAACCAAGGGAAAGCATAGTCCAAAAGTCGGAAGAGCATGTTTGCAAACCATGTATCTGACAGGTTCTCAATAGCCACACTATCTAGAGATCCCAGAAACTCAACGACAATGACAACAACAGCAACAACAGAGAAACAAATCAAATGTGATGTGTGGGTGTACAAATGGGGAAGAGACATCACCTCAAAGCTAAGACGCATGGAAGGAAATTGGAAAGGATAGTTCCCATCACTAATTTTTTGGGAAATCCTATTTATAACAAGCAATGAGATACCATTATGCATCCATGAGGTTGACTACCCACAGAAGAATTAAAACGAAACCAAGCAAAACAAAACAAAAACAAAGTCTCAGGAGAAAGGGAAAGATAAGTGTTGGCAAAGACATAGAGAAGTAGGAACCTTGGTGACTGGGTGTGGTAGAAATGTTTAATGGCATGGTTGTGAAATCAGTATGGCTGTTCTTCACAAAAATCAACTTCAGCGGGACACCTGGGTGGCTCAGTCTGTTGAGTGTCTGCCTTTGGATCAGGTCATGGTCCCAGGATCCTGGGATGGAGTCCCGCATTGGGCTTCTTGCTCAGCCAGGAGTCTGCTTCTTTCCTGCCTGCTCTGCCTGCCACTTCTCCTGCTTCTGCATGCTGCTTTCTCACACTGACAAATGAATAAATAAAATGCTTTTTAAAAATCAACTTTAGAATTACCATGTGTTTCAGTACTTGCCTTTCTGTGGTAGATACCCAAATTAATGAAGAGTATGGTCTTGATGACTTATCTGAGCACACCTTTTCATGACAACATTGTTCCTAAAAGCTAATCCATGAATGCAATCCATGTATCTGTCCAGGGAGGAACAGATGTTGTATATGCAGATGTTGGGATAGTATTCATTCTGGAAAGAGGACGAAACATTGACATGCTCCACCCCATGGGTGAACCTTGAAGATAATATGCTAAGTGAGAGGAGTATGAATGAAGATACCAACTTTGACTCCACTCTTAGGACCTACCTAAAGTAGGTCCTTTCTGTTCCGAAGGACAGAAATTAGAATGGTGTTTGCCAAGGGCTGGAAGGGGGTGCTCATGGGAAGTCTGACTCATGCTAAAGAGGTTTGGATTGACAAGATGCAATGAGATGGGAAGGTAGGTTCCAGGGAGGTTGGACAAAGACATTAATGCTTTTAAGACATTTAGAATGTACTCCTTGAACTTCATGGACTTCATGACCTAACAATAAATTACACTGGAAAGTGTAATTTGCTAAGATGGAGAAATGAACACAGGACCATTTCATCTGGCCATTTATAACCTTCCAGGTAGGTCCTATCTCAGCCATTTGATTTCAGCCATTTTCCTTGAGACAACTTGGAGCAAACAAAATGTTGTCCTTCTGTGCCTACTTCAAGGTTTAAAATCAGAATTGCCTAAAACAGGACAACTTTATGCGAGAAGGTAATTTTCAGAGTTAATGTCTTGAGACATTTTATTCCTTGGTCATGTTTTGAAACAAAACCCAAATTGAACATTCTACTTCATTACTGGAATTTCATTCACTGATTTTTCAACTCAGAACCCAGTGTTGATGCACGTGGCATGGATGTTACTATGCCTATCATAATCTACCGACTTTAGGTTCTGCTGTTTTCAGTTTGGTTTACTTGTCATTCCTTTGCCAAGTCAACTTTCCTGAGGCTCATTATGAATGGTAAAATATCTTTGGACCCAGTTTTATTGAAAGAATTGACTGAGCACTCTGCACGTCTCAGCTACACAATGTAATGATTTCATTTTCCTAGGCTCTAAAATGATGACCAGAATAAGTTGAGTTGACCACCATCATCTCTTAGAGATACAAAGAGAAAGGAAAGAGCAAAGAAAGGAAAGGTTCTTCTTTGGGTCATGAGAACTCTCAAAATTGGCTCTCTTAACACCTCTCAAATACGCCATAGAGCAGTATGAACTATAGTTATAAGTTTGTACATGACATCCTTCTTATATCTTTCTCTTACAACTGGAAGTTTGTAGCTCTCCATGATTCCCTCAATCCCTGCCCCACCCCCCGCACTATGCTTATGGTTCCTTCAATCTGAAGGCTTTTGCTGAGTTCATTTTTCTCCTTTTCTCTTCTTGGTTTCAGATTCCATGTAGAAGGGAAAAATACATCTTGTAGTATCTTTCTATATCTCTATCCCTGCATACCTTAGTATTGGCCTTCCTCTCTCTCATTTATTTCATGTGGCTTAAAAGTCCAGGTGTCATCACATTTGCCATGATTTCCTTTCCTTATGAATGAATAATATCCTAATATAGATTTAAACTCTTCTTTACCCAGTCATCACTAATGGGCATGGTTGTTTACAGTGTCTTGTCTGTTGTAATTAATGCTAGAAGAAGAAGAAGAAGAAGAAGAAGAAGAAGAAGAAGAAGAAGAAGAAGAAGAAGAAGAAGAAATAATAGTCTTTGAGCGTGGAGGTGGGTGCACAGATTTCTTGAACATATCCCTTGATTTTTTTTCATTATTGTGTTATGACAGTCACCATTAAATGTAACATTAGTTTTTGATGCAGTGTTTCAAGATTGTTTATGTACAACAACAAGTGCTCCATGCAATATGTGCCCTCCTTAATAATCCCCACAAGGCACACACAACTCCACTCCAAAATCCTCAGCTTGTTTCTGAGAGTCCACAGTCTCTCTTGGTTCATCTCCCATTCAGATTTACCCCAATTCACTGTTCCTTTCCTTCTTCCAATGTCCTCCGTGTTAATCCTTAGGTTCCACGAGTGAAACCATATGCTAATTTCTTTCTCTGCTTGACTTCTTTCACTCAGCACCATTTCCTCCAGTCCCATCCATGTTGATGCAAAAGTTGTATATTCATCCTTTCTGATGGCTGAGTAATATTCCATTGTATATATGGACCAAAGCTTCTTTATCCATCCTCTGTTGAAGAGTGTCTTGACTGTTCCCACAGTTTGGCTATTGTGGATATTGCTACCATGAACCTCAGGGTACATATGGCCCTTCTTTTCACAACATCTGTATTCCTTGGTTTTCTGTATGCCAAAGCTACTTGTTCATGGACCACATGGAGAAACGTGTCAGCAGTCCAATCCAAAAATGTTCACTGCTTTCAGCACAAGTGAATCAGCACAAGTGATTTCAGCACAATGATTTATCAGCACCAGTTTGACATAAACAAAGAGGCATTTTGAATGCCAGGAAAATGAACAGCCAGGACAGGGCTTTGTCCACCCCTGCAGGGATCTCCTTGTGTTCTCTTCCTCAGTAGGTTGAGTCAGGATGGAAGGCATCAATAGTGAATGGGTTTCATTATGCTGGTGTCTTCCCTTTCTTGTGCCCTCGTGGATCTCTGTGATGTGTGTAGAACACAAACTCCTTTTAAGAGGGGTGGCTAAAGCTGAAAATGGGTAAGGTGGGAGCCTGAGTTCCTGAGTCAGCCCTGACATGTGGGCAGAGGCAGGCGCTGGCGGCCACCCTGTGTGTGGTGCACAGGGTTACTTGGAAATCCACATGAATGGGCTGGGGGAGCTTGTGAGGGGAGTGGCATGAGGCACTGCTACAAACTACACTGATTTCCCAAAGGATTTTACAAGTGCTCACACAAGTTTTAACCTGAATCCTCTGGGTCTTTTATGAACAGGGAGATTATAGTCAGGCATCAGTACAGCCTAAGGATGTAGCAGAAAGACAGGGTCTGATACTTGTCCCCTGAGGACTCTGGAGGGGTGAGGCTGGCTGGGTATAGATTTGGGATAAAGGCACCAAGGAACAAAGGGGCTCAGGAGGAAAAAGAGCTGTGACCTGGCAATACAATGGAAGGAGGAATACCATTGCACTGAAAACTGAGACTGGTTCCTGAGAGTGTCCTTAAAAACTCCAAATTAGAGAAAATGGTCTCAATCAAGCCCTCAGAAAGAAAACACACACCAAAAAAATAATGGACATTTATGAAGGGCTTAGGAAGCCAGATGTTCCAGTGAACTGAGCACCAATCCACAGGTGGAATCTGGGAGGGAAAAACCATTGGGTGGCCATGACCTGAGAAGTGACCTTAGACCAGTCACATTGCCTTTCATTTTCCACGTCTGCTGGGTACAGAGGATGACTTCCAGTTCCAAAGTTAGCAGGCCTACAACAGAATGCACTTCAAAATGTATACCTCATTCCGTTTTTTTTACAAAAGATAATTTGGGGGCACCTGGGTGGCCCAGTCAGTTGAGCCTCTGCCTTCAGCTCAGATCATGATACCAGAAACCTGGGATCAAGTCCCATGTCAGGCTCCCTGCTCAACAAAGAGTCTGCTTCTCCTTCTTCCTCTGTCTCTCCTCCCTGCTCATGCTCTCTTTAAAGTATATCTACCTATAGGGGTGCCTGGGAGGCTCAGTTGGTTAAGCGACTGCCTTCGGTTCCGGTCATGATCCCAGAGTCCTGGGATCGAGTCCCACATCAGACTCCCAGCTACATGGGGAGTCTGTTTCTCCCTCTGACCTCCCCTCTCTTGCTCTCTCACTCTGTCTCTCTCTCTCAAATAAATAAATAAAATCTAAAATAAAATCTGTATATATATATATATGTGTGTGTGTATAGGTATATATATATATATACCTATATATAGGTATATATACCTATATCTCTATCTATAGATAGATAGATAGATAGATAGATAGATTTTTAAACAGAATTTGGAAGCCTTGATGAATTACCTCTCTGTGAATGCCAAGTAGGGGATTAGAATTTTCCAGAATAAGAGTACCAAATGTGCCAAATACCACACCCCCTTATCATCTTTAGGAGAAAGTTTTTTTAAACAAACACCACTTGATGAGTTTTGACACACAAACATCATCCTCAAAAGTTCCCTGATGCCCTTATAATCCTTCCTTCCCTCAACCATCCTGTCACCAGGTAATCACTTGTTGCTTGATTACTTGCTTGATTTGTTTATTTATTTTTGTGCAAGTGTGCTCTTTATTTTTTATTTAAATTCCATTCATTAGCATGCAAAGTATTATTAGTTTCAGAGTTAGGGGCCACGGATTCCTCAGTCTCATATAATACCCAGTGCTCATTACATCATGTGCCCTCCTTAATGTCGATCACCCAGTTACCCTATACTCCCACCTACTTCCCCTCAAGCAACCCTCAGTTTGTTTCCTATGATTAAGAGTCTCTTATGGTTTGTCTCCCTCTCTTTCATCTTCTTTCCTTCTTCCTCTCTTCCCCTATGATCCTGTTTTGTTTTATAAATTCCTAAGCTGAGTGAGATCATATGATAATTGTTTTTCTCTGATTAACTTATTTTGCTTAGCATAATACCTTCCAGTTCCATGCACATAATTGCAAATGGAAAGATTTCATATTTCTTGATGGCTAAGTAGTATTCCCTTATATATACCACATTTATACCATTCCATGTATATACCACATCTTCTTTATGCATTCATCTGTCAATGGACACCTGGACTCTTTCCATAGTTTGGCTATTGTGGACATTGTTGCTAGAAACAGTGGGGTGCATGGGTCCCTTTGGATCACTACATTTGTGTCTTTGGGGTAAATACCTAGTAGTGCAATTGCTGGGTCATAGGGTAGTTCTATTTTTAACTTTTTGAGGAACCTCTGAATTGTTCTCCAGAGTGCTCTACTAGTTTGCATTCTCACCAAAGGGCCAGAGGGTTCCCCTTTCTTCTCACCCTCACCAACATCTGTCATTTCCTGACTTGTTAATTCTAGCCATTCTGACCACTGTGAGGTGGTATCTCATTATGGTTTTGATTGGTATTTCCCTGATGCCAAGTGATATTGAGCATTCTTTCATGTGTCTGTTGGCCATTTGCTTGTATTCTTTGGAGAAATGTCTATTCCTATGTTCTGCCCACTTCTTGATTGGATTATTTCTTTTTTGGGGTGTTGAGTTTGGTAAGTTCTTTATAGATTTGATGTACTAGCCCTTTATCTGATAAGACATTTGCAAATATCTTCTCCCATTCTGTCAGTTGTCTTTTGGTTTGGTTGATAGTTTCCTTTGCTGTGCAAAAGCTTTTTATCATCATGAAGTCCCAATAGTTCATTTTTGCCTTTGTTTCCACTGCTTCCTGTCACTTTAACTTTGCATCCCCTGAATTTTATGCACATGGAAACAGGATGTATACTATGTACAGTATGGCTTTTTTACTCACCATAATAATTTTCAGATTCAACTTTATTGTGTGCATCAATAGTTTGTTGCTTTTTGTTGCTGAGTAATATTCCACCATATGGATACACTAAAATTTGTTCATCCATTCACCTTTTGATGAACACTTCAGTTTTGTCAAGTTTGCTTTTCTAGATTAAGCTGCTGTGAATTGTCATGTCCACATCTTTGTATGGACATGTATCTTCATTTCTCTGAAAATAGGAAACCTACACAGAATGGGAAACATACCTTTTTAAGAAACTGCCAAATTATTTTCCCAAGTGGTTGTACCATTTTACATGTCTATCAGCAGACTGGGACAATTGCAGTTGCTTCACGTCCTTGCCAAAACTTGGTATGGTCAGACATTTTAATGTTAATTGTACTTGTAGATTTTGTAGTCGTGTCTCAATCTGATTTTCGTTTGCCTTTCCTTAATGACTAATGATGTGGCACATCTTTTCATGCATATATTTGACATTGTAAATCCTTCTTTGGGGGAAGTGGCTGTTCAGGTCTTTTACCCTTAAGAAAAAAGGATTGTCTTAATATAGAGTTCTAAGAATTGTTTATATATTCTAGATACAAGTCTTCTTCAGATATATGTTTTGTAAACATCTTCTCCCACTTTATGTCTCATGGACGATTTTTGAGAATGAAGAAGTTATAGCTTGGAAGGTAGATGGTACTTCCACTCTGGTGTAATTCGTTCTAGAGTTTCTGGTCCTTTAGTAGCTCCTTCTGCTGCCAGACCTCCCTCCAATTCTCTCTCATCACAGTGACATGGAAACATCAGGTCATCTCCATTTAAATACTGCAGGTCAGTTATGGCCTCAACTGCCCACACTCCACCTCATTTGAAGCAATGGTGCCACATTTCCACAATTTTCTTCCTTGCTTGGTAACACATAGGAACTATTTTTTCCTCATATATCAGATTATTACACTATATTTTTAATACAAGCAATGTTGTCAGTTATAGCTCAGTTGAAAAAACAACAACAACACCAACAACAACAAAAAACAAGCATCCTGTAGCAGTTACGATAGCTGCATAACAAATGACCCCAAATCTTACAGTCCAAATAAACACCCTTTGTTATTGCTCAGAAGTCTACAGTTCCACAGTTAGGAGGTAAGCTCCACTGATCTCAGGTGGGCTCTCTTACATGCCTGCAGTCATATGGAGTCTCAGTCTCTCTATTTGCAAGGGGTTCACCTGAATTCAGCCACCATATTACCGTTAACCTGCTGTTTCTGTCCCTGTGCTTTCAGTTCACTGCATTATCATACTAACATGGCTTCCAGCAGGCTGTGGGATCCCTCTTATGAACTGCTGGGCTCAGAGGGTTTGTAGACCTCTAGGACTGTCTTGTTTGGATTCTCAAGAAAATGTTTCTGAGAAAAACATTTGAGTCTAAGTAGCTTATTCCAGGAAGTAGAGAAGTGGAGATGGAAAAGAAGGTAGAGGGGCAGCCAATACAGTGTCTGTGTTAATGAAGAGGCAACCACTGTGGGAAACTGGGGCACTGTGCCACTGGGGATGTGCTTCCGTATTGTCCCATCCAAGGGACGACGAATGGAACCTTTTCTGGGCTAAGAATCATCTGGTGAGAGGTACATGAGCTTCTTTCCTCCTTAATCAGGGCTTTGACTCTGAGGGTTCTCCCTCAAAGCTTTGCTGCAAAGGAGTTGCTGGCCCTGGAGGCTGGGTCTAGTCTGGCCAGCTAGGTTCCCATTGACCTATTTTAAGTCCACAACAAGTAAGCAACATCTGCCATGTTCAAGGACCTGATGGGTAATCACAAATTGCAAAGCACTGAAACAATACCAGTAATAAGTCGACCTGTTCTCCTACAGAGCAGAATCATCTAAAGCCACTTTGGGGAGGAACCAAAGGGGCTTAATTTCTGCATGTAAGGGTACTGTGCCAGTAGTGCATTGGCTGTACCTTTCATGGATTTGCTGTGGACCACTAGGATGGAATGCCCATCAGAAGCCAGTACTCCATCTCCAGCATGCATCACCAAACAGAAAGATGCTTTTCATGAAGCAGCAGATATTTTTAGTGATTTATCAGGAAACTCTTTGTTACATGGGATGATGGATGACTGCAGAACATTAGAGAAATCCCTGCAGCCTCATAATTTGAGAGTCTCTGAAGGAATTGAAGTTGAATGCAAGCAAACTTAACAGTAAAAGAGTCTACAATGCCCTAATTTCTCAGAAGATATTGTGTCAAAACTTGCACAATGTGGCTTCTAACCTACTGTGTTCACAAAGTGAACAAGGGCTGTGACAAATCCCTGCTTCCAATTCACAGAGTCTCTCCCAGACTCTGACTCAATGTTTCCAGACCTGCATATTATTCTGCCTTTCAGATTTTCACCATCTCACAAGGCTGTGTTGGACCACCGTTTGGGCTTTTGTCCCCTCTCCTGCCTATCACCAGCCACACTTTCAATCTATTGTATAGATGGATACCAGCCTGAATAGCTTCTTAGGTTTCAGCAGCCTCAGCACTATCGACATTCACACACAGGTTAATTGATAAACACATTCATTTATTTCAGGAAATAGTCTTGAAAGTATCTGTGTGACCAATATTAGGGGGCTCAGCAAACACAAAGCCCCAATATTACTTACACTGTCTCAATGTCAAACATTCCATTTCAAAGGCAGGGGAAAATAGTAACGTTCTAGTAGAAAGGCCACAGGGCAGGAGTAATTCTAAGTCAGGACAAGGACAGTTTTTTGTTCTATTCTGGCCTTCAGTTGATTGGATGTGACCCACCCACACTGGAGAGGACAATCTGCTTCACTGTTCACCAGCTTAAATGATAATCTCATTCAGAAATACCCTCCACAGACACATAACAGACAAGAACACTGTTTGACCAAAATATCAGGGCACCCCAGAACCCACTCAATTTGACACATAAAATTAACACATAAAATTAACCATCCTAATATTCTTCATTTCTTCCAGAAGCCCCAAGTATGGAGGTGCCTTAGTTCATTAAATCAGTCTCTGTTCATGGATATCTGATGATTTTTCATCTTTTGTTATTGTAAGTAGCTCCATGATGAATAGCCCTATGCATACATATTCCATTTGCTTGCCACTGTATGGGTGGATCAGCTTCCCACTCGTGGAATTTCTGGATCAATGGGTAAATGCATACGTAATTGACCTCCCTGGGGACTGTACCATTTTGCATTCTAACAACAGTGCCTGAAAGCACTTGTTCCTAAGGAAACAAGGATCCATGTTTGGTCAAGAACACCACCACTCTTGGCTATGGAGATTGGTTTAGGACCCAGCTGGCCAATGGGAGGGACTGATGAGAGTTTTTGTGGAAGCATGAGGACAGAGAAGCTGTCTCACCCTAGCAATGGCTCAGCTAGCTGTTGTAAACCTCCCGGGTTTAGGGGCAGCCACGTACAGAAAGCCTGGTCAAGAATGATACCAACAGGGAGGAGTCAAGATGGCGGAGAAGTAGCAGCCTGAGACTACATCAGGTAGCAGGAGATCAGCTCGATAGCTTATCTAAACATTGCAAACACCTACAAATCCAACGGGAGAGCGAAGAGAAGAAGAACAGTAACTCTAGAAACAGAAAATCAACCACTTTCTGAAAGGCAGGACTGGCGGAGAAGTGAATCTAAAACGACGGGAAGATAGACCGCGGGGGGAGGGGCCGGCTCCCGGCAAGCGGCGGAGCAACTGAGCACAAAATCAGGACTTTTAAAAGTCTGTTCCACTGAGGGACATTGCTCCAGAGGCTAAACCAGGGTGAAGCCCACGCGGGGTCAGCGTGGCCCCAGGCCCTGCAGGGTCACAGAAGGATCGGGGGTGTCGGAGTGTCGGAGAGCTCGCAGGTATTAGAACGGAGAAGCCGGCTGCAGAGACAGAGCCGAGGACTGAACTCTCAGCTCGGGGTTACCTTGAACTGGTCGCGGGCTGGGTGAGCTCGGAGCGCGGCTGGAGGCTGGGGATATGGGAGTGATTGGGTGCTGTCCTCTGGGGGCGCACTGAGGAGTGGGGCCCCAGGCTCTCGGCTCCTCCGGGCCGGAGACTAGGAGGCTGCCATTTTCATTCCCATCCTCCGGAACTCTACGGAAAGCGTTCAGGGAACAGAAGCTCCCAAAAGCGAATCCGAGCCGATTACTTAGTCCGGCCGCCGGTAAGGGCGGTGCAATCCCGCCTTGGGCAAAGACACTTGAGAGTCACTACAACAGGCCCCTCCCCCAGAAGATCAACAAAATATCCAGCCAGGACGAAGTTCATCTATCAAGGAGAAAGCAGGTTCATTCCTAAGACAGAAGAGCAATTCCAGAGGAGGAGAAAGCAAAGCACGGAACTCATGGCTTTCTCCCCATGATTCTTTAGTCTTGCGGCTACTTCAATTTTTTTTTTCTTTTTTCAATTTTTTTTCTTTTTTCTTTTTTCTTCTTCTGCTAAATTTTTTTAAAAAACTTTTACCCTTTTCTTTTTTAACGTTTTTTGACTAGTTCATCTAAATATATATATTTTTTCTTTCTTTTTTATATTTTTTTATTTGTTTTATATTTTAAATTTTTTTCTTTTTTTTTCTTTTTTTTTTTCAGAACCTGTTTTTATCCCCTTTCTCCCCCCCACAATTAGGGGTCTCTTCTGATTTGGTTACAGTGCATTTTTCAGGGGTCTTTGCCACCGTTTTAATTTATTTGCTCCTTCATATCCTCTTATCTGGACAAATGACAAGGCGGAAAAAATCACCACAAACAAAAGAACAAGAGACAGTACCGAAGGCTAGGGACCTAATCAACACAGACATTGTTAATATGTCAGATCAAGAGTTCAGAATGATGATTCTGAACATTCTAGCCGGGCTCGAAAAAGGCATGTAAGATATTAGAGAAACCCTCTCTGGAGATATTAAAGCCCTTTCTGGAGAAATTAAAGAACTAAAATCTAACCAAGTTGAAATCAAAAAAGCTATTAATGAGGTGCAATCAAAAATGGAGGCTCTCACTGCTAGGATCAATGAGGCAGAAGAAAGAATTAGTGATATAGAAGACCAAATGACAGAGAATAAAGAAGCCAAGCAAAAGAGGGACAAACAGCTACTGGACCATGAGGGGAGAATTCGAGAGATAAGTGACACCATAAGACGAAACAACATTAGAATAATTGGGATTCCAGAAGAAGAAGAAACAGAGAGGGGAGCAGAAGGTCTATTGGAGAGAATCATTGGAGAGAATTTCCCTAATATGGCAAAGGGAACAAGCATCAAAATCCAGGAGATGCAGAGAACCCCCCTCAAAGTCAACAAGAATAGGTCCACACCCCGTCACCTAATAGTAAAATTGACAAGTCTTAGTGACAAAGAGAAAATCCTGAAAGCAGCCCGAGAAAAGAAGTCTGTAACATACAATGGTAAAAATATTAGATTGGCGGCAGACTTATCCACAGAGACCTGGCAGGCCAGAAAGAGCTGGCATGATACATTCAGAGCACTAAAGGAGAAAAAAATGCAGCCAAGAATACTCTATCCAGCTAGGCTATCATTGAAAATAGAAGGAGAGATCAAAAGCTTCCAGGACAAACAAAAACTGAAAGAATTTGCAAACACCAAACCAGCTCTACAGGAAATATTGAAAGGGGTCCTCTAAGCAAAGAGAGAGCCTAAAAGTAGTAGATCAGAAAGGTACAGAGACAATATACAGTAACAGTCACCTTACAGGCTAATAATGGCACTAAATTCATATCTCTCAATAGTTACCCTGAATGTTAATGGGCTAAATGCCCCAATCAAAAGACACAGGGTATCAGAATGGATAAAAAAACAAAACCCATCAGTATGTTGCCTACAAGAAACTCATTTTAGACGCGAAGACACCTCCAGATTGAAAGTGAGGGGGTGGAAAACAATTTACCATGCTAATGGGCATCAGAAGAAAGCTGGGGTGGCAATCCTTATATCAGATCAATTAGATTTTAAGCCAAAGACTATAATAAGAGATGAGGAAGGACACTATATCCTACTCAAAGGGTCTGTCCAACAAGAAGATCTAACAATTTTAAATATCTATGCCCCTAACGTGGGAGCAGCCAACTATATCAACCAATTAATAACAAAATCAAAGAAACACATCAATAATAATACAATAATAGTAGGGGACTTTAACACTCCCCTCACTGAAATGGACAGATCATCCAAGCCAAAGATCAACAAGGAAATAAAGGCTTTAATGACACACTGGACCAGATGGACATCACAGATCTATTCAGAACATTTCATCCCAAAGCAACAGAATACACATTCTTCTCTAGTGCACATGGAACCTTCTCCAGAATAGATCACATCCTGGGTCACAAATCAGGTCTCAACCGGTATCAAAAGATTAGGATTATTCCCTGCATATTTCCAGACCGCAATGCTCTGAAGCTAGAACTCAATCACAAGAGGAAAGCTGGAAAGAACCCAAATACATGGAGACTAAACAGCATCCCTCTAACGAATGAATGGGTTAACCAGGAAATTAAAGAAGAATTGAAAAAATTCATGGAAACAAATGATAATGAAAACACAACAGTTCAAAATCTGTGGGACACAGCAAAGGCAGTCCTGAGAGGAAAATATATAGCGGTACAAGCCTTTCTCAAGAAACAAGAAAGGTCTCAAGTACACAACCTAACCCTACACGTAAAGGAGCTGGAGAAAGAACAAGAAAGAAAACCTAAACCCAGCAGGAGAAGAGAAATCATAAAGATCAGAGCAGAAATCAATGAAATAGAAACCAAAAAAACAATAGAAAAAATCAATGAAACTAAGAGCTGGTTCTTTGAAAGAATCAGTAAGATTGATAAACCCCTGGCCAGACTCATCAAAAAGAAAAGAGAAAGGACCCAAATCAATAAAATCATGAATGAAAGAGGAGAGATCACAACTAACACCAAAGAAATACAGACAATTATAAGAACATACTATGAGCAACTCTACGCCAACAAATTGGACAATCTGGAAGAAATGGATGCATTCCTAGAGACATATAAACTACCACAACTGAACCAGGAAGAAATAGAAAACCTGAACAGGCCCATAACCAGTAAGGAGATTGAAACAGTCATCAAAAATCTCCAAACAAACAAAAGCCCAGGGCCAGACGGCTTCCCAGGGGAATTCTACCAAACATTTAAAGAAGAACTCATTCCTATTCTCCTGAAACTGTTCCAAAAAATAGAAACGGAAGGAAAACTTCCGAACTCATTTTATGAGGCCAGCATCACCTTGATCCCAAAACCAGACAAGGATCCCACCAAAAAAGAGAACTACAGACCAATATCCTTGATGAACACAGACGCAAAAATTCTCGCCAAAATACTAGCCAATAGGATTCAACAGTACATTAAAAGGATTATTCACCACGATCAAGTGGGATTTATTCCAGGGCTGCAGGGTTGGTTCAACATCCGCAAATCAATCAATGTGATAGAACACATTAATAAAAGAAAGAACAAGAACCATATGATACTCTCAATAGATGCTGAAAAAGCATTTGACAAAGTACAGCATCCCTTCCTGATCAAAACTCTTCAAAGTGTAAGGATAGAGGGCACATACCTCAATATTATCAAAGCCATCTATGAAAAACCCACCGCAAATATCATTCTCAATGGAGAAAAACTGAAAGCTTTTCCATTAAGGTCAGGAACACGGCAGGGATGTTCATTATCACCACTGCTATTCAACATAGTACTAGAAGTCTTAGCCTCAGCAATCAGACAACAAAAACAAATTAAAGGCATCCAAATTGCTAAAGAAGAAGTCAAACGATCACTCTTCGCAGATGATATGATACTATATGTGGAAAACCCAAAAGACTCCACTCCAAAACTGCTAGAACTTCTACAGGAATTCAGTAAAGTGTCAGGATATAAAATCAATGCACAGAAATCAGTTGCATTTCTGTACACCAACAACAAGACTGAAGAAAGAGAAATTAAGGAGTCAATCCCATTTACAATTGTACCCAAAACTATAAGATACCTAGGAATAAACCTAACCAAAGAGACTAAGAATCTATACACAGAAAATTATAAAGTACTCATGAAAGAAATTGAGGAAGACACAAAAAAATGGAAAAATGTTCCATGCTCCTGGATTGGAAGAATAAATATTGTGAAAATGTCTATGCTACCTAAAGCAATCTACCCATTTAATGCAATCCCTATCAAAATACCATCCATTTTTTTCAAAGAAATGGAACAAATAATCCTAAAATTTATATGGAACCAGAAAAGACCTCGAATAGCCAAAGGAATATTGAAGAACAAAGCCAAAGTTGGTGGCATCACAATTCCGGACTTCAAGCTCTATTACAAAGCTGTCATCATCAAGACAGCATGGTACTGGCACAAATACAGACACATAGATCAGTGGAACAGAATAGAGAGCCCAGAAATCGACCCTCAACTCTATGGTCAACTAATCTTCGACAAAGCAGGAAAGAATGTCCAATGGAAAAAAGACAGGCTCTTCAATAAATGGTGCTGGGAAAATTGGACAGCCACATGCAGAAAAATGAAATTGGACCACTTCCTTACACCACACAAGAAAATAGACTCCAAGTGGATGAAGGACCTCAATGTGAGAAAGGAATCCATCAAAATCCTTGAGGAGAACGCAGGCAGCAACCTCTTCGACCTCAGCCGTAGCAACATCTTCCTAGGAACAACGGCAAAGGCAAGAGAAGCAAGGGCAAAAATGAACTATTGGGATTTCATCAAGATCAAAAGCTTTTGCACAGCAAAGGAAACAGTTCACAAAACCAAAAGACAACTGACAGAATGGGAGAAGATATTTGCAAACGACATATCAGATAAAGGGCTAGCATCCAAAATCTATAAGGAACTTAGCAAACTCAACACCCAAAGAACAAACAATCCAATCAAGAAATGGGCAGAGGACATGAACAGACATTTCTGCAAAGAAGACATCCAGATGGCCAACAGACACATGAAAAAGTGCTCCACGTCACTCGGCATCAGGGAAATACAAATCAAAACCACAATGAGATATCACCTCACACCAGTCAGAATGGCTAAAATGAACAAGTCAGGAAATGACAGATGCTGGCGAGGATGTGGAGAAAGGGGAACCCTCCTCCACTGTTGGTGGGAATGCAAGCTGGTGCAACCACTCTGGAAAACAGCATGGAGGTTCCTCAAAATGTTGAAAATAGAACTACCCTATGACCCAGCAATTGAACTACTGGGTATTTACCCTAAAGATACAAACATAGTGATCCGAAGGGGCACGTGTACCCGAATGTTTATAGCAGCAATGTCTACAATAGCCAAACTATGGAAAGAACCTAGATGTCCATCAACAGATGAATGGATAAAGAAGATTTGGTATATATACACAATGGAATACTATGCAGCCATCAAAAGAAATGAACCTAAAGATACAAACATAGTGATCCGAAGGGGCACGTGTACCCGAATGTTTATAGCAGCAATGTCTACAATAGCCAGACTATGGAAAGAACCTAGATGTCCATCAACAGATGAATGGATAAAGAAGATGTGGTATATATACACAATGGAATACTATGCAGCCATCAAAAGAAATGAAATCTTGCCATTTGTGACGACGTGGATGGAACTAGAGCATATCATGCTTAGTGAAATAAGTCAATCGGAGAAAGACAACTATCATATGATCTCCCTGATATGAGGACATGGAGAAGCAACATGGGGGGGGGGTAGGGGGATAGGAGAAGAATAAATGAAACAAGATGGGATTGGCAGGGCGACAAACCATAAATGACTCTTAATCTCACAAAACAAACTGGGGGTTGCTGGGGGGAGGTGGGATTGGGAGAGGGGGAGCGGGTTATGGACATTGGGGAGGGGAGGCGAACCATAAGAGACTATGGACTCTGAAAAACAACCTGAGGGTTTTGAAGGGTCAGGGGTGGGAGGTTGGGGCAACCTGAGGGTTTTGAAGGGTCAAGGGTGGGAGGTTGGGGGAACAGGTGGTGGGTAATGGGGAGGGCACGTTTTGCATGGAGCACTGGGTGTTGTGCAAAAAGAATGAATACTGTTACGCTGAAAAAATAAATAAAATGGAAAAAAAAAGAAATGAAATCATGCCATTTGCGACGACATGGATGGAACTAGAGGGTATCATGCTTAGTGAAATAAGTCAGTCGGAGAAAGACAACTATCATATGATCTCCCTGATATGAGGACATGGAGAAGCAACATGGGGGGTTAGGGGGATAGGAGAAGAATAAATGAAACAAGATGGGATTGGGAGGGAGACAAACCATAAATGACTCTTAATCTCACAAAACAAATTGGGGGTTGCTGGGGGAGGTGGGATTGGGAGAGGGGGAGGGGGCTATGGACATTGGGGAGGGTAAGTGCTATCGTGAGTGCTGTGAAGTGTGTAAACCTGGCGATTCACAGACCTGTACCCCTGGGGATAAAAATACATTATATGTTTATTAAAAAAAAATTTTTGGAAGGGGAGGCGAACCATAAGAGACTATGGACTCTGAAAAACAACCTGAGGGTTTTGAAGGGTCAGGGTTAGGAGGTTGGGGGAACAGGTGGTGGGTAATGGGGAGGGCACGTTTTGCATGGAGCACTGGGTGTTGTGCAAAAAGAATGAATACTGTTACGCTGAAAAAATAAATAAAATGGGAAAAAAAAAAGAATGATACCAACAAAGATGTAGTGGCCAGAGAGACAGAAAGGATTGAATCTTGATGGACTAATAGAGTGCCTGGACCCAGCTGGACCTGAATCACAGGTTGTTCCTACACTTTTTCAGTTATGAGGCCAAAAATTCTGTTTTTACACATCGAATACCATTTCACTTTTATGTAGAATCTAAAAAATAAAACAAGCAAAAATTACAGGGAAAAAATACCCATGAATTGAAACTAGGGGCTGCCAGATGGGAGGGTGTTTGGGGACAGGCAAAATGAGTGAAGGTAAGTGGAAGGTATATGCTTCCAGTGATGGGATGAATAAGTCACAGGGATTAAAAGTACAGCATAGGGAATAGTCAGTGTTATTGTGAGAGCATTGTATGGTGACAGATGATAGCTACACTTGTAAGCATCATGTATAGAATTGCCCTCTCACTATGTTATACACCTGAAACTAATGTAAAGTGTGTATCAACTCTACTTCCATTTTTGAAAAGTTAAAATGAATCCATTTTCCTACAACCAAGAGAGTCCTACCAGATGCAGCATGCTGCACAAAACATGATCTCTGCCTTTGTGTATATTTAGAATTGAAATGAAGACATGAAAAACAATGAGAACAATGTGAGACAGAGTAGTATCAGGTGCTGTACTTTGTAATAGACTGAGTGCCATGAGTCCTTCAGAAGTCAGAGGAAGGGCAGGCAGTGAACCGTGATAGGATTTGGGTGGGTGGAACTTTGAAGAGATCCATAATCCTGTGCCTGCAATTGGAAATCTGATATTGTCCAAGAACCAAAAGTTTTTTTATCATGTTGGGGAAAACTTGTATTCAAGGTAAAAGTACAGAAACTCTAAACTGCTGTCTTAGGGGATATGGCCTCAGACCCTTCCAAGGGTGACAGATATGTCATATTTGATGGATGTATGGTTTTACACTTCCAACATCTGAACTATTTAAATTCTGAAACACATTTGGCCCTACAGAGTGCCTAAAAGACTGTGTCTCTGTGCTTCGTGTGTCGGGGAAGTGAGGAGACATGTTTTCTGAGGCCTAGATATTGGGGTGGATGTCAAGGAACCCAACAGGCATGACTTGAAAGGCACCCATCCCATGAGCAGCAGGGAAAAGATAGGATGCCTTAAGCACTTTAGATGTACAAACAATCCAGTGTCTCCAGTTGATAAGTCTCTACTATCACCCCAGTGATACCCAGTGGGACTGCTGGGTAAAACTAGTCAGACTGACCTTCCCAAGGTTGCTTCATCAATGGAGGTGGGGAAACATCCAAGTTGGGCCACTCTCATTGGTCACATGGACACCTTGGTGCTGGTCGCCCATTCAGCGTGTGAGTGCCCATCTTCCAACTGACTCAAAAGTGCCAATAAAGTGCCATGTGCCATGTGCTGTTTCAGATCCTTAGCCTGAGGCAGGTCAACCCCTAAAGGCTGAGACTAAGGATAGGATTTGAGCCAGGTGGCTAACTCAGAGGTGGCCCAGGATTTGCTGGGGAAGTAAGGCAGGAACATCAATACAGGACTTGTCAAGGAGTGAGCTACTGCTGTGGGCAGCTGGGACTCACTCCTGTTAAGATCCTCTAGGAGACTATATGGAGCATGCCTCAGAATCGCCCCACTGAGCAGGGAGGAAGCCAGGGAACCTATCCATCCACTGGCTGAATGCTGCACGAGGCTCCCCCCAGGAGAAGAAAAAGGGAGAGGCAAACAGGTACTGGAGGTAGGTAGGAAGCTGTAAGGGTGCACATAAACTGCCCACAAGCTGCAGGTGAGCACAAGGTGAGCTGAGGAGATGTGGCACACAATGTCTTCTTCAGGGATCCCACTAAGATTTCCCACTCAACATTTGCTCATCTTGATTGGCCACACTGTTCAGCTGCCTCTCTTCTCTGGCCCCATAGAAGCCCCCTAGAGTCAGGAACTGTTTCCAATAATAGCTGTATCCTCCATGCCTTGCATGGATGGTGGGTCAGATCAATGTCCAGTTAGGATTTACCAAATGATCAGATACCACCATATTTGTTTCAGTTTCTCCCTGGGTTCTTTATTCCAATTGTTCTCCACAGAGTGCACTGCAGGTAAGATGAAAGTTTCCTCTGTTGCCACTGACCAAAGGCAGGGTTGGGAAAGAATCCATTCCATGTCCCCCACATTAACCACATTTGGCCCTCCCTCTGGATGCTAAGGCAGGAGGCCTCTGTGGCTGGACCGAGTCATTGCCCAACTTCCTGCCCACCCCTGGCAGGAAGCAAACCTTTACTCTAGGTGCCTTCTCAGGATCAGGCAATGTTCTCACTTATATTCCACACAATAGCTCTTACACTTGCCATCATAAATGTCTCAGAGCTGGTTGGCTCTCTTTGGGTTTCCCAAGATAAACAGACTCACTGCTGCCCAGATGTCTGGCTAGTGACTGTTTCTTGGGTACCTTCACTCACCAGTTATGCAGTGATGTAAAAGGAAGATTCTTCTGTCAGTTTAGGATAAACTTAATCCTCTCAGCAGTGACTGATTCAAAACTTCCATACAGGCAGGGCCTAGGGGCAGCCCTCTGGTTGGAAGGGGGATCAGAGGATTTATAGAGAGCTACCTTAATATGGCAAGCACCTCAATATCACTCAGGTGGTATGATAATTTGCAATGGCTTAATGGAGAAGTTGTTGGAGTACAGGAAGCTAAAGGATGCCATCACTTGGGCTCCTATTACTTATGAACGAGATGCCCTATGATAGAATTGGTCATGAATGGGATGGGTCAGAGGCAGAGCAAAGCCAGAGAAGACCTCAGCGTTTAGCCACCAAAAATTCACGTGACCTCTGCTGGTTTTGTTTTTAATAACATGAGTGTTTTTGCAGGCAAATCAGGTTAGGTATCTGTAGAAAGAAGAATCATCAGTCCTGAGCTTGGTTGAGTATCTTTTGTTTATAGTGGTGCAATTTTCAATAATTCCCCTAGCGCAGGTGCTGCCATCCAGATCCTTCATCCCCTCAGCTGCTGGCACTAGAGAAGCGCCTCCATCTGCCTAGCTGAGAAACTGTTTACCACATCATTGACTGATCTGTGGAGATTTTGGAATTTGTAAATCCCTGTATATCCCTGATTGAAAACAGACATTGTGCCAGAAACTCACTCTCAGAGAGAAACGCCTAATATTGGTAAATATTTTTTTATCTTATTTAGCAAATAAAGAGAGGCCAGAGTGCCCATCTCAAACCAAGACTCTTCCTTACAGGATGCATGAGACTGGGTGAAGTAATGAACAAAATTCTTTCCTTCATCTACACGTGCATTTGGAAGTGGAATTGTGTCCTTTCACAAGACACCTAGGTATTGAAACACAAAAGATAATATGCCTTTATGGAGCTGAAAGCATGTAAGTCTTACTATGGTGAGGATATGAGTCAGTGGCAGATAGGGTATGTCCTGTGGGTTGATTTATTTTTTGCTCCCCTCTGTACTGCCAACATGGAGGTGCCTTTTTTCACATATCTTGGTCCCTGAAAGTCCCTGAAAGAGAGTTTTGTGACCTGTAACCTGGCCATTTCAAACTATCCCTTGCAACAGTGCCAGTCTTTGGAATTTGGAATTTGATGACTAGGAACTGTGACTACATCACACCACTTGTGTCCCTTTATGAGAGAAAATTATTGTAGTTCAAACATAAACCCTATGATTTCAAATATCTGGAGTGTGGATACCCAAGGCAAGAAGCCATGGCCATGTACAGAATATTTCCAACTTCAAATACTCCATCCCTTTGTCTCCATAAACCACTGAAACATCTCAGAAATCCCAATATTCCAAATCCAGAGTCAACCTTCAAAGAAGTCTGCAAGCATTATAATAACTGTATTCAAAAGTCACATCAGCTCAACAATGGATTTAAGACTTATTGTCAACCATGTGTGCGTTAGCCCATACCCTTTATTTATGACTGCTGCATTTACCTGGTGCATTTGGACTTCGTGTTTTGAATTACAAACCTCACAAACCTCTCACTGATCTAAATGCCTATTCAACTGTGGCTACAAATGGCACAGAAACTGCTGCTGATGTGCAAAGGATGACAAAATTTCCAAGTCTGTTTGTACATAGTTTAAATTGAAGAGTGTTTCAATATGATTCCATTATAATTTGTTATAATTTGTTCTACTAGTGTCAAAATGAGTGCAAAGAACAGAAGAGAAATTGTTTTAAGGTTGCTTTATGGAAGCAATTCACTCATTTCTCAAACCACTACTTTAACAATGGCTCACAAAAACAATCACTGGGGCTGGAAAGCTTTTAGAAATTTTTCAAAATATCAGGTAGCTGTTACTCTCCCAGAGACTTACACCTGCCTATTTGGAAATCACATTTTAGGGTTTGTTTAAATAGTTGTTACTTCTAGACTTGGATTGCAAGCTCTGGCAACCCCAACACTGGGTATAGCACCTGGAACATATTCTGTCGGAATAAAAAATAGCTGCTAAATGAACAACAGGACCATGGAGCCAGCTGCCTCGATTCAAACTCTGCCTCTGTCACTTACCAGCTATGTCACCCTGGACAAGATTCTTAACCTCTCTGGATCTCATCCGTAAAATGAGGAGAATATTACCTAATCCATTTGGAGGATTATCTGAGTTAATTCACGTAAAAGTATTTCTGGCAGTGTTGGGCACATGGAAAGTGCTGATTAAATGCTAATTATTATGATTACAAATAAAGAAGTCTGTTACCAAAACGAATCAAGATGAACAAGAAGCTCTTCAAGTTCTCAGTGTACTTATCATCTAGGAGGAGAGATCTAGCAGATACAAAGCCAAAGGCCATAAATGCCAAATGCAAAGTTCAAAATGCCATGGGAATTCTGAGGAAATATCATCTCAGGGCAGGGGGATTAAGAAAGTTTATGTGGAAAATGTAGTGTCCTCGTGCTGTCTCCTGAAAGGGTTTTCGATGGTAGGATGGACAACACCTCTGGGGAAAGGGACGGTGTGTCAGTTTGGGCTCCTTGAGAAGGAGACACCAAGACAGCATTACATGTGTAGGAGATTTATTGGGGGAACTGGCTGTGAAGGGGAAAGTGGAGAGACCTGAGAAGGCAGGCAGAGGCTGAACCCCAATGCAGGTCTGACCCCCTGTGAAGGGGACATGGAAGGAAGAAGGATTGGAAGGAAGGATCTCAGACTCCCAACTCAGTCCTAAGAGTGTCCTGACCAACCCATGGGGAGTCCTCAAGCCAGAGTCACCCTTCAGGGGCATCTGGATCTTGCATGAGTGGACCACAGTAGTATCCCCACTTGCTCAGTAACTGCAAGTAGCCCAAGAGAAGCTCAGCTTTGGCTAAGAAGTGGTGGAGAATCCAGAGGGCAGCAGCTGGAGCCATCAGTCAGTCATGATCCCCACAGCAGAGGCCTGAGTGACACATGCTCATGGTCCCACAGTGGGGCACAGGCAGTGTCACTAGTACCTATGTGTCCTTGAAACCCTGGTTGACGTTCAGTGAATATGTGCCATCACTTAAAATCAAATGCAAGACAATATCATAGGGCTCCTTATTTTTTGGCTAAAGCACAGTTGCAATAGTGAAATGAAATATTTACTGTTACAAATTACAACTACTTTTAAAATACCTTTCAGATGTGGGTTCAGTTTCTAAAGCAATACAAAAGACATAAAAATGGTTATGAAATATCTCTTTTATAAAAATCACAGTTAAAAACTTGAAATGAACATTCAGAACTAAGTCAGAAACAAAGTTTGACTAAGAATCTAAAAGGTAAGTCCTTTCTGAACTGGGAGCTTCAGGCAGCATATTGATCCAATAAGAATATAAGAAAACAGACTGCAAAAGAGCAAGGTGCCACACGAATATGTATAATCCCAAGACATCTAATGTGAGGTGAAGTGGCATTCAAGGCAAAAATGAAGAAGATCAAAATTACCCCAAGGCACCTGAGTGGCTCAGTGGTTTAAGCTGCTGCCTTCGGCTCAGGTCATGATCTCAGGGTCCTGGGATCGAGTCCCGCATCGGGCTCTCTGCTTGGCAGGGAGCCTGCTTCCCTCTCACTCTCTCTTCCTGCCTCTCTGCCTACTTGTGATCTCTCTCTGTCAAATAAATAAATAAAATCTTTAAAAAAAATAAAAAAAATAAAATACCTTTCAGATGTGGGTTTAGTTTCTAAAGCAATACAAAAGACATAAAAATGGTTATGAAATATCTCTTTTATAAAAATCACAGTTAAAAACTTGAAATGAACATTCAGAACTAAGTCAGAAACAAAGTTTGACTAAGAATCTAAAAGGTAAGTCCTTTCTGAACTGGGAGCTTCAGGCAGCATATTGATCCAATAAGAATATAAGAAAGCAGACTGCAAAAGAGCAAGGTGCCACACGAATATGTATAATCCCAAGACATCTTATGTGAGGTGAAGTGGCATTCAAGGCAAAAATGAAGAAGATCAAAATTACCCCAAGGCACCTGAGTGGCTCAGTGGGTTAAGCCCCTGCCTTCGGCTCAGGTCATGATCTCAGGGTCCTGGGATCAAATCCCACATTGGGCTCTCTGCTTGGCAGGGAGCCTGCTTCCTCCAATCTCTCTGCTTGCCTCTCTGCATACTTGTGATCTCTATCTGTCAAATAAATAAATAAAGTCTTTAAAAAGAAATTACCCCTAACCACTAGAGCCATGCCCAGCAGGACAGATGGTCCCACAGATGAGAGGCATGAAGGAAAGAAGACCATTGAGAACACAGCACTTCCCTGGGCCCACCCACTGTCACTCTGGGACACACAGTCACCAACTGGAAGGCCAGACAATATGTGCACTCCTTAGCTGTTCTCGTTTTACATATATATACATTTCCTGGCTTCTGGCCAAGTATTGAATGCATAAGTTAAATGCATTTATGAGAGTGCTCCCCCAAAGAATAACAATAACAAGACTTACTGATTACAGTATTTCCTTTGCTTTAAGGCACAGGACAGGTAACAAGACACCCTCAGTTCCTATCACTACACGAGCAAGAAAACTGGGTCAGTGGCTGGGTCTACCTCTTACCTTCACAGAGAAAACACAAGCCAGGGCAAGAGAGCTCCCTCTACATCTAGGACTCCATTCTTAGTTCCTCCAAGTGGCCTTAGAGGAAGTGATGTCCCTCTTGTCAAGCCTGATCTCCTGTCCCACACCCTTCATCGCACTGAAGGCCCCACCCTTCTCCATTTGTATTCCCCTTCTCTGCAATGCTTCTTCAATTTTGGTCTTTCATTAGTTACTTCTTCTACACATATATAAACTCAAATTGGCTCAGCTCTTGAAAAGTGGAAAAAGCATGACCACACATACCCACCCACCCACCCCCGCCCATCCTTGACCTGGGATTTCCTCCCTCTCCTTCTGGCATATTTATCTGTATTCTTTCCATTTCAAGACCCAGAACTATGACTCAAGCTAGCTGAAGCAAAAACAAGGTGTTACTGGCACCTGCAACCAAGAAACTCAGACATGGAGATGGCACAGACACAGCTGGGCCTCTCAGCTCACAAAGGGTCCACTGCACTCCTCTCACACTCCATCCCTCTGCCCCACTTCCCTCTCATTATGGATTCCATCTGAGGTAGGTTCCCTCCACACTGGGGAACGATGAATACTGGCAGCCCACACTATACCTTTGGGGTTTGCAATCCAGAAGATGGAGAGCTCACACTCCCCTGGCACTCATGTTTCAAATCTCAGAGAGTCTGAGACTCTTCGGTCAATCATCAAGGGGGCAAAACCAGATATGGCCCCTGCCCTCTACTTAGGTCTTCCTGGTTCCCAACAACTACCACACCACAGGATAAAAGCCACTGGACACTTAACTCCATGGTGGCCATACCATTAACTTCACACAATTTCCTCTCTCTGCAATCCCCTCATCCCCAACCTGTTCCTTAGGGAAACCCCATATTCTTCACTCCAAATCCACCTCAGACTGCATCTCCCTCAGGAAGCACTGGCAACCTCTCCAAGAGGCATAGGTCCTGGGATCTGCCCCATTAATATCTGAATACCCAGCCCTCCTGAGCAGACAGACAGACAGATATAGACACACACACACACACACACACACACACACACACACAACACACACACACACACTCATACACTCTTGAAAAAATGTGTATGGAACTGAATTTTTTAAAAATCTGAAGAGAGCAGAGTTGTCTACTACTTTTATATATTATTAATTTTACAGTACAATAACATATTCCTCCTTTTAAAAAAGTTAAAATTTAAATGGAATCATTTGCTATTTTGAAAGTCAATTTTTAAAATATAAACAATTCTCTACATTTTTATCTGTAGAAAGGTCAGTATTCTAAACAGCTACTAAAATGATTCATGCCCAATTACAAGTAAAACACAAACAAAATCAAAATACAAGTTATAAAAGTTTACATCAAAATATTCTGGACCTATCAACTAACTCTCTTCTCAGAATAAAAGGAGGAAGTCAGTCTTTTCAGTTGTCCCAAACAAAACATCTGAGCTCCATCGGACTTTTATTCTAGGTTCACATTTCTCTCATCAGAAGTCCAGACATCCCGAGCCCTTAGAGGCAGGGAGTAGTGTATTTCTGATACACACATCTGTGTCCAAAGTTCATCTCACATTCCTGAGGTTACAAATAAAAAATGTTGGTAACTGATGAAAAATTAGGAAAGTGAGCATTATGGCAAGGTGACTTTGCTTCAAACAAGGTTAAATGAGAGAGACCAAAGAAAGACAGCCTGAAAAGCCTGAAATTACAACCAGGCTTTGCTCTGGTTGTAGAATGTCCTTTGGAACTAACATCCATGCAAATATTTTACCACCTGCTCAGCCTGCCCAAGGCCCAGAGAGGCCAATGAACAGGAAAACACAAAGGGAGTCTTTTTACCTTTTGCCATCCTGAAATCAAATATAGCCTCAAGTCTCCCTATAAGAATCTAGTAAAACGGACCAGAAAGAGAGCAGCACAAGTCAAAGCAATATTTTTGGGAGACACCGAAAAACCCTAGGGCTTTTGTTTCTATGTCAACATTCACTGTGGTGGGTAAATATATTTTCTGATATATAAGTAGGATTTTGGGTCAGATAACTAGCAGAGGTACAACACGGCCTGTAGAATCAGGAATCCCAGCTCTGCTGCTTACTGACTGGGTGCGGACAGACAAGCAGTTAAGCTCTCTGAGCCTCAGTTTCTGCACCCTCTCAGTGGAGGGTAGAACACTGCCTGCATCAGAGGTTGTGGGAAGATGTGATGGAACCAGGATGAAAATAAACAACCATACCATAGCTTTCTACCCTACTATTACCTTCCAGACCCCCCATCCAACACCCTCCTAGACATTTCCACTTGGATCTTGCCCTTCTCTCAAAACCAATGCCCCAACACCAATTCATCTTCCCCTATCATTAGCCAGGATCTCCTCCTAACTCCTCTGGCCCTCCTCCCAACACTCCCATTCTCCAAGACGCCTACCTCCAAAGATCAAATTACACCAATGTGCTTATTGCTAGTCAGACTACAGTGCACATGGTAGTCTCAATCCTTGCTGCTAGCAATCTCACTGGGAGCAACATTTAGGAAATGAGAGCAGTCAACTGAGTCATAAACATTCAAATCCAGCAATTTGACTTCAGTGGAATCTGTCCTAAGGAAATGACACAAATTGGAGACAAAGCTGCTTCCCAAGATGCTTAGAGCAGGATTATTTAGATCAGAGAAAAAAAGAAAGAGAAAGGAAGGAAACAATTCAGCCATCCAGGAAATGATAAGTTAACTTACAGCACATAGTTTCAACAAATGTTTGTAGTTAATTAAAATGAGAGGGAAAAAAATGAGAGCAAAACGCAAATAATAAAATAAGTTTAAATGGCAACATATAAAATTATAAGTGAGGGGCTCCTGTGTGGCTCAGTGGGTTAAAGCCTCTGCCTTCGGTTCAGGTCATGATCCCAGGGTCCTGAGATTGAGCCCATTATTGGGCACTCTGCTCAGCAGGGAGCCTGCCTCTCTGCCTACTTGTGATCTCTGTCTGTCAAATAAATAAATAAAGTCTTTTTAAAAAGTTGTAGGTGAACTTTTCCCTACCTAAAGTAACAAATGCTTAAAAGGAAATAGACTAAAACGGTCCATTTTACTCCATCAATATATAGAGAGCATTTGGGAGAGACTCCTCTCCACTCTGCTTCCAAATAAAGGGACCAAGCCCCAATGTCACTCGATTTGCCTTGACTGAGACCTCTTCTCCCAGATCTCTTCTGCTTCAGGCTGATCACTCCTCACCTGGCTTCAACAAACTTGTTTCATTACTTCACTGAGACAATCACTAGTTCCCACTGCCTTGGCCCTTTGAAATCCCACCCCTCTTCTCCATTCACCGAGTATCTTATTTCAGACCCTTGTCATTTGTCTCTTCTTTCTCTACAAACAGTGTCACCCCTCCCATCACCACCCACCCCCAATCCATTTTCCTGGCCCTGCAGAAAGGCAGGCAGCTCTCAAATTCTTATCATTTGACCTACTAAGAGTTCTTCAAGAGGGCTTCTCACCTGCAATAGGTAAGATAGGAGCTTCCAACTCAGACAAACAAGAACTTTTGTGATCTGACCCCCAAACTGCCTCAGCTTCTGCCTGTCAGGCCACCACTCCTCTCCCCCTACCAAGATCCCCCAGTCCAACTCATAGTCCTGTCCCTACCCCTGGCCTACATAGCACTCTAGTCACACATCTGACACTGTGAACACTCTCAGGGCAAGAATTCTACCACTCTTTCTCATGACCAGTGTTACCCTGGGACTCCCTTACTGGATAGGAGGAAGGAGCAGGCTGGTGTACCTCACCTTTCTACATCATTGCCATGTGTATTTCCACTACCAGCTTCCATCTCCCCTTGCTTGAAACTGCCTTCCTGCTGTGCTTCCCAAATGCTAACCTTGCTCTGTGCCCTATACAGCCACTAGCCCCATATAGCTACTGAGCTCTTAAAATGCAGCTAAGGTAAAATGAGATGTGCTAGACGTATCTAACACACACTGGATTTTGAAGAACTGATATGAAAAACAGAGCGCAAAAAATAGTAATTATTTTTTGTTTATTTTCAGCGTAACAGTGTTCATTGTTTTTGCACCACACCAAGTGCTCCATGCAGTACATGCCCTCCCTATTACCCACCACCTGGTTCCTCAACCTCCCACCCCCCACCTCCGCCCCTTCAAAACCCTCTGGTTGTTTTTCAGAGTCCATAGTCTCTCATGGTTCATCTCCCCTTCCAGTTTCCCTCAACTCCCTCTTCTCTCCATCTCCACATGTTCACCGTGTTCTTCGTTATGCTCCACAAATAAGTGAGACCATATGATACTTGACTCTCTCTGCTTGACTTATTTCGCTCAGCATAATCTCTTCCAGTCCCATCCATGTTGCTACAAAAGTTGGGTATTCATCCTTTCTGATGGAGGCATAATACTCCATTGTGTACATGGACCACATCTTCCTTATCCATTCATCCGTTGAAGGGCATCTTGGTTCTTTCCACAGTTTGGCGACCGTGCCCATTGCTGCAATAAACATTGGGGTACAGGTGGCTCTTCTTTTCACTACATCTGTATCTTTGGGGTAAATACCCAGCAGTGCAAGTGCAGGGTCATAGGGAAGCTTTATTCTTAATTTCTTGAGGAATCTCCACACTGTTCTCCAAAGTGGCTGTACCAACTTGCATTCCCACCAACAGTGTAAGAGGGTTCCACTTTCTCCACAACCTCTCCAACACACGTTGTTTCCCGTCTTGCTAATTTTGGCCATTCTAACTGGTGTCAGGTGGTATCTCAATATAGTTTTAATTTGAATCT
Source organism: Meles meles (assembly GCF_922984935.1). Classification (NCBI taxonomy): domain Eukaryota; kingdom Metazoa; phylum Chordata; class Mammalia; order Carnivora; family Mustelidae; genus Meles; species Meles meles. Next base: position 29,294,366 of record NC_060081.1, read on the forward strand.
CCCTGATGGCTAGTGATGATGAACATTTTTTCATGTGTCTGATAGCCATTTGTATGTCTTCATTGGAGAAGTATCTGTTCATATCTTCTGCCCATTTTTAGATATGATTATCTGTTTTGTGTGTGTTGAGTTTGAGTTGTTCTTTATAGATCCTGGATATCAACCTTTTGTCTGTACTGTCATTTGCAAATATCTTCTCCCATTCTGTGGGTTGCCTCTTTGTTTTGTTGACTGTTTCCTTTGCTGTGCAGAAGCTTTTGATCTTGATGAAGTCCCAAAAGTTCATTTTCGCTTTTGTTTCCTTGGCCTTTGGAGACATATCTTGAAAGAAGTTGCTGTGGCTGATATCGAAGAGGTTACTGCCTATGTTCTCCTCTAGGATTCTGATGGATTCCTGTCTCATGTTGAGGTGTTTTAACCATTTTGAGTTTATCTTTGTGTACGGTAAGAGAATGGTCGAGTTTCATTCTTCTACATATCGCTGTCCCGTTTTCCCAGCACCATTTATTGAAGAGACTGTCTTTTTTCCATTGTATATTTTTTCCTGTTTTGTCAAAGATTATTTGACCATAGAGTTGTATGGAATCAGAAGAGACCCCGAATTGCTAAGGAAATGTTGAAAAACAAAAACAAAACTGGCGGCATCACGTTACCCGTTTTCAAGCTTTACTACAAAGCTGTGATCACCAAGACAGCGTGGTACTGGCATAAAAACAGACACATTGACCAGTAGAACAGAGTGGAGAGCCGATATATGGACCCTCAACTCTATGGTCAAATAATCTTTGACAAAACAGGAAAAAATATACAATGGAAAAAAATAGTAATATTTTATATTGGTTACTTGTTGATGTAATACAGACTAGAGCTGTGGGATTCAATAAAATGCATTATTAAAATTAATGTCACCTCTTTCTTCTTACTTTCTTAAATGTAGCTACTAAAAAAATTGAAGTTAAACATGAGGCTCAGTAGTCTAGCCACCCTTCAGGGACCAGCATGAGGAAAAACTTCCTCAAAAGGCCCTTCTGTTTGTGCCACTCTTCATGATCTTTTCTGACCATCTGGAATCCTAAAATGGAGTCCAACATAGAAGCCACTATCTAATTACATACCATAGTATATGCTTCTTGGTATATCATTCTTCTTGCTACATCTATACCATTTATAGCTGGGGATTTGTAGTAGGGACTCAACCTTAATTAATCATGGCAATTTTCCTGGAATAAGATAGCAATACACAGAATTTTTTTGGTTTCTGTTTTGCTTTGTTGACTCATTTACTCTCCCATTGATGATTTCAACAATGAAGGGAGAACTGGAAGTCAGGGGACCTAATGGCTCTTTGGTCTACCTGTAATTAACACAATGCATATAGGGCATGTGCATATAGGTCCATGGCTTGGCTCCTTGTAAGGTCTATCTGGTCCTCAGTCTCCACCCTTGTAAAATAAGGTTAGTGATATCAGGCCTATCTACAATACACAGTCAGATTAAAGTAGCTAAGCAAGTTCTAACTGGAATGAAAACTACTCTACTTTACACAGTTCGTTGGGTATCTCGCAGTTGTGTTGTCTTTGACACAGACTAATTTTTAGAAAGAGAGAACAAATTTACAGCAATTATCCAAATACCAAGGGTGGTGTGGGAAAGTACCTAACAAAGTACTTTTTCTAGCCTGTTCATGATGGAGGGCCAGTAATAGGAGAGGGAACTATTACATGCCTGCTGCAAGCTGAAGTCATTTATACCTTATACTCACAACAAATTTTACAAAGTAGACACGACCATACCCATCTGACAGTGTAAAGATACTGAGGTTCAAAGACAGGCTAAGTAACCAGCCAAAGTGATGCTGTCAATGACTGGAAATCCAGGTCAGTAGTATCATCTTTGTAAAAAAGAACATCTTTATTATTGCTTGAGGACAAAATATGTGAAAATCAAGAGTATTACAAGAAATATGCAAATAAAAATACAGCAATGAGGTCCATTCATTTCCTTCAAATAGTTTTCTTGCTCTTGGCTAATTCTTGTCTTTCAGGTCAAGAGGCCATTTTTTTTTCTAAGTACACTTTTTCTTTAAGTAGCAAACAAATAGGGCATATGATGTGCTAGGACTAGTCCATGAATGTACTGTATTTCTTTAACATATTTAAACCACAGTTGTTGGCCAGAGTTTATGTGAGACATTATCACTAGAAGTCTTCAGACACATTTGCAAAAATGTAGTCCCTATGGGTAAGACTGCAGCCAGAAAGGACACTGGGTCATTCTGCAAACAAATGCATCCACAAAAAAACAGCCTCATATCAAAAGACCTGCCTGTGTTACAAAACTGAGGTCATCATGAGCTCAATGAAATGAAAAAAGAAAGTTCCTCAAAATAAGATACTTCACCTTAAAGTGAAACCACAAGTACACAGTCTTGAAAATGAACTACTTTCTCAGAATGGTAACAATGTACTGTGCATCTCTAAGAAACCAAACTCATCTAGGTTTAATCGATTCCACCTTTACAAAATGGAGCCAACATAATCCTGCAGACTTGGACAGAACAAAAGTTCAAATGCTCTACCACAGAAATAGTCCCAGAGTATCAAATCTGTTCCTTTATCAAGTGTCCCTGCAGTAGTATTTATCACTCACTAGAAGAACTCTGCACAACGCAACCTGTGTGAGCATGAGATTTTACTACAGGGAGGAGACAGGTCAGTTTACCAAGGACACCACACTTCACTTTCACAACTCTAGAAAACCAATCTCTCGTAACAGTAAGTAATTAATTTACATTCATTCCAAACTGGACGAGATAGTGTAAACCTCAAGGAATCTGAGATTGTAAATAACATTACTTGGGAACAGGTGTGTGTGTGTGTGTGTGTGTGTGTGTGTGTGTGTGTTTCCTCAGAGGTACTTCACGGGATATAAATAGAAATAATTAGCAACTTTTAATCTCATGAACAAGATCTTTATTTAAAATTCTCACATATAAAATGAATTCTTTTATGTCGTATTTCCTCAAGTGTGTTTTTTACCTCATTTTATGAATAAAAAAGACATCCAGAGGAAACAAAGTGTCCTTTTCTCAGCCTCCAGAAACACTAGGGACAGCACAGGTAGCACAAGTGTTTGGTCCTAAACAAAAGTTAAGACTAAGTAGGGAAGAAAATGGAAAACAGAACATAGCCTAGCAAAGCAGCTAGAGATCACATGCAGCAGGGGACAGGAAGTCTTGGGGACACTTCACAGCCACTAGGATAAGCTTCATCCCAGGTCCCTGCAGGCCCGCTGGGCTCCACAGAACCGCCACCCAGCAGCCCATAAAAACGAAAGGCAGCAAAGAACTCTCACTGTCATCCTGGCAAGAAAGCAGCAGCAGCCTCCTTGAACCCAGGAAAGCCACCCCTCCCTCCACAAACAGGAGGAGCCCCCTTCACACCAACCACACAAGGAAGCCCAAGCGGCCAGACCCAAAATAAAAATAAAAGAGGAGCGCGGGAAGATAGATGACAGCTCAATTAAATTTATCCTGGGAGGGCTGGGAGGCTCCGTCTCTCTGAAGACTCCGACTCAAAAGTAAAAATAAAATTCAAGGTGAGGGAGCTCACAGGAGAGAGGACAGTTCAGTTAAGTCTGGGCTGGGAACACTTGGAGACTCAGTCTACTTCGGATGTCAGAATCAGAAATAAAATTTAAAAAACGAGAGAGGGAAGTGTCAGTTTATATTGTGTGCGTGCGCGTGTGTCTGCGCATGTGCGCGCGCGTGTGTCTGTGCAGCACCTGCAGTGCAGGATTTGCCAGGGAGGGGAAAGTGGCGGCTCCGCCAGCCTTGAGGTGACCGGGCTCAAATCTGGGGTGAGGTTAAGCTCTGGGCAAAAGGGCAGAGTCCGAGGTCCAGACTGCCCGCTGTCGGGAACAATGCTGGGCCCGGGAAATGAAGGTCTCACAGCCCCCCCCCCCCCCGCCCCAATGCCATGGGCAACCCAGCCCCCACTCTCCCCCGGCCCACGTCAGGGCAGGAACCCTCAAACCCGGGGTCCCAGGGCGGGCCTCACCCAGCAGCGCCCACAGGTACTTCAGGCGCGTCAGCCCGTCCTTCTCGGGGTCCACCACCTTCTGTGTGGACTTCTTCGCAACCCCGTAGCTCCTTCCAGAGAACACCCCGCCGCTGCGCGAAACCGCCCACTGGCGGGGCAGGGGCGCCTGCGCCCTGAGAATAACCGCATAGTATCCGGGTTCCCTGTCACGCGGACCCCCCGCCAACCGCCAGCAGCAGCCACGGCCACCGCGCCGCCGCAGCAGCCGCAGCTTTAGGGAGGAGGGGCCGGGCGGGTACTAAGAAAGCTGGCGCAAAAAGGCGGTGTCCACGCGGAATCGCCCCGGCACTGCGGAAGATGCCAGTCAGCCCTTCCAACACCAAGCGAGCGCAGTCCACTTGGACCTGCCAACGGAGGGCGCTAGTTCGCGGGCTGGCTCTGAGCTCCTTCTTGCTCCTCCCCTCGGCTGTTGGCGGCAAGGCCTCTCGGGAAATGCAGTTCTTCGGGGGCGAGGTGCGGGGACTTACCTTTCCAGAGTCCCCAAGCTGCTGGACAGCACCCGCCTGCCCCCTCCAGGAAGAGGCCCAGAGCTCCCAACCCTTCACTCCTTGCTCTGGGCCACCAGCCCATTTTCCTCTGGTGCAACGTCAACCACAAGAACATCTCAGTAAGAAAAAGTCAAGGCTTTAAAATGCAAACTATTTTTCCTTTTGACTTCTAGATTCACACAAAGGAGGGAGTCCGAATCCCTTTGACCAAACTAAAATCAGAGCTCCAGCTTCACATGAACATCAATGGCTTTGGCAGCAGGAAGAGCATCCCTAGACTCTGCGTGAGGAGTCCAGCGGGTACACTTGGTTCCTGGGATCCAGCTTCACTGGGGTATGAGGTAGCCTTGCTCAGAGGGCTCCTCAGGCTCTTGTCTCTTGCTTTGTAGGAAGTGCACCCACCTTCCCTGTGTTGTGCAAGGTCCCACAGCAATCCAGTAGCAGAACCAAAAATAGAACCTGAGGGACCTCTCGGGCTGGTATGCTTTTTCAGATTAGGTGCCTGAGACCTGGAGCAAAACTTTGAAATGGAAAATGGCCTGGAGATTTCTTACAAGAGATCTGTAGGATTATTTACTGGCCTCTCAATCCTTTGATGCTCCAAATGTGGACATTTGAGCGAGTACTTAAGCTGGCTCTTTAAAATCATGGGCTTTCCATCCACTTGGAGCACCATTTTTCTCTTTCAAGAGAACATGTAACTTGGGAAGAAACCCAAGAGATGTGACATGGCTTTGTATTCTCAAAATTAGCATAATATTTGACCTCCAGAAGAACTCGCTAAAAGTTTATTGCAGAAAATGGAAGAAGAGCTAGTTCTACTTTGACAACTCAAAAAATAGAAAGGCACTAACAACTAGAATAAATGTGTTTGCACGCCTGGATGATAGAAATGTCCATATCCGAATCCAAGGAACATGGGATTGTGACCATTCCTTAGAAAAAGGATATTTATAGATGTAATTAAGGATCTCAAGGTTAAATCATCTTTGATGATTTAGGTGGTCCCTAAATCTAATGACTGTCTTCTATTTATAAGAGACAGAAGAGGAGAACACACAGAGAAGGCCATATAAAAATAGAGGCAGAGATTGGAGTCATGTAGCCATAAGCCAAGTGATCCCTGGAGCCACCAGAAGCTAGAAGAAACAAGGAAGGATTCTGTCAGGTGGTTGTCCAGAGGGAGCACCAACACCTTGATTTTAGACTTCTGAACTTAAGAAATCAGAAAATAAATGTCTATTATTTTAAGCCCCCTCATTTGTGGTACTTTTTGTAGCAGCCCTGGAAAATGAATACCACCAGATGCTAGAGACAAACCAGTGTGACTGTCCAGCAAGATTAGAATGACTGATATTGATTATAAGACTTTGAATAAATAAACATTCAGGAATCCATAATGATAGTCAAAAGAATGCTTTGTGATGTCCTAGGTGGGTGTTTCCAGTAGAAAACATAGCATGTACCTTTGATGATTTGGGGCAGAGTGGGTTTTTGTTTGTTTGCTTTTGTTTTTGTTTTTAGCTTATTTATTTGAAAGAGAGAGTGAGAGCAGCAGGAGGGGATGGGTAGAGGAAGAGGGGTAGGGGCAGAAGAAGGAGAAGCAGTCTCCCTCATGAGCAGGGAGCCCCATCTTGTCTCTAGACCGATTATCATCCAAGGACCCTGAGATCAGGCCTTGAGCTGAAGGCATGTTCATAACAGACTGAGTCACCCAGGGACCCCTGGGTGGGCATTTTTTTTTCAAAAGAAGAGAATGTGAGAGCCCCAGGTGGCTAAGACCCCTTCTCAGTAACAAATGGGGAACCTGATCTGAACTGGGTATGTGTTTCAAAATTCTAACCAGGGAAGAGTGCAGGGCTTTAGAGGTTTATAATTCCCTCCATAGGTCACATACCAGAAAGGATCAGGTTTTCCTGATGACAGAAAATTGAATTCACGTGTTCAGGAAGACAGAGCCCAAGAAATCAGGACTAAGTGAGGGAACTGAGAGACGAAATGTCCCAAAGAATGAGAGAAACACTTATCAATTCTTGATGTTGTCTGCAGGAGAATTTCAGATTTTTGTTTTGTTTTCTTTTTGTATCCAATTTACACAAATTCAAACCAACACACATTTACTGAACAAGTCATACCATTAAACTGTGATGACCATAGTGTTAGGGTCCGTGATCAAAGGAACGAGACTGACACAAAGCGAAAATCAAGCAAAGTTTTATTTCGCGCCATGCCTCAGAAACCAAACTGCATCAGAAACCAAACTGCATCAGAAACCAAACTGCATTAGAAACCAACCTGCATTAGAAACCAAACTGCATCAGAAACCAAACTGCATTAGAAACCAAACTGACCGATAGGTGCCCAAGTCTTGCTGGGGACCACCGCCTCCCAGTCGCTGGGGTCCCCCCTGGAGGCTCCCTGCCTCACCCTCACTGTACCACAGACCCACTCCCGGCGTGGCTGCACCGTTGGCTCCTGAGAGGCTGCTCCTGATGGCGGCACTGCCCGAGGGGCGGCGTGGCTGCTTGCAGCGGCGCTGCTGCTGTTGCTGCTGCTGATACTCTGGCTCAGGGTGGTGTCGCTTGCGGCATTGCTGCTGCCACTGCTGCTCGCAGTGGCGCCGCTGCCGCTGCTGCTCTGGGCGGTGCACGGGGCGATGCCGCTTGAGTTGGCGCCACTGCCGCAGCTGCTCTGGGTGGTGCGGTGCACAGGGCGATGCCGCTTGAGGTGGCACCGCTGCCACGGCTGCTCTGGGCAGTGCACAAGGTGGCGTCGCTCGTGTTACAGCTCAAGGCGGCGCTGCTGCCGCGGCTGCTCTGGTGCACCGGGTGGTGCCGCTCCCGGTGGCGCCAGTGCCGCTGCTGCTCTGGGCAGTGCACAGGGCGATGCCGCTCGCGGTGGCGCCGCTGCTGCTGCTCTGGACGGTGCTGCTCGCGGTGGTGCACGGGGCGATGCTGCTCGCTGTGGCACCGCTGCTGCTGCTGCTGCTCGCGGTGGTGCACAGGGCAGTGCTGCTTGTGTTACAGCTCAAGGCGGTGCCGCTGCTGCTGCTGCTCTGGTGCACGGGGCGGTGCCACTCGCTGTGGTGCCGCTGCGGCTGCTGCTCTGGGCGGTGCACGGGGCGATGCCGCTCGCTGTGGTGCCGCTGCTGCTGCTGCTCTGGGTGGTGCACGGGGCGATGCCACTCGAGGTGGCGCCGCTGCTGCTCTGGGCGGTGCACGGGGCGATGCCGCTTGAGGTGGCGCAGCTACCGTGGCTGCTCTGGGCAGTGCACGAGGTGGCGTCGCTCGTGTTACAGCTCAAGGTGGCGCCGCTGCCGCGGCTGCTCTGGAGCACCGGGCAGTGCCGCTCTCGGTGGCGCCGCTGCCGCTGCTGCTCTGGGCAGTGCACGGGGCGATGCCGCTCACGGTAGCGCCGCTGCTGCTGCTCTGGGCGGTGCTGCTCATGGTGGTGCATGGGGTGATGCCGCTTGCTGTGGCGCCGCTGCTGCTGCTGCTCGCGGTGGTGCACAGGGCAGTGCTGCTCGTGTTACAGCTCAAGGCGGCGCTGCTGCCGCTCCTGCTCTGGGCAGTGCTGCTCGCGGTGGTGCCACTGCCGCTGCTGCTCTGGGCGGTGCAAAGGGCGATGCCGCTTGAGGTGGCGCCGCTGCCGCTGCTGCTCTGCTGCCCGGGGCGGTGCCGCTCGCTGTGGCGCCGTTGCCGCTGCTGCTCTGGGTGGTGCACGGGGTGATGCCGCTCGCGGTGGCGCCGCTGCTGATGCCACTCGCTGTGGTGCTGCTGCTGCTGCTGCTCGCCGTGATGCACGGGGTGGCACCACTCATGTTACAGCTCAAGGCGGCGCCGCTGCTGCTGCTGCTCTGGTGCACGAGGCTGTGCCGCTCGCTGTGGCGCGGCTGCCCACTGCTGCTGCTGCTCTGGGTGGTGCATGGCTCTTGCTAAAAAAAAAAAAAACTCCCCACTCCAGCCTCACAGACCATCTTTTATAGTGGTGGTGGAGCCCGGCCCACACACAGGTGGCCAATCGGATTTTAACCTACCACAGTTAATATATGCACACCCCTCTGACTAAATATGGCTATCTGGCCTGGCCCGCCCCTATATCCGGGGTTTTTAAGTAACTTCTTTTTGCTAACCAGGCCCCTACAATAGTTTTCTACTTCCCATTCTTTTCTATTTTGCAGAAAAGTTTTGTTTCAAGGGCCATGTGAAAACTGCAACTCCTGCTGTTATTGATGTTAAATACTAATCAAACGATTCTACCATTCTTCATTGTTGGGCTTATTCCCAGCACAGGGTCAGGGTCAGCAGTCAATCACTATTTGTGGAATAAACAAAATCATTCATTTGTTCATTAATATCTCCATGAGCATTATTAAGGAATGTTGTTTAGTACAACGTTTTCAATTTAACTAATGTGTTATGAATCCAAATGTTAAAATTCTACACTTCTTCCCTCAGAAATCTTTCTAAAATAAAAAGTGACCTCCCTGTCTTCTTACAGAGCTTATTCACTGTTTATGAAACCATAATATGTCTTGCCCATCCACTGTGATTCCCTTCAACTCCTCTTACATGGGTGTTGCTACCAGACACAAAGGAGAAATGCCTGATAGATCTTCCCCATCTAATTTTAACCATTTCTTGCCTCAAATTCAGTCTCTGCTATCAGAGATCATTTGTTTACCTTTTTAACATCCGTATTGGAATGTTTCTATATGTTTAGAACTGCCAGTTCTTAGTTTTCAGATAATCTAAAGGTTAAGGTATTTTACTTTCTAATTGTCACACATCGGAGTTTTTCAGTTTGGAAGGGTATGGGGTTTCTTCAGGTCGACTAAATTATCTTGTGCCTGCACATCAGTCCTAGTTGTCCTGATTATTCTATTAATTTTAATATGTGCAAAAATTCAACTTTTTGATGCAAATTTTCCTATCAGATAAGCTCATTGTGCCTGTCCTCAGAATTAAGATCTTTTTGTATGCTAGACACACTGTGGATCTTCATTTGGATATTGCCAAAGAGAGCCAGCCCCAGTGAACTTCTGTGATATAGTCTATTTTTATTGATCTTTGCATTCTTATTTTCTTGAAAAAGAAAGCTATGATCTAATAAAGTTTTATATCAACTCTTACCCTAAAATTTTGAATTCATTCAAAGTGTATGCTGTGCCACTGAGAATCTGCATCTATCTAAAATTCCTAAGAAAAAAAGGATGCCCCTCCCTAAGAATGAAATGCCAAACTCAACACCTAAGAAACCCAATGTCCTCATTTTCCAAATGCTATATTACTGTAGACACCAAAAACATATTTTTCTCCTCCAGAAAGATTTCCTAATAATCTTTTCTTTCCAAATATCTGTTAAATGAGGAGATTTAATACTTTAAACTTGATTATAAATTATTTTATATGAGAATTTCACTTGAGGACAGACTTGAAAAAGTTTTCAAAAATATACTAGCCATTTTGATATGTCTGATGGACTCTTGATAACAAAAAAAAATGCTTTAAGGGGAAAAAACCTAATCATTTTTCTAATTTACTCAAGCAGATATCTTTGCAGCTGTGCATTTCAATCACAATGCCATCTGCTTTGAATATATTTTCTCTCTCTCTCTCTCTCTTTTTTTTCCCATCAGAACAGTATTAACATTTCAGTGGTGAATTCTGGTAATCCATCAACATTAGAAAAATGTAAGGCCATAAGTAAGTATCATAGGTCTTTTTATAAATTCCAAAAAAATCTTTGAATGATAACATTGGAGAAATCAAGAATCATGGAAACTCTCTAGATAGTAAATACAACTTGCATAGAAGGATGGTGTACAAAGGCTGGAGAGAAAAGAAGTTTCATAGGTGAGAAGCCTGTGAAAATGTGCCCATGACCTCACCTCTTCTCCCATTACACAAAATGCCACCATTAGGTTTAATATTAGGTAAGAGGTACTCCTTAACTTAGAACCAAGTGCGAGATTTTCTGAAAATGAATGTAGGAGGAGGAGTCAAGATGGCGGAGGAATAGCAGGCTGAGATGACATTAGGTAGCAGGAGATGAGCTAGTTTATCAAACCATTCCAAACACCTACAAATCCAACAAGAGATCAAAGAGAAGAAGAGCAGCAACTCTAGAAGCAGAAAATCAACCACTTTCTGAAAGACAGGACCTGTGGAGAAGTGAACCCAAAGCCACGGGAAGATAGACTGTGGGAGGAGGGACCAGCTCCTAGCAAGCAGCTGAGCAATGGAACACAAAATCAGAACTTTTTAACGTCTGCTCCACTGAGGGACATCACTCCAGAGACTAAGTCGGGGTGAAGCACACACTGGGACAGTATGTCCTCAGGTCCTGCGGGATCACAGAAGGATCGGGGGTGTCTGAGTGTCACAGAGCTTGCAGGTGTTAGAGCATTGAAGCCAATTACAGAGACAGAGCAGAGGAATGAGCTCTTAACTCGGGACCTAATCAATACAGACATTGGCAATATGTCAGATCTAGAGTTCAGAATGATGATTCTCAAGGTTGTAGATAATAGAGAAATCCTGTCTGGAGAAATCAAAGCCTTTTCTGGAGAGATAAAAGAAATAAAATCTAACCAAGCTGAAACTGAGAAAGCTATTAATGAGGTGCAATAAAAAATGGAGGCTCTTACTGCCAGGATAAATGATGCAGAAGAGAGAATTAGTGATATAAAAAACCAAATGACTGAGAATAAACAAGCTGAGCAAAAGAGAGAGAAATAACTACTGGACCACGAGGGGAGAATTTGAGAGATAAGTGATACCATAAGATGAAACAATATTAGAATAATTGGGATTCCAGAAGAAGAAGAAAGAGAGAGAGGAGCAGAAGGTATATGGGAGAGAATTATTGTAGAGAATTTCCCGAATATGGCAAAAGGAACAAGCATCAAAATCAAAATCCAAGAGGCACAGAGAACCCCTCTCAAAATAACAATAGGTCCACACCCCGTCATCTGATAGTAAAATTTACAAGTCTTAGTGACAAAGAGAAAATCCTGAAGGCCCGGGACAAGAAGTCTGTAACTTACAATGGTAAAAATATTAGATAGGCAGTGGACTTATCCACAGAGACCTGGAAGGCCAGAAAGAACTGGCATGATATATTCAGAGCACTAAATGAGAAAAATATGCAGCCAAGAATACTATATCCAGCTAGGCTATCATTGAAAATAGGAGGAGAGAAAAAAAGCTTCCAGGACAAACAAAAACAAAGAATTTGTAAACACCAAACCAGTTCTACTTATCAGAAACAAAAGAGAAAGAACCCAAATAAATTAAATCATGAATGAAAGAGGAGAGATCACAACCAACACCAAAGAAATACAAACAATTATAAAAATATATTATGAGCAAATATACGCCAGCAAATTTGAAATATTGAAAGGGGTCCTCTAAGCAAAGAGAGACCCTAAAATTAGTAGATCAGAAAGGAACAGAGACAATATACAGTAATAGTCACCTTACAGGCAATACAATGGCACTAAATTCATATCTCTCAATAGTTACCCTGAATGTAAATGTGCTAAATGCCCCCAATCAAAAGACACAGGGCATCAGAATGGATAAAAAAATAAAACCCATCAATATGCTGTGTACAAGAAAGTCATTTTAGAACCAAAGTCTCCTCCAGATTTAAAGTGAGGGGGTTGAAAACAATTTACCATGCTAATGGACATCGAGGAAAGCTGGGGTGGCAATCCTTATATCAGATCCATTAGATTTTAAGCCAAAGAGTATAATAAGAGATGAGGAAGGACACTATATCATACTCAAAGGGTCTGTCCAACAGGAAGAGCTAACAATTTTAGAAATTTTTTTTTATTTCCTTGACAGAGAAATCACAAGTAGGCAGAGAGGCAGACAGAGAGAGAGGGGAAAGCAGGCTCATTGCTGAGGAGAGAACCTGGTGTGGGGCTAGATCCCAGGGCTGTGAGGCTATGACCTGAGCCAAAAGCAGAGGCTTAACCCACTGAGTCACCCAGGCACCCTGAATATCTAACAATTTTAAAAATCTATGCTCCTAACATGGGAGCAGCCAACTATATAAACCAATTAATAATGAAATCAAAGAAACACATCCACAATAATATAATAATAGTAGAGGATTTTAACACTCCCCTACTGAAATGGATAAATCATCCAAGCAAAAGATCAACAAGGAAATAAAGGCCTTAAATGACAAACTGGAACAGATGGACATCACATATATGTTCAGAACATTCCATCCCAAAGCAACAGAATACACATTCTTCTCTAGTGCACATGGAACCTTCTCCAGAATAGATCACATCCTGGGTCCTAAATCAGGTCTCAACCGGTATCAAAAGATTGGAATCATTCCCTGCATATTTTCAGAACACAATGCTCTGAAGCTAGAACTCAATCACAAGAGGAAATTTGGAAAGAACCCAAATGCATGGAGGCAAAAGAGCATCCTTCTAAAGAATGAATGGGTCAACCATAAAATTAAAGAATTGAAAAGATCCATGGAAACAAATGATAATGAAAACACAACACTTCAAAATCTGTGGGACTCAGCAAAGGCAGTCCTGAGAGGAAAATATATAGCAATACAAGCCTTTTTCAAGAAACAAGAAAGGTCTCAAATACACAACCTAACCCTACATCTAAAGAAGATGGAGAAAGAACAACAAAGAAAGCCTAACCCCAACAGAAGAAGAGAAATAATAAATATCAGAGCATAAGTCAATGAAATAGAAACAAACAAACAACAAAACAATAGAATAAAACAATGAAACTAGGAGTTGGTTCCTTGAAAGAATTAATAAAGTTGGGACACTGGGTGGCTCAGTGGGTTAAAGCCTCTCCCTTCAGTTCAGGTCATGATCCCAGGGTCCTGGGATCGAGACCCGCACCAGGCTTTCTGCTCAGCAGGGAGCCTGCTTCCCTTCCTCTCTCTCTGCCTGCCTCTCTGGCTATTTGTGATCTCTGTCTGTCAAGTAAATAAATAAAAGCTTTTAAAAAAGAATTAATAAGATTGATAAACCTCTGGCCAGACTTATCAGAAACAAAAGAGAAAGAACCCAAATAAATTAAATCATGAATGAAAGAGGAGAGATCACAACCAACACCAAAGAAATACAAACAATTATAAGAATATATTATGAGCAAATATACACCAACAAATTTGATAATCTGGAAGAAATCGATGCATTCCTAGAGACATATCAACTACCACAACTGAACCAGGAAGAAATAGAAAACCTGAATTGACCCATAACCAGTAAGGAGATTGAAGCAGTCATCAAAAATCTCCCAACAAACAAGAGCCCAAGGCTAGACGGCTTCCCAGCGTAATTCTACCAAACATTTAAAGAAGAATTAATTCCTATTCTCCTAAAACTGTTCCAAAAAATAGAAATGGAATGAAAACTTCCAAACTCATTTTATGAGGCCAGCATTACCTTGATCCCCAAACCAGACAAAGATCCCATCAAAAAAGAGAATTACAGGGACACCTGGGTGGCTCAGTGGGTTAAAGCTTCTGCCTTCGGCTCAGATCATGATCTCGGGGTCCTGGGATCGAGCCCCACATCAGGCTCTCTGCTCAGCAGGGAGCCTGTTTCCCCCTCTCTCTCTGCCTGCCTCTCTGCCTACTTGTGATTTTTGTCAAATAAACAAATAAAATATTTTAAAAAAGAGAATTACAAACCAATATCCTTGATGAACACAGATGCAAAAATTCTCACCAAAATACTGGCCAATAGGATCCAACAGTATATTAAAAGGATTATTCACCATGACCTAGTGGGATTTATTCCTGGGCTGCAAGGTTGGTTTGACATCTGCAAATCAATAAATGTGATACAGTACATTACTAAAAGAAAGAACAAGAACCATATGTTACTCTCAGTAGATGCTGAAAAAAACATTTGACAAAGTACAGCATCATTTACTGATCAAAATTCTTCAGAGTGTAGGGATAGAGGGCACGTACTTCAATATCATCAAAGCCATCTATGAAAAATATACCGTGAATATCATTCTCAATGGAGAAAACCTGAGAGCTTTTCTGCTAAGGTCAGGAACATTTCAGGGATGTCCATTATCACCACTGCTATTCAGCATAGTACTAGAAGTCCTAGCCTTAGCAATCAGGCAATAAAAAGAAATTGAAGGCATCCAAATTGCAAAGAAGCAGTGGACTATCACACTTCACAGATGATATGATACTATATGTGGAAAACCCAAAAGGCTCCACTCCAAATCTGCTAGACCTTGTGCAAGAATTCAGTTACGTGTCAGGATATAAAATCAATGCGCAGAAATCAGTTGCATGCCTTTACACCAACAACAGGGCAGTAGAAAGTGAAATTTAGGAGTCAATCATGTTTACAGTTGCACCCAAAACCATAAGATACCTAGGAATAAACCTAACAAAAGAGGCAAAGAATCTATACTCAGAAAACTATAAAGTACTCATGAAAGAAACTGAGACAAAGAAATGGAAAAAGGTCCCATGCTCATGGATTGGAAAAACAAATATTGTGAAAATGTCTATGTTACGTAAAGCAATCTACACATTTAATGCAACCCCTATCAAAATCCCAATCATTTTGTTCAAAGAAATGGAACAAATAATCCTAAAATTTATATGGAACCAGAAAAGACCTCGAATAGCCCGAGGAATATGGGGGAAAAAAGGCAAATTTGGTGGCATCACAATTCCAGACTTCAAGCTCTATTATGAAGCTGTCATCACCAAGACAGTAAGGTACTGGCACAAAAACAGACACATAGATCAGTGGAACAGTATAGAGAGCCCAGAAATAGACCCTCAACTCTATGGTCAACTAATCTTCAACAAAGCAGGAAAGAACATCCAATGGATAAAAGACAGCCTCTTCAACAGCTGCTGTTGGGAAAATTGGACAGCCCCATGCAGAAAAATGAAATTGGACCATTTCCTTATACCACACACGAAAATAGACTCAAAATGGATGAAGGACCTCAATGTGAGAAAGGAATCCATCAAATTCTTTGAGGAGAATACAGGCAGCAACCTCTTCGACCTCAGGCACAGCAACTTCTTCCTAGGAACATTGCCAAAGGCAAGGGAAGCAAGGACAAAAAGGAACTATTACGACTTCATCAAGATCAAAAGCTTTTGCACAGCAAAGGAAACAGTTGACAAAACCAAAAGACAACTGACAGAATGGGAGAAAATATTTGCGAACGACATATCAGACGAAGGGCTAGTATCCAAAATCTATAAAGGGCAACGCAAACTCAACACCTGAAGAACAAATAATCAAATCAAGAAATGGGCAGAGGACATGAATAGACATTTCTGCAAAGAAGACATCCAGATGGGTAACAAACAAATGAAAAAGTGCTCCACATCACACGGCATCATGAGATACATCCTCAGACCATTCAGAATGGCTAAAATTAACAAGTCAGGAAATGACAGACGCTGATGAGGATGCGGAGAAAGGGAAACCCTCCTACACTGTTGGTAGTAATGCAAACTGGTGCAACCACTCTGGAAAACATCATGGAGTTTGCTCAAAAAGTTGAAAATAGAGCTACTCTGTGCCCCAGCAATGGCACTATTGGGTATTTATCCTAAATATACGAATGTAGTGATCCAAAAGGGCACATGCACCCAAAAGTTTATAGCAGCAATGTCCACAATAGCCAAACTATGGAAAGAACCTAGACGTCCATCAACAGATGAATGGATAAAGATGTGGTGTATACACACACACACACACACACACATATACACAATGGAATATTATGCAGCCATCAAAAATGCAATCTTGCCTTTTGTGACTACATGGATGGAACTAGAGAGTATTATGCTTAGTGAAATAAGTCAATCAGAGAAAGACAATTATGATATGATCCCCCGATATGAGGAAGTTTGGGGGGCAGGAAAAGAATAAATGAAAGAAGATGGGATCAGGAGGGAGACAAATCATAAGAGACCCTTAATCTATGACTGAGTCACCCAGGTGCCCCAAGAGACTCTTAATATCACAAAACAAACTGAGCGTTGCTCAGGGGTGGGGGGTTGGAGGGAAGGTTATGGACATTGGCGAAGGTATGTGATATGGTGAGTGCTGTGAAGTGTGTACACCTGGCGATTCACAGACCTGTACCCCTGCGGCTAAAAATACATTATACATTAATTAAAAAATTAAAATTATAAAAAATGTAGATTATATGATGTCCACATAAGCTATTCATTTAAACGGAGAAGTCCATCACACAGTTTTACTTCTATATCTTGTAATTTTCTAGAAAAATGAATCTCAAAATAATTCTTAGTGAGCACTAATTCTTACTAATCATGACATGAGAATGCAAATTCTTTTACTAATCTACATGTAAATGGATGTCCTAAATGGAGACTGATTTTACCTGGTATTTCAGACAAAATTCTCAGTTTTAAGCAAAAGAAATTGACTGGCTATTTAGGTAAAGATGACTCATCCAGAGAATGCCAGGTTCCCAAAATCAATGGAAGGTTGGAGATGCAGTCCTGGAAAACAATGAGAAAATTAGATCTAAGGCATCACTGGGAGGCCTAGAAAATTCATAGAGCAGAACACATGGGTCAGCATACCAAGACTTCCATGACAATGAAAGAACTTACACCGTCCTACACATCAAGTTCAAAGTCTCAAGAATATCCAGTTGGCTAAGTCTTAGATGGCTGCCTAGCTCATGTGTCCACCTACATGTCTGCTCTGGGTCAGAAAATCTGAGGTGTTCTCTTTGTACATAGGACCTCCTCCACCAAGACACCTATACAGGATAAGAAATACCCCACCCCTAAAAAAATGGAGTGTATTATTGGAGGAAGGGAAGTTGAATGCTGAGTAGCTAAAATAACAATAAGGAGTAAACAATAACAAAGAAAATAACAAGGTGAATCATCATTTAGGAATCACTTGACATAAATTAACATATGCCCTGAATATGAAAATGAACCACCCATTGGGTTGATCTGTAATTAAGATCTTGCATTTTATTAAGATGATTTGAAGACATCATTTACTGCTTTCAGTTAATCTTTAAGGAAGACTTAGAGCTGATAGATTTTTTTTCCAGATGTTAACTGGGAAACTCCTGATACTACTTAAACATAGGATATGTGTCAATTAGGCAATTATTAAAATCATCTTAGTGAATAACTGGAAAGAATTGAATCCTATTTTTTCTGTTTAACCAAAATTGAATAATTCAAATACCACAGAGAACATTACTAGGTACTTCCCTTTATATTATCCTTCTTTCTATGTCTTCATGTTCCTTCTTTTCTCTAAACTGATGTCCCCTCCATGAGACACACTTTCATCACGTCTCAAAGTTCTTCTGAGTAATGGTTTTGATCCAATCAGTAGACTTCACTGAGTCCCTACTCTGTGCTAGTTTACGCCCAGAACTGAAGTTACAAATAGAACGAGGACACAGTCTTGATCCTCAGAAAAGTCACCGTCTAGCTGAGAAGTCAGACATAGGCCTGAGCTCAGAGAGCTCACAGTCTAATGCAGGAGATGGATACCTAAGTAGATAATAATAATTAACAATAGTGATACAGGCAGGACATTATGGGAGATACCAGGAAGGACTGGGCAGTATAGATGAGGGGAGGATCAGAGAAGGCTCACTGGAGGAGGTGGCATCTGAACTGGGGAAAAGATCTCAACACACCACAGGCAGGGCAAGGAAGAAAATGCAATGGACTGTGTAAAGGTCACCAGAAGCAGTCTGGTTTTGTGTGGTTTCCCCTCAGATTTGTGGTTGTGGTTGTACTTAGTGTAATGTAGAGATTGCAGAAATATGTATATGTTCTTGTAACCTTATACAAACAGAGGGCCAAGTGATAGTAAAATGTGATGATGCCAAAGCTGGAAGAGACTCTGGATGAGGGCAAAAGCAGAGGGTCTGAATCCCAGTCCTTCCCCCTTACTAGCTGTGTAATCTTAAGTGGGTGACTCAGTTCTCCAAGCCTCAGTTTTCTTCATCTATCAAATGGAGAGAAACTCACATTAGGCTATTCATTCTTTTTTTTTTTCTTTTTCATTCTTCATTTTATTTATTTTCTCAGTGTAACAGTATTCATTCTTTTTGCACAACACCCAGTGCTCCATGCAAAACGTGCCGTCCCCATTACCCACCACCTGTTCCCCCAACCTCCCACCCCTGACCCTTCAAAACCCTCAGGTTGTTTTTCAGAGTCCATAGTCTCTTATGGTTCGTCTCCCCTCCCCAATGTCCATAGCCCGCTCCCCCTCTCCCAATCCCACCTCCCCCCAGCAACCCCCAGTTTGTTTTGTGAGATTAAGAGTCATTTATGGTTTGTCTCCCTCCCAATCCCATCCTGTTTCATTTACTCTTCTCCTATCCCCCTACCCCCCCATGTTGCTTCTCCATGTCCTCATATCAGGGAGATCATATGATAGTTGTCTTTCTCCGATTGACTTATTTCACTAAGCATGATACGCTCTCGTTCCATCCACGTCGTCGCAAATGGCATGATTTCATTTCTTTTGATGGCTGCATAGTATTCCATTGTGTATATATACCACATCTTCTTTATCCATTCATCTGTTGATGGACATCTAGGTTCTTTCCATAGTCTGGCTATTGTAGACATTGCTGCTATAAACATTCGGGTACACGTGCCCGTTCGGATCACTATGTTTGTATCTTTAGGATAAATACCCAGTAGTGCAATTGCTGGGTCATAGGGTAGTTCTATTTTCAACCTTTTGAGGAACTTCCATGCTGTTTTCCAGAGTGGTTGCACCAGCTTGCATTCCCACCAACAGTGGAGGAGGGTTCCCCTTTCTCCACATCCTCTCCAGCATCTGTCATTTCCTGACTTGTTAATTTTAGCCATTTTGACTGGTGTGAGGTGATATCTCATTGTGGTTTTGATTTGTATTTCCCTGATGCCGAGTGACGTGGAGCACTTTTTCATGTGTCTGTTGGCCACCTGGATGTCTTCTTTGCAGAAATGTCTGTTCATGTCCTCTGCCCATTTCTTTTTTTTTTTTATTTGTTTATTTACAGCATAACAGTGTTCATTGTTTTGGCATCACACACAGTGCTCCATGCAGTACGTGCCCTCCTCATTACCCACCACCTGGTCCCTCAACCTCCCAACCCCCCCACTCCCCCGCCGCCCCTTCATAACCTTCTAGTTGTTTTTCAGAGTCCATAGTCTCTCATGGTTCATCTCCCCTTCCAGTTTCCCTCAACTCCCTCTCCTCTCCATCTCCCCATGTCCTCCATGTTATTTGTTATGCTCCACAAATAAGTGAGACCTTATGATACTTGACTCTCTCTGCTTGACTTATTTCGCTCAGCATAATTTCTTCCAGTCCCGTCCATGTTGCTACAAAAGTTGGGTATTCGTCCTTTCTGATGGAGGCATAATACTCCATTGTGTATATGGACCACATCTTCCTTATCCATTCATCCGTTGAAGGGCATCTTGGTTCTTTCCACAGTTTGGCGACCGTAGCCATTGCTGCAATAAACATTGGGGTACAGATGGCCCTTCTTTTCACTACATCTGTATCTTTGGGGTAAATACCCAGCAGTGCAATTGCAGGGTCATAGGGAAGCTCTATTTTTAATTTCTTCAGGAATCTCCACACTGTTCTCCAAAGTGGCTGCACTAACTTGCATTCCCACCAACAGTGTAAGAGGGTTCCTCTTTCTCCACATCCTTTCCAACACACGTTGTTTCCTGTCTTGCTAATTTTGGCCATTCTAACTGGTGTCAGGTGGTATCTCAATGTGGTTTTAATTTGAATCTCCCTGATGGCTCTGCCCATTTCTTGATTGGATTGTTTGTTCTTTGGGTGTTGAGTTTGCTAAGTTCCTTATAGATTTTGGATACTAGCCCTTTATCTGATATGTCGTTTGCAAATATCTTCTCCCATTCTGTCAGTTGTCTTTTGGTTTTGTGAACTGTTTCCTTTGCTGTGCAAAAGCTTTTGATCTTGATGAAATCCCAATAGTTCATTTTTGCCCTTGCTTCTCTTGCCTTTGCCGTTGTTCCTAGGAAGATGTTGCTACGGCTGAGGTCGAAGAGGTTGCTGCCTGCATTCTCCTCAAGGATTTTGATGGATTCCTTTCTCACATTGAGGTCCTTCATCCATTTGGAGTCTATTTTCGTGTGTGGTGTAAGGAAGTGGTCCAATTTCATTTTTCTGCATGTGGCTGTCCAATTTTCCCAGCACCATTTATTGAAGAGGCTGTCTTTTTTCCATTGGACATTCTTTCCTGCTTTGTCGAAGATTAGTTGACCATAGAGTTGAGGGTCGATTTCTGGGCTCTCTATTCTGTTCCACTGATCTATGTGTCTGTTTTTGTGCCAGTACCATGCTGTCTTGATGATGACAGCTTTGTAATAGAGCTTGAAGTCCGGAATTGTGATGCCACCAACTTTGGCTTTGTTCTTCAATATTCCTTTGGCTATTCGAGGTCTTTTCTGGTTCCATATAAATTTTAGGATTATTTGTTCCATTTCTTTGAAAAAAATGGATGGTATTTTGATAGGGATTGCATTAAATGTGTAGATTGCTTTAGGTAGCATAGACATTTTCACAATATTTATTCTTCCAATCCAGGAGCATGGAACATTTTTCCATTTTTTTGTGTCTTCCTCAATTTCTTTCATGAGTACTTTATAATTTTCTGTGTATAGATTCTTAGTCTCTTTGCTTAGGTTTATTCCTAGGTATCTTATAGTTTTGGGTACAATTGTAAATGGGAGAATAAAAAAGAAAAAAAAAAGAAAGAAAAAATTTAAAAAATAAAACAAATAAAAAATATAAAAAAGAAAGAAAAAATATATATATTTAGACGAACTAGTCAAAAAATGTTAAAAAAGAAAAGGGTAAAAGTTTAAAAAAAATTTAGCAGAAGAAGAAAAAGAAAAAAGAAAAAAAAATTGAAGTAGCCGCAAGACTAAAGAATCATGGGGAGAAAGCCATGAGTTCCGTGCTTTGCTTTCTCCTCCTCTGGAATTGCTCTGCTGTCTTAGGAATTGAATCTGCTTTCTCCTTGATAGATGAACTTCGTCCTGGCTGGATATTTTGTTGATCTTCTGGGGGAGGGGCCTGTTGTAGTGACTCTCGAGTGTCTTTGCCCGAGGCGGGATTGCACCACCCTTACCGGCGGCCGGACTAAGTAATCGGCTCGGGTTCGCTTTTGGGAGCTTCTGTTCCCTGAACGCTTTCCGTAGAGTTCCGGAGGACGGGAATGAAAATGGCGGCCTCCCAGTCTCCGGCCCGGAGGAGCCGAGAGCCTGGGGCCCCACTCCTCAGTGCGCCCCCAGAGGACAGCACCCAATCACTCCCGTATCCCCAGCCTCTAGCCGCGCTCTGAGCTCACCCAGCCCGCGACCAGTTCAAGGTAACCCCGAGCTGAGAGTTTAGTCCTCGGCTCTGTCTCTCCAGCCGGCTTCTCCGTTCTAATACCTGCGAGCTCTCCGACACTCCGACACCCCCGATCCTTCTGTGACCCTGCGGGGCCTGGGGCCACGCTGGCCCCGCGTGGGCTTCACCCCGGTTTAGCACCTGGAGCAATGTCCCTCAGTGGAACAGACTTTTAAAAGTCCTGATTTTGTGCTCCATTGCTCCACCGCTTGCCAGGAGCCGGCCCCTCCCCCCGCGGTCTATCTTCCCGTCGTTTTAGATTCACTTCTCCGCCAGTCCTACCTTTCAGAAAGTGGTTGATTTTCTGTTTCTAGAGTTGCTGTTCTTCTTCTCTTCGCTCTCCCGTTGGATTTGTAGGTGTTTGCAATGTTTAGATAAGCTATCGAGCTGATCTCCTGCTACCTGATGTAGTCTCAGGCTGCTACTTCTCCACCATCTTGACTCCTCCCTAGGCTATTCATTCTAAGGAGTAAATGAGTAGAGAAAGGATTGAACACAATGCTTGCTACAAAAATATTGTTCATTGACTACTATTTTGTTTTTCTCTACTCCTCCACTTCCAGAAAATACAAACATGGCAATTTCTTCTTGCTAAGATTGTAAACACTTGATTTCTCCATGTGTCACCTAGGAGGGATTGATACAGCTGAGTTTCTCATGGTTTTACCTAATTGAATCTGAACGCCATCAGAATAGGTCAAAGCAATATCCAAGAACCATTTATTTCACACATTGGTGACATGTACTCTTCAGTAACAGGGGGCATATTCACGGATGCTGCCATCACACCAGGTTAGATATTGCTCCTTTCTGAATTGTCAGTGATACTGGATTAGGAATGTTAGCTAAGGGAAAAGACATAACATGTGACTCAGCAGTTTGTTTTGGGCATATTTTGCTTCCTCTGATTTCTGTGAGACCAAACCCATGAAGAGTTGTTTATGGGTCCTTTTCAAAAGTTAAAGTCACAGTTCAGATTATTATAAATCAGGTTATAATAAATCAAATTAATAATTCTGCTATAACAATCATAAAACAACAAAGTAACACCCCACAGTGTAAAAGGTTTGGTTTAAATAACCTATCCAAAAGATGCCAATTGAGGTTTTTCTCCAGCACTTACATGTTCATTTTTAAATCAAATAATAAGCCTTTTTACTGAGCCTCTTCACAATTCAAGGTTCTTCTCACTCATTCATTGATTCAAAAAGCATTAACTGAGTTTCTCTTGCTGGGCACTTATTCTAGTCACTGAATAGGTAGAAATTTAAAAAAAAAGACAAAATCCTTGTTCCTGATTTGCTGTCTGGTTGGGTAAACTATCTGAAGATGACACCTTACAAAATAATGTTGAAGCTGTTTTTATTTTTGACTTTCAGAAAGTATTAAGAAAAGCCCCTCCTTTCCTTTGCATTTGTATAATTCTGCCCCACTCCACCTCAGCCCTGGTTGTGAGATTGCCTACTGTAGGTGCAGGCTAAATAATTCCACTGGATTGTCAAAGGTTACCAGCAAGGAAATTCTGGAGTCTTAGAATGTCTTGAGAGTAAAATGGGACTGACAGAAGTATTCCCTCAGAATAAAATGGAAAAATAAGAATCAAAGTCAGTTAGTAAGTGGTTGTCAACAGCACTGGAGATGGAAAGACCAACCTGAATCTGACATGCTAGTGCTGGAGGCATTAGGGTGACTGGACAATGCCATCTCATCCCAGTACCGTTTTGCAAAGCAATTTTGTGCACCTTCTTCCATTTAGTCCTCACCACAGCCCATCAATCTGGGGTTCTTATCCCCATTTCACCTAGACTAAGAGAAGTTGTGTGGCTGCCCTAGGCTATCCAGCTCGTAAAAAGCAGGTCAAAAGGACAAATCAGAGGGACTTAGATCAGCAGAGCTCAGGAATTAAATAAATAACTTGGTTGGCCTCTTGGCAGCTGGAGATCAAGATAGACCAGCTCAAAAAAAGTGGGATAGACTCAAGAAGGAGAATGTAAAGACTTGCCTGGGAACTGAAACCTACCAAGACTTTAGACTCAAACCAGAGGCTACTTTAAAGTTCATCCAGACAAACTTTAGAATCTGGTCACTTCTCCAAATCTCTAAAGTTAATTAATAGATCAGCTAGGTAAGAAGTTCCAGTGTCTTGACTCCTAGGCCAATGCTCAACTTCACCACATTATTTGCTGGATAGAAAGGTCAGTGGAAGTTTAACTTTTAGTAAAAACTTGAAGGAGTCTGGAATTATCTTTGATGATGGTTGTTCCCAATGAACCATACTCCCAGTGTTCACATACCCCTGCATTTTTCCTTTCCTTTTGAATCTAAGCTGATTCTGTGATCTTCTTTAACCCATTAACCATAGAGGAAGTGACAGGGTACCAGTTTCCATACTAAGGCTTAGAAGGGCCTGGAAGCTTTCTTTTTTGCACACTGGAAGAAGACAGTCACTGTGGAAGAAGTTTGACTATTTGGAGACTGTCCCCCTGAGAGATACCTAATCTAGCCATATGGAGAGACCACACAGAGGGGAACTGAGGCCCCTGGCTAACAGCCTCAGCTGAGCTTTGAGCCAACAGTTAACACCACCTTCCCAGCCATGAGAGTGGGACCATCTTGCAAGTGCACCCTTGAGTCCAGGTCAAAACTATCAGCCATGTAGAGCAGAGTTGAATTGTCTCAGCCAAGCCTTACCCAAATTACAGGATTGTGAACAGATAAACAGAAAGGTTATTGGAGTGAGCCACCAAGTTTGGAGATGATTTGTTACATACCAGGAAGTAGCTACAACAGTGAAGGTATGTGCTGGTGGCTCCAAGAATCTGGAACTACCAAATTTGGAAGACTTATCTCCTTAGTTGGACAGAGCCACACACTGCCTCCACTGGCTTATCTCTAACATCCTTCTGGTTCTAAAGTTCTTTGAGCTTGTGACTCCCTATGACTCTTCCCTATGACTCTAAACAATCCTAGTGTCTGCATAATAAAGAGATTGTTGCCCCCAAAAGGTGACTGGCCTGACAGAGATTGCCTTTCTCAACAAAGGTTAGAAATGTAGGTGACAAGAAGGGAGGGAGACTGGTCTTCTAGAGGTAGAGGGATATAGAAGAAGTTCCAAGAATTTGGGTGCTGGCAACAAGGAGATAAAGCTCAGAGTCTGTCTCCATAAAAGACATTTGGGAACATTTACAGATTAATTAACCAAACATCCATAGAAAAAGCACTGTGCAAGCCTGAGATAGTCAGGTCAACAGAAATTGACTTGAGAAAGTAACTTTTGATTCATTCAGTATTAGAGGAAGCACTTTAAAAACTACTGGACCTGTAACTAGTTCCTGGCAGCTGGTGAGCAGGCAGAAACATAGATGAAGTCTCCAGAAGAGTTTGGAAGAGCATATATCAATTATATCTACCACTAAAATGTTGTGTGGCAATCAACCACAGAACTGTAGTGGCATACACCAATAAACATTTATTCAGCTCATGAGTCTGTGGGGTTCATCCGATCTGGGTCAGTGTTGGCTGCTCTTCACTGAGATCACTTATCTTGGAGTTCACAGCTTTTGGCTGCTCTAGGGTGACCTTTGTTGGGACAATGGTGGTAACTCTTGTCTGGTCCATAGGTTTCTCATCCTTCCCCTGGGACCAGGAGACTTGCCTGGGCAGGTCCTTCTTGAGGTGATACCACAGGGCAGAAGTGAGGAAACCCAACTGCACAAACAGTTTTAAGGCTGCTGGACACATTTGCTATTATCCTATTGGCCAAAACATCTCACAAGGCTGAGGCAAAAGCCAGAGTCAGAAAGCAAAATGAATGGATAGAGATGTTAAGAATGATGACGATTAATCCGTCTAGTGCAGAAATTCTTTTGTAAAGATCAACCTTGATTATGGAAAGAGTAGCTTTTGGAAGGACTTCTCAGAACATCCATGTGATTAGGCAGCGTGATTAGCCCCTGAGGAACTGAAGCTAAGGAAACCTTCCTCTTCAACAAGCAGTGACTGCTATCTTCAGTCCTTTTGTGGCATTGTTGCAAGCACACTATGAAGGCATACACACACAAGTTGTGTCTTTCCCCAATGTCTGCTTCCTTCAGTCATAAAGCAAGATTAACAAATGAAAAAGCATGCACAAGATTCCAAACTCAATGGCATTTCATCACATATGTTAACTTGGTGTCTTACACATCACAAAAAGCAAAGACAAGACAAGTCACACAATAAAGAAGACAGAATGGGGGGGGTGGGAAATGAATGCACCAAACACAAAGTCAGTCTGTGAGTGTGCAGTTGAAGTAAGGCCTTGGCCTGGTCTCGGTCAAATATGGGCACATGCTGCTTATTATGTTCAGGCAGTGGAAGATCCCTGTTATGCTCAGCAATCAATAGGGCAGAGTGTTTGGCAGCAGCTGCCTTTGGGATGTGGTCAGATGTGAAAGGGTCAGCATCTAGATAGTCAGTTTGCTGCAAAAAAAATTCTCCTTTTTTAAAGGGATTGAATGATTCTAGGGAATTTTTAGATGACCTCTGGTTCTGCTGGTATCAGTTCAGGGTGTCGCCAGCTGATGCCAGTTTTGGCGATATGTGGTCTTGGCTGAAATGCTGGCATCACTGCCTGACAGAAGTGACTGCTTGAATTAAGTGACACCATCTTGCTCTGTACACACTTTAAAGAAATTAATATTTCTGCCTGGTTATTTGCATGACTACCTTGTGGTGAACATCCTTCAATATCCCCTGCCTTTCAGAGAGCACAC
Organism: Meles meles; assembly: GCF_922984935.1. Taxonomy (NCBI): domain Eukaryota; kingdom Metazoa; phylum Chordata; class Mammalia; order Carnivora; family Mustelidae; genus Meles; species Meles meles. Next base: position 29,321,157 of record NC_060081.1, read on the forward strand.
AGAGATCACTGGACTTTGGAGTCTGGAGATGGAGGCTGTCCCAAGGGTGGGGAATAAATGTGGTGATGGCGGTGATACTAGTAGTTTTTACAAGTCTATGTTACAAGACCCAAGTGGGTTATTGGGAAGGTATTGCTGAGGTGAGATCAGTGCAATAGACATAGTTATATTACACTTACCCTACTACAAAATAAAAGGAACTTGGCAGCAATGTCCACAAAAGCCAAACTATGGAGAGTGCCGAGATGCCCTTCAACAGATGAATGGATAGAAGATGTGGTCCATATATACAATGGCATATTACTCTGCCATCAGAAAGGATGAATACCAGAAAGGATGGTACTGTAGGAGATCATGCTGAGTGAAATAAGTCAAGCAGAGAAAGGCAATTATCATATGGTTTCACTTTTTTGTGGAACATAAGGATTAACAATTAACATGAAGGACATTAGGAGAAGCAACAGAAAAATGAATTGAGGAGAATTGGAGGGGGAGACAAACCATCAGAGACTATGGACTCTGAGAAACAAACTGAGGGTTTTAGAGGGGAGGGGAGTAGGGGATGGGTTGAATCCATGACTAGTGTTAAGAATGGCAGGTATTTGGGGAGACAAGATGGCGGGGAACTAGGAGGATGCGCCATTTCAACCTGTACCCTAAAGTGAGCTGATTACCTACCAAATAAGTCTGATCATCCATGAAATCAGCCTGAGATTAGAATTGTACTCTTCTGGATCTCTATGGGGGCAGAAGATGCCAGTGGGCAGGAAAAGTGGAGTGCGAACATCGGACTGATATGGAAGATAAACAAAAGGGGGAGGGAGCCACCAGAAGCCACCCATTGGGAAGTAATACCCCAATACAAGAGTGCCCTGCCACTGGAGACCAGCATTAACTTGGAGTCTGGTTGAAAGCGCTCAAAAAAGAACAAAGGATTGTGGGGAGAAATTGTGGGAATTGGGACAGTTGGGGACAGGGGCTTAAGTCCCTGGACCCAGGGCAGCCACCCCTGGTGCTGAGCCAGAGAGAGTGTGGTGAAGAAACCAGGTCTTGGTCCCTGAGCCCTGAGCATGCCAGAGAGCATGTGGGTGAGGGGCTGGGAGCTTTGCCAGCCAGCAGAACCACAGCCTTTCACACTCTCCAGGCACAAGCTGCACTGTGCTATCAGAGTCTGAGTCACATCCCACACCTCCCCCTGAGAGAGGTGCCTGTAGTCTCCAGCTGGCAGAACCACAGCCTTTTGCACTCTCCATGCATACAGGCCACGTGACCCCACGCCCTCCCCTGAGAGAGGTGTGCACAGGCACCAGCCTGGCGCTCTTGGACCCGGGAAGTCTGAGCACTCCCAGCCTGGGCCAGCAGGAAAATCTCAGTGTGCTAACACTGCTTGGGACCTCTCTGGTGGTCTGGAGCTGCCCAGACAGCCGCCTCTGTCATGGTGTTGGGTACAAGAAGAAGTTCCTGTTTCCCTAGGGACCGCAACTCGGAACATGCTCTGCCAGTGGCCAAGGGGGAATTTATGTGCTCTGGAGTACCCAGAGGGGAACAGACTGAGGCTTCTCTCTGAGATGGAGGTCTGGGTGCAGTTTGCTTTCCTGTAAACCTCCCAAAACCATCAAAAGCTGTCAAGGCGAGAGAAAACAAACAAACAAACAAACCTCCAGAGAACAAAAGCCTGAAAAACCGGTTTCCTGAGAGCCCACCCCCTGGATGGGGGCAGGAGGACTTAACTCAGGGAACACTGCACAAAAAACCCACGTGGCAGGCCCCTCCCCAAGAAAGCCAACCAAAAAAAAAAAAAAAAAAAAAAGACAAGAGAACAACCACCACTACTTTGTAGATACAATTTTTATTTTTGATTCATTCCCACTATTCTGGTTCTTTTTTTATAGATAATATTTTTTTCCATTTTATTTATTTTTTCAGCGTAACAGTATTCATTCTTTTTGCACAACACCCAGTGCTCCATGCAAAACGTGCCCTCCCAATTACCCACCACCTGTTCCCCCAACCTCCCACCCCTGACCCTTCAAAACCCTCAGGTTGCCCCAACCTCCCACCCCTGACCCTTCAAAACCCTCAGGTTGTTTTTCAGAGTCCATAGTCTCTTATGGTTCGCCTCCCCTCCCCAATGTCCATAGCCCGCTCCCCCTCTCCCAATCCCACCTCCCCCCAGCAACCCCCAGTTTGTTTTGTGAGATTAAGAGTCATTTATGGTTTATCTCCCTCCAATCCCATCTTGTTTCATTTATTCTTCTCCTATCCCCCTACCCCCCCATGTTGCTTCTCCATGTCCTCATATCAGGGAGATCATATGATAGTTGTCTTTCTCCGATTGACTTATTTCACTAAGCATGATACGCTCTAGTTCCATCCACGTCGTCGCAAATGGCAAGATTTCATTTCTTTTGATGGCTGCATAGTATTCCATTGTGTATATATACCACAACTTCTTTATCCATTCATCTGTTGATGGACATCTAGGTTCTTTCCATAGTCTGGCTATTGTAGACATTGCTGCTATAAACATTCGGGTACACGTGCCCCTTCGGATCACTATGTTTGTATCTTTAGGGTAAATACCCAGTAGTGCAATTGCTGGGTCATAGGGTAGTTCTATTTTCAACCTTTTGAGGAACTTCCATGCTGTTTTCCAGAGTGGTTGCATCAGCTTGCATTCCCACCAACAGTGGAGGAGGGTTCCCCTTTCTCCACATCCTCTCCAGCATCTGTCATTTCCTGACTTGTTAATTTTAGCCATTCTGACTGGTGTGAGGTGATATCTCATTGTGGTTTTGATTTGTATTTCCCTGATGCCGAGTGACATGGAGCACTTTTTCATGTGTCTGTTGGCCATCTGGATGTCTTCTTTGCAGAAATGTCTGTTCATGTCCTCTGCCCATTTCTTGATTGGATTGTTTGTTCTTTGGGTGTTGAGTTTGCTAAGTTCCTTATAGATTTTAGATACTAGCCCTTTATCTGATATGTCGTTTGCAAATATCTTCTCCCATTCTGTCAGTTGTCTTTTGGTTTTGTGAACTGTTTCCTTTGCTGTGCAAAAGCTTTTGATCTTGATGAAATCCCAATAGTTCATTTTTGCCCTTGCTTCTCTTGCCTTTGCCGTTGTTCCTAGGAAGATGTTGCTACGGCTGAGGTCGAAGAGGTTGCTGCCTGCATTCTCCTCAAGGATTTTGATGGATTCCTTTCTCACATTGAGGTCCTTCATCCATTTGGAGTCTATTTTCGTGTGTGGTGTAAGGAAGTGGTCCAATTTCATTTTTCTGCATGTGGCTGTCCAATTTTCCCAGCACCATTTATTGAAGAGGCTGTCTTTTTTCCATTGGACATTCTTTCCTGCTTTGTCGAAGATTAGTTGACCATAGAGTTGAGGGTCGATTTCGGGGTTCTCTATTCTGTTCCACTGATCTATGTGTCTGTTTTTGTGCCAGTACCATGCTGTCTTGATGATGACAGCTTTGTAATAGAGCTTGAAGTCCGGAATTGGGATGCCACCAACTTTGGCTTTCTTTTTCAATATTCCTTTGGCTATTCGAGGTCTTTTCTGGTTCCATATAAATTTTAGGATTATTTGTTCCATTTCTTTGAAAAAAATGGATGGTATTTTGATAGGGATTGCATTAAATGTGTAGATTGCTTTAGGTAGCATAGACATTTTCACAATATTTATTCTTCCAATCCAGGAGCATGGAACATTTTTCCATTTTTTTGTGTCTTCCTCAATTTCTTTCATGAGTACTTTATAATTTTCTGTGTATAGATTCTTAGTCTCTTTGCTTAGGTTTATTCCTAGGTATCTTATAGTTTTGGGTACAATTGTAAATGGATTGACTCCTTAATTTCTCTTTCTTCAGTCTTGTTGTTGGTGTACAGAAATGCAACTGATTTCTGTGCATTGATTTTATATCCTGACACTTTACTGAATTCCTGTACAAGTTCTAGCAGTTTTGGAGTGGAGTCTTTGGGTTTTCCACATATAGTATCATATCATCTGCGAAGAGTGATCGTTTGACTTCTTCTTTAGCAATTTGGATGCCTTTAATTTCTTTTTGTTGTCTGATTGCTGAGGCTAGGACTTCTAGTACTATGTTGAATAGCAGTGGTGATAATGGACATCCCTGCCGTGTTCCTGACCTTAACGGAAAAGCTTTCAGTTTTTCTCCATTGAGAATGATATTTGCGGTGGGTTTTTCATAGATGGCTTTGATAATATTGAGGTATGTGCCCTCTATCCCTACACTTTGAAGAGTTTTGATCAGGAAGGGATGCTGTACTTTGTCAAATGCTTTTTCAGCATCTATTGAGAGTATCATATGGTTCTTGTTCTTTCTTTTATTAATGTGTTCTATCACATTGATTGATTTGAGGATGTTGAACCAACCCTGCAGCCCTGGAATAAATCCCACTTGATCATGGTGAATAATCCTTTTAATGTACTGTTGAATCCTATTGGCTAGTATTTTGGCGAGAATTTTTGCGTCTGTGTTCATCAAGGATATTGGTCTGTGGTTCTCTTTTTTGGTGGGATCCTTGTCTGGTTTTGGGATCAAGGTGATGCTGGCCTCATAAAATGAGTTTGGAAGTTTTCCTTCCATTTCTATTTTTTGGAACATTTTCAGGAGAATAGGAATGAGTTCTTCTTTAAATGTTTGGTAGAATTCCCCTGGGAAGCCGTCTGGCCCTGGGCTTTTGTTTGTTTGGAGATTTTTGATGACTGTTTCAATCTCCTTACTGGTTATGGGCCTGTTCAGGTTTTCTATTTCTTCCTGGTTCAGTTGTGGTAGTTTATATGTCTCTAGGAATGCATCCATTTCTTCCAGATTGTCCAATTTGTTGGCGTAGAGTTGCTCATAGTATATTCTTATAATTGTCTGTATTTCTTTGGTGTTAGTTGTGATCTCTCCTCTTTCATTCATGATTTTATTGATTTGGGTCCTTTCTCTTTTCTTTTTGATGAGTCTGGCCAGGAGTTTATCAATCTTATTGATTCTTTCAAAGAACCAGCTCTTAGTTTCATTGATTTTTTCTATTGTTTTTTGGTTTCTATTTCATTGATTTCTGCTCTGATCTTTATGATTTCTCTTCTCCTGCTGGGTTTAGGGTTTCTTTCTTGTTCTTTCTTCAGGTCCTTTACACGTAGGGTTAGGTTGTGTACTTGAGACCTTTCTTGTTTCTTGAGAAAGGCTTGTACCACTATATATTTTCCTCTCAGGACTGCCTTTGCTGTGTCCCACAGATTTTGAACTGTTGTGTTTTCATTATCATTTGTTTCCATGAATTTTTTCAATTCTTCTTTAATTTCCTGGTTGACCCATTCATTCTTTAGAAGGATGCTGTTTAGTCTCCATGTATTTGGGTTCTTTCCAGCTTTCCTCTTGTGATTGAGTTCTAGCTTCAGAGCATTGTGGTCTGGAAATATTCAGGGAATAATCCTAATCTTTTGATACCGGTTGAGACCTGATTTGTGACCCAGGATGTGATCTATTCTGGAGAAGGTTCCATGTACACTAGAGAAGAAAGTGTATTCTGTTGCTTTGGGATGAAATGTTCTGAATATATCTGTGATGTCCATCTGGTCCAGTGTGTCATTTAAGGCCTTTATTTCCTTGTTGATCTTTGGCTTGGATGATCTGTCCATTTCAGTGAGGGGAGTGTTCAAGTCCCCTACTATTATTGTATTATTATTGATGTGTTTCTTTGATTTTGTTATTAATTGGTTGATATAGTTGGCTGCTCCCACGTTAGGGGCATAGACATTTAAAATTGTTAGATCTTCTTGTTGGACAGACCCTTTGAGTAGGATATAGTGTCCTTCCTCATCTCTTATTATAGTCTTTGGCTTAAAATCTAATTGATCTGATATAAGGATTGCCACCCCAGCTTTCTTCTGATGCCCATTAGCATGGTAAATTGTTTTCCACCCCCTCACTTTCAATCTGGAGGTGTCTTCGCGTCTAAAATGAGTTTCTTGTAGGCAACATACTGATGGGTTTTGTTTTTTTATCCATTCTGATACCCTGTGTCTTTTGATTGGGGCATTTAGCCCATTAACATTCAGGGTAACTATTGAGAGATATGAATTTAGTGCCATTATTAGCCTGTAAGGTGACTGTTACTGTATATTGTCTCTGTACCTTTCTGATCTACTACTTTTAGGCTCTCTCTTGGCTTAGAGGACCCCTTTCAATATTTCCTGTAGAGCTGGTTTGGTGTTTGCAAATTCTTTCAGTTTTTGTTTGTCCTGGAAGCTTTTGATCTCTCCTTCTATTTTCAATGATAGCCTAGCTGGATAGAGTATTCTTGGCTGCATGTTTTTCTCGTTGAGTGCTCTGAATATATCATGCCAGCTCTTTCTGGCCTGCCAGGTCTCTGTGGATAAGTCTGCTGCCAATCTAATATTTTTACCATTGTATGTTACAGACTTCTTTTCTCGGGCTGCTTTCAGGATTTTCTCTTTGTCACTAAGACTTGTAAATTTTACTATTAGGTGACGGGGTGTGGACCTATTCTTGTTGACTTTGAGGGGGGTTCTCTGCATCTCCTGGATTTTGATGCTTGTTCCCTTTGCCATATTAGGGAAATTCTCTCCAGTGATTCTCTCCAATAGACCTTCTGCTCCCCTCTCTGTTTCTTCTTCTTCTGGAATCCCAATTATTCTAATGTTGTTTTGTCTTATGGTGTCACTTATCTCTCGAAATCTCCCCTCATGGTCCAGTAGCTGTTTGTCCCTCTTTTGCTCGGCTTCCTTATTCTCTGTCATTTGGTCTTCTATATCACTAATTCTTTCTTCTGCCTCATTGATCCTAGCAGTGAGAGCCTCCATTTTTGATTGCACCTCATTAATAGCTTTTTTGATTTCAACTTGGTTAGATTTTAGTTCTTTAATTTCTCCAGAAAGGGCTTTAATATCTCCAGAGAGGGTTTCTCTAATATCTTCCATGCCTTTTTCGAGCCCAGCTAGAACGTTCAGAATCGTCATTCTGAACTCTTGATCTGACATATTACCCATGTCTGTGTTGATTAGGTCCCTAGCCTTCGGTACTGTCTCTTGTTCTTTTGTTTGTGGTGATTTTTTCCGCCTTGTCATTTTGTCCAGATAAGAGGACATGAAGGAGCAAATAAACTACTAAAAGGGTGGCAAAGACCCCAGAAAAAATGCGCTGTAACCAAATCAGAAGAGACCCCTAATTGTGGGGGGGAGAAAGGGGATAAAAACAAGTTCTGAAAAAACAAAAATAAAAAAAAAAGGAAAATAAAAAAGAAAAAAATTTAAAAAATAAAACAAATAAAAAAATATAAAAAAGAAAGAAAAAATATATATATTTAGATGAACTAGTCAAAAAACGTTAAAAAAGAAAAGGGTAAAAGTTTTAAAAAATTTAGCAGAGAAGAAAAAAGAAAAAAGAAAAAAAAATTGAAAAAAGAAAAAAAAAATTGAAGTAGCCGCCAGACTAAAGAATCATGGGGAGAAAGCCATGAGTTCCGTGCTTTGCTTTCTCCTCCTCTGGAATTGCTCTGCTGTCTTAGGAATTGAACCTGCTTTCTCCTTGATAGATGAACTTCGTCCTGGCTGGATATTTTGTTGATCTTCTGGGGGAGGGGCCTGTTGTAGTGACTCTCAAGTGTCTTTGCCCGAGGCGGGATTGCACCGCCCTTACCGGCGGCCGGACTAAGTAATCGGTTCGGATTCGCTTTTGGGAGCTTCTGTTCCCTGAACGCTTTCCATAGAGTTCCAGAGGACGGGAATGAAAATGGCGGCCTCCCAGTCTCCGGCCCAGAGGAGCCAAGAGCCTGGGGCCCCACTCCTCAGTGCGCCCCCAGAGGACAGCACCCAATCACTCCCGTATCCCCAGCCTCTATCCGCGCTCCGAGCTCATCCAGCCCGCGACCAGTTCAAGGTAACCCCGAGCTGAGAGTTCAGTCCTTGGCTCTGTCTCTGCAGCCAGCTTCTCTGTTCTAATACCTGCGAGCTCTCTGACTCTCTGATACCCCTGATCCTTCTGTGACCCTGCGGGGCCTGGGGCCACGCTGACCCCGCGTGGGCTTCACCCTGGTTTAGCCTCTGGAGCAATGTCCCTCAGTGGAACAGACTTTTAAAAGTCCTGATTTTGTGCTCTGTTCCTCCGCCGCTTGCCGGGAGCCGGCCCCTCCCCCCGCGGTCTATCTTCCCATCGTTTTAGATTCACTTCTCCGCCAGTCCTACCTTTCAGAAAGTGGTTGATTTTCTGTTTCTAGAGTTGCTGTTCTTCTTCTCTTCGCTCTCCCGTTGGATTTGTAGGTGTTTGCAATGTTTAGATAAGCTATTGAGTTGATCTCCTGCTACCTGATGTAGTCTCAGTCTGCTACTTCTCCGCCATCTTGACTCCTCCCCCTGGGCGCTTGTTTCTTAAACCACCTTGTGCTTTCTGACCTTCCCTTGTGCGGAGAAGGGATCATGCCACTTACCTCATCTCGTCTTAACATCCTAAGATAACAACAGATTACCAGGAAGGGCTGCAGATGATAAGACTGTGATCAAATGTCTGTAAAACGATAGAACCTATGTTTTCTGGAGAACAGGGAGGCTCCATGATGACTGGTTTTTTCCCATTAAAGGAGCTGGACAGCTTAAGGATTGATCTGCAGAGAAGTGTGAGATACGCTTCCATGTGGGGAAAAAAATACACGCTTAAAAGGTTAATGGCTGGTAAACGTCAATTTTCTACAATCCTGGCTAATAAAAATATGTTATGAGACAGAAAACATGCTGCCAAAATTACAGAGGCCTTTGAAATCCATTTGAAGTCTTGGATCCTTTGAAAATGACTGGGGGGGAGGGTGAGAGCTTCAGGTCTTTTCCTTCCTGGTGGAGTGATGGCACCTTTGCGGGAAGGCGCAGCGTCTCCGAAGGGGCGGGGTCTTTCTCTGGGGATTTTTGGTCGAAAAGGAACAGGCGCTCTGCATTCCTAGGCCTGGAGTCGTTGCTTGGGCAGCCCTGTCCACCGCCTTACAGGTGTCCTGTGCTGGTGGGTCTTTGAGATGGCCCTGCGTCGGGGATTTGGGTTCGAAACACTGTAAGCCATGGAGCACTGGGTGTTGTGCAAAAAGAATGAATACTGTTACGCTGAAAAAATTAATAAAAAGGGGAAAAAAAAAAGAACGAAACACTGTAAACACGGTAGTCCCTAAAAACCTCTGATTTCTTTTTTATTTTTTTTTAAACTTTATTATATTTTTTCAGTGTTCCAAGAAAAACCTCTGGTTTTTTAAACATGATGACGGCGACAGCCTTTTGTGACAGCCCCTAAAATTAGAATGGGCTTGTCTCCGCTCTTTGGGTAGGGATTCCAGCACACAGAGATTCTGGAACTTCCTGGAGTCTCCCGGGGAGAACCTGGGAGACTGGAGACTCAGGGTCTCCTCATCTTAGCCTCTACACATCCCCTGTCTTGTTTGCTTTCCTTGGATGCAAGTTTGAGTGGGCAGAGCAGATGCCTGGGCACCTAGAGAAAACCAGCGGGGAGAAGAAGTGCTCGTCAGGTGTTACTTTCCCCGGGGTCCTGCAGGTCCTGCGTCTTCTGCTGGATTTAATCAAGGCTCTCGACAAGGGAGCCGCTTCTCCTGGAGCAATGGACGACAGCCCTCGCTTCCAGCCTGGCTGACTCAGTGCAGCAGAGGGTCTTGCGGGCCACCTTCCTGATTCCTTACATTCCCCCTGGGTGGGCACGGGGCCGTGGGCTGAATTCCAGCTTGTTGTGACGCCGCAGCAGAGAGGCTCCCGTGTCTGCAGTTCAGTTCTGAAGGTCTCTCGGCCTCCCTGACATGGCGCTGGTGCCTCTCACCTGTCCCCGTCGCATGGTGCATGAGGCCTTGAGAATCTAGGAAAGGAGCTTGCTTTTCCAGCAGGGTGAGCCTGGAGAGATCGTACCTCCCCCAGGGATGGGAGAGGAGGTGTCACTCCCTGGATGGACCCATCCCAACATAAGAGAATCTTACTTTTGCCTTTTCCCAGGGGAAACATTAAAACAGAGGGCAGCTGGGGCCTCACCAACACACCAAGGTTTGGGTCCGGATAGGTTGGGGCTCTTGGGACCGACCCACTTGGGTTTACGTGGGCTGACTGGGGGCAGGGGGTGGGGGAAGGGGGCCAAAGGATGGCGGCCCGAGAGCAGGGGTACTTGGGAATAGGACCCCCGGCCCGTACTCGGTTGCCTCCTTTCTCTTGGATTCTGTCCTGAGTGGTGTTTCCTCCCTTTAAAAAAGAGGCAGCGAGAAGAGAGTTCTTTCTAAGCCAGGCCTCCACGCTCTCCGGAGAGCTGGCATGGGGATTGGGACTGCTGGAGACATGCCCCATTGTTGGCCTCTAAATGGAGGATTCTGGAAGGACATCATTCTGGGATGTGCCCACAAAAGTCCCCCGGTGGCTTCCTTAGGTTGCCGCTTCAAGGAGGCACTAATTTTTTTTATTTTTTTTTATTTTTTTTTTATTTTTTTTTTATTTTTTTTTAAAGGAGGCACTAATTAATCCTGTCCAGCAACTACGGGGGGAGCTGGGCCCGCTCCCAAGACCAGGAGGCAGCAGCCCACCCTCTGTCTGTCCGCTCTCCACACAGGCAGAAAATCGCATTGTTTCCTCCCTCTGGAAGGTGGTTATTTCATCAGGAAGCCACCCCCTCCTGGCGGTTATCTAGAAATTGTCTTACTGCATTTCTCCCTTATTGGTTCTGAAATAATATTGTTTCCGTCTTACTTAAATGCCACACAGGTTCAAACTTCTGTTGTTGTAAATGACACTCCAGATGATGGCCTTGTTTATTGCCAGAGACCCCGGTCACTCTCGAGGAGGGCAGATTGATGGGGAGGGCGCCTGGGACTCTGGCCGCTCCTCTGTGTCTTCCTGCAAAGAGTCCCGAGTTCCAAGAGCCAGGCAGGAACTGTGGAGGCAAACCCTTATCTATTTATTTCCAAACGTATTGTGCCGTTCATCTCCACTCACTGTCTCCCCGGGGAACTGCTCTTCATGAGACAGGAGCCTCTCTCCAGAAAGGTATTTGATTTTTGATGTAAGGGAGGGATTAATGCCGCTGGATTTTGATAAGGCCGGCCGTCTAGTGTGGCACAGACATGCTTGTCCTGCCCGTATCGCTGAGTCGGTTTGTTACACGGGAGCACAGCGGAGCGGCAATACGGGTGTGCAGAGAGAATTGTAGTTTTGCTATTTAAAAAATAAGTCTAGTGCTTTACAATGTTAAAATGATAACTTGTTTAGGGAAACTCACAGTGCCTGTCTTTTGGCACAGAAAAACCTCTTCTAGCGGCTTGACTTGGATCCTCTTAATCTATTTTTATTTTCCTGAGCATAAATTAAAGCCTCATTCCTACTTGAACTCTTCAGCTAGAACGTGGGGCCAGAAGTGCATGTCTGCAGTGCCGACCTAAACATGTTTCCAGGACTCTACACCAATCATGAGCTGATGCCTTTGCTTGTAAATGATCTCCAGGGCTGAGATTAGATGTACTGTAATCTGGTTAGACTCTGCTAAGTAGCTTGATCTGTGTAGGATGTTCCTGATCCAGGTGTGAATCTTGGTGTCTTACCTGGGGATTGGGGGAGAGAGGATTAGAGGCCACATTTGTTCAGTGGATCAGTGTGATCCCATATTCCCACCGTCCCCTTTTTCCTCACAGGTCAATGACGGGGCCGGTGTTCACACAGGCTCACCCACACTGCTGTTTCCCTTGTGGCCACGTCTGGTGTTTTGTGGGATGGATATCTGTGGAGGCCCCAGGTGGTGGTTAAACGATCCTTGATAATGGAGACTGGGCCTGTTATTCTAGAAGGCCATGGGGTCAAGGGCTGTTGGACAGAGAAAGGCTTGGGCATCCCAAGATGCCACACCGCATTAATATTCCACATTGTTTATTTTGCTGTTGGTGGTGACACCTAGCTTCAGAAATGCATGTGGATCTTTGGATCCACAGATACCAGAGCGGCTGCATCACTCTTTGGCCCATTAGTTAGGGGTCCCAGGGGGTCTTAGGCTCTCCAGGCCATGGTCCCAGGGCCCCTTTCCCTTTTTCCCCACACCACGCCCACCGCCTCCGGGGCCAGCATGGAGCCACCTACTGGAGCAGCTGGAACTTGACATCCCTTCCTTTGCTGCTCTGCTCCTTTGTTTTGGCTGCTCTAGCTTCCCTTTGATCTGTGGGAACCTTCCAGGGCTGCTGCCTCCAAGCCCATTTCTCCATGGAGCCCCATTCTGCTGCCTTCTCCTGTCCCTCTGCCTGAGCTAAGTGAGATTAATTATTTTCACCTCCGTTGTTTCATAGCTTTATTAAAGTATGTGATGATGTGGAGTTTCTTGGGTTCTCCTCCACGTCTGACAGAATTGTGGTCATGCTACGAATGTGAGTGTGTGTGCACATGTATGTGTGTGGCATTAGAGCTACAGATGTGTGGGACGAGGTGTGCTAGGGAGCTGGAGAGCGGTGCCAGTTCCCCAGATCACCTATGAAGCCTCCCTCCCAGGAAGGATTGAGAGCATGATCATTAGAGAAGGGTGGGCATCGAGTGGAAAAGTCAAAAGTGTTTTTCATTTTGCACCTCTGTGTTAGGGCTCATTCAGTGTATTTATTAAGCCATTGTCAAAGCCAAGTAAGACAAGTGGGTCTTTGTCTAATGAACTTGCCCCTCTGTGGGCTGTGTTAGCTGCAGGTGTCCAGAGCATAACTGGATAACAGCGGTGGTTATTACGTGGTCTTCGGGCCAGACCGCCCCACCCTTTATCCACACAACGCAGTACACGAGGCTGACTTTTCCAGCTCTGGTTCCGACTTAGAACCCCAGGGTAGGTGCCGGCCAGAAGCCTGACAGAGTCTTCACATTTCAGGCCCCAGTGCCTTTCTCCGACTCGGGGCCTGTGCTGTGACCCAGCTATAAAGCACACGGGCTGCCATTTGGTAAACTTTTCCTGCTGGGTTACTTGGCTGGTCTGGATGTCGGAAAAGCAGAAAGTTCCACATCTGAGGGTCAGGGTGCCAAGGAGGCCCACCTGTTGATCTCTGCCTTAGGTTTTTAGTTACCTGACTCTTCATCCTGCCTGCCACCATGGCCCTGTCTGCGGGTAGCTCTTCTCTGGAGGGTGCGGTAGTTCTGCCAAGCAATGTCGGTCTCAGGGAGTGGAGATCTGGAGACACCTGTGTGTCTGCATGTACAGGATTCAAGCTGCTTGGCTGAGCCCATTTCATCAATCCGTCCCCTCTCCTGGGCTTGTCGAGCCGGAGGCCTACTGAGATGAGGCAGTGATGTGGTGTTTCAGCGCTATGCACACACTCATTCCAGATACTGAAACGTGCTCCTTCTGCATCAAGGATGTGTTTGTGTACTGTCTACAGTTGCCTTGCATGGTGGCCGCTGGGCTGGGGCAGCGTCCCATCCTGGTGCTCAGCCCACAGGAGCACGTCTGCCCAGGGCTCACTTGCTTTTCCCAGGAGACAAGTTCAGAAGGCACGAGAGACAGGCAACGTGGAGGGGAGTGGGAGTGCCAGGAAGCATGTTCTCTCTCCTGTAGAAGGATGGAGTCCAGGCTCTGCTGGGTCTCTGATGATGGCCTGTGGAGTCTGAGAGGCCTCCGAAAAAGGACAGTGCCCCAGGCACTCACAGTCACTGATCAATGCTGACTTGATGCACTCACTTCCCAAGTGGGGGCTGGCTTCATGTCCCAGCGGAGGGATCATTCCTTACTGGTGGACGTTTTGAGACAGATGGTCAGAGCCTCTGCTGCAGCAGAAATACCGAGACTTGCAAGGGTCGAGGGCTGAGGCCTGGGGTGGAGGTCTCTGTGCTGGCCCCCTCCTCCCTCCCGGGGCCGCCCTGCATTCCTTTACTTCCAGGTTGAGAAGCCATGTGGCCATGACTGCCATTCCCAAGAGCCGTCCCTCCAAAGCAGAGAGTGCAGCCAGGAACATTCTAGAAGGTGGGCCGGGGCTGGCATAGGCAGACACGTCCTGCTAGCTCATGGTGTCCTCACAGCATCTTGCCGCCTGTTGGCTCTCACTGTCAGGTGCAGCCAGAAGAGGCTTCAGAGGCCGAGCTGGAGTGGGTTCCAGGGGCACTTGTGGCGTGCTGCCGCAGGCCCCACGCACCCTCTCCCTGCTCCATCAGGCTCTCTGCGACACTGAGCTCCCGTTGCTTTCCTGGTTCCTGCTTCATATTGTGTGGGGGCCTCTGCTGGGACCACATCCCAGCCAGGCACCCTGTGCCTCTGCTCAGAGCTGTGCTCCGCCCCCTCGGCCCCCACACCCATGCCGGAGGGTTGCTGTTCAGAGCCCGTCACCTGTCACCCTCCCTGCACCGTGACATGGTCTCCCAGAGACACACACCCACTTCTGGCTGCACCCCAGCCTGAAGCAGGCTGAGCCCACGGGGACAGCCAGTCAGGGCTGATGGCTGAGCGGGTAATGGGGCCTGTGCTCCCCAGCGGGGTTTGTGTGCACATCCCAGCTTCCCTGACCCCTGCATGCTCTCTCGGCCCTTCATTCCTTTTCTCTGCTCTTCCCTGGGGAGTTCCCACCTCGCCTAGTCTCTGGTGTCAAGTCTGCTCCAGAGCCCCGGCCCCCACCGGAGTCCAGGACCCCCTCCCCACACCTGTGGAGAGGGCTCCTCTGCTGTGGTGGGGCCTCCTTGGGGCGCAGCCTGGGGAGGTCAGGGGCCCGCTCTCCCTTTTCCCGCCCCCCACCATCGAGCCCCTGTGGGGCTGGTCACCCACGGCTGGAGGGAGACAGAGGGGGAGGTCTGGGAACGGGAGCATCCCCTCCGAGGTAGTGCCCTCGCCAGGCCCTGTGGGGGAACACAGATGTAGCCTGAGCTCCCAATGCCCAGGGATTGTGAGCAGAGCGAACCCTGATGTGAACCCTGATGTGAACATCTCTAGCCTGTGATGTTCTGGGAGTCAAGCCCCCAGCAGGTCGCTGGCCAAGTTGCAGGCCTCCACATATGATTGTGGGTCCAGCTCTGTTTCCAGTAACACAGTGGCTGTGTGGAGGCCAGCACCAATGGGAGGCTCTGACTCTGGTCTTGAAGACAGGTAACTGGAGAGAAGGGGATATCTTAGGGCCATGGTTGCAAGGCAGAAACCCTCCTCCAGTGGGTAGAGTCCAGGCCTGGGGTCATTGAATAGACATCCACACTGATCGTAGTCCCCCACTGTGCCCTGGACCTGTGACATGTTCTGGGGATACCCCCCACCACTAGCCGTGAGCCTTTGCTGCTGGGGATGGCTGGGCTGAGGTGGCTGTTCCCTGGGGCTGCACGTGAGAAGGAGGTGAGGGGAGAAGCCTGGTGCAGAGAAAGCAGGGGCAGGGGTGCAGGTAGGTAGCAAGAGTAGGAATCTTATTTTGGTGTTAAATTACCATGAAGGAGGAAAAGTGGGTTTGAACTACACTTGTACAAACCCAGGCTGTTGGCGCCTGAAGGCCCCCAAGCATCAGGTCTGCGTGTGGGGCCTGTGGCACAGCTGGGGGACTGTCATAGTGCCCACAACGCCCACAGTGCTAGGGACGGGGTCCTCCAGTGACGGAGACCCCCATCTTCTCTCCCAGCGTTGAGGACAGCGTCTGCACGTCCTGATTCCTGCAAACCTGATTTCTCATGGAGAGAGTGGGGCCAGGTGTGCAGCACAGATTTAATGGTGTTTTTTGCTTTTACCGGGCTTGTGTAAGAGCAGATCAGGCATTGATATAAATCTCCCTGTTGAACACACGTACTTCCGTACGCTGAGCGGTCCCTGAGAGCAGAAGCAGGGTCCAACTTGAGAAGGGACATGGGGGGACCACAGGGCGTGGCATCCATGTATGACGTGCGTGCTTGCCACCCTGGTGGGGCTGGGGCCCTGGATGACCTCCCCAGGGGTCTGACCTTGCACGGGTGAGCAGGCGGCAGCCTCCCAGCTCTGTTCCGTCTCCATGCTCTTGGTGGTGAGCCCCCGTGGCTGATTTCCCATGGGGATGAGGTGTTCCCCATGCAAGTCACGAGTGCTAAAGAGAATAGGAGGGATGATGGTTCCGAGGGTCTGTCCCTCGGCTGGAATCCAGGGCACATGATGCTCTCTCTGCCTGGACACGTGGCTCTGAGCAGTCCACCTGCTCTGACCCAAAGTTTGTGGTGGGCAGGCCTCCCCCTTGCATGCCGGGATCCAGGCAGTGGCGTGTGGCCCCATGTGCACGTGTCACCCCCTCCATGACAGCACCACGAACCATGGCAGGGTTGTCCACGCAGCCGACCCCAAAGCCGGAGGGGACACGTGCTTGTAACCATGTCAGGGGATAGACCCCAGACCTGTGCGTTCATCACGGGGCCCCCCGTCGACTCTCCCAGCCCGACCGCCCACATGATAAACACGGGAGAACGCTCGGCCTCTGCAGACCCAGCAGGTTCTGTCCACACTTCCCACCTATTTGAACCTTTCTTTGAAAACCCCCACTGCTCCGGGATGGGGGAGGGGCATGGAGCAGGTGGCCCGGCAGGAGTGGGACGGAGGATGAAGTAAGGCAAGAATGAACATAACACACTTCGGAGAAGACAGTTTCGTTTAAAAAGTGCCTTTCAGGGGCACCTGGGTGGCTCAGTGGGTTAAAGCCTCTGCTTTCGCCTCGGGTCATGATCCCAGGGTCCTGGGATCGAGCCCCACGTCGGGCTCTCTGCTCCGTGGAGAGCCTGCTTCCTCCTCTCTCTCTGCCTGCCTCTCTGCCTAGTTGTGATTTCTTTCTGTCGAATAAATAAAAAATATTAAAAAAAATTTCTTTTTTAAAAAGTGCCTTTCATCTCTCACTTTTATATTAACATAACAGTTTGTATTTTTAAAATGCCAAAAAAATTTTTTGGAAACTTGAAAAAGAGAAAAATACAAAGAATATTCAGCGTAACTTTATCTCCCACGCCTGAAGAAAGCACTTTCTCATTTGGCGTGTCGTATGTGTGTGTGCATGCGTGTGTATGTGTGCGCGTGTGTGTGCACAGACTTGCACAGGTGGGATGTGTCGTAGGTGCATGTGTGCTGTGTGTGCAAGTTTTCATGTGACTGGCATGTTCATGTTTCCACGTGTGTGTGCACAGACACACACGCATGTGTTTTGTGCATGGGAGTGCCTCTGTGGTGTGTTCGTGGGCTCGAACGCGTTAGCGTGTGTGCGAAGATGTGGGTGCTGTGTGTGGTGCTCACAAACATGTGTACGCGTGGTGTGGTTGAGTGTGCACACACATGGCTTGCCACACGCATGTACGGCCTGAATGTGGTGGGACGGGATGTTCCCAGGTCTTTGCGGCCGGACTTGACACTGCAGCAAAGATCTTTGCAAACTCCTTTAACGGCACGGCTCTCGTTTCTTCGCGACGGGTCATTAGGAAGAGAATTCAGAGTTTCTGGTTAGAGCCTGTGTTTGTGACACCGTCCGGGACGCACTTGGTTAAAAGACGAGACTTGGTGCTGATCTGTGTTCCGGGGGAGGACGCTGGGGACGTGTGTGTCCCTGCGCTAGTGGGACCACTCTTTTAAAACTGTGTCCCGGTGTGACCGATGTGACCGGTGTGACCAGAGTGACAGGGGTGGCATCAACTGCCCTGCATTTGCTTAGTCAGTGGAGAGGCTGGCCATTCAGAAAGTCTGTTTTTCCCTCCTCTTTCTTTTTCAAAATGGCACGTCCGCATTTGTTCCTATTCCCG
Source organism: Meles meles (assembly GCF_922984935.1). Lineage (NCBI taxonomy): Eukaryota > Metazoa > Chordata > Mammalia > Carnivora > Mustelidae > Meles > Meles meles. The sequence continues at coordinate 29,338,873 of NC_060081.1, forward strand.
CTGCAGGTGACTGTGGGGTGATGGGCGTGGCTGACACGGATGTAGGGATTCCTTTGGGGAAACCCGACCTTTGTTTTTAGCCTGCAAACACGCTTGCATTTCTGGGAGCCCCTTGCCACTGGCATTCCTCAGGGGGGTCCTGTGGTCTCTTACTCGGCTAGTCTCAGTGCATTCTTCGTCTGCCCTGGTTGCTTAGTGTGTGCCGACGTGGGCTTCGTGTGCACTCGGCTCAGAGGTGCTGAAGCGGGTGGTTGATGGATCTCTCTCATCCAGACCATTTGTTTGTATTAATAAGTAAGCAAAACCCATCCGGACCGGCTGGAGCCCCTCCACAGGTTCTGTGAAAGGCAGTGTCGCTCCCTAAGGCCCGGAGCTGAGAGTTTAACCAGCCGTGGGACCCGGTGGCCCAAGTGTTCTAGAGAGGGCCTGATGGTCATTCTTTCAGGCTCTGCTGTCCAGATGTTGGAGGACCCACATGACTGCTCTTGTGGCACAAAACCAGCCGTGGACAGGTGGTAAGGAAAGGTGGCTCTGTTCCAGGGAGACGTTATCCACATCTCCAGGCCAGGGACTGGACCCGACATGACACAGAGTCCCCTCTTCCTGCTTTTCTGCCAGACCCTCCTGTTTTCACTTTCCTTTCTCCTGGACACGTGGAGAGAAGGGCCCCTGGCCAGAACCTCGTGCCCCAAAGGCCTCATTCTTCGGTCTTTCTAGCCACCACCTGAAGCTCGGTGTTTTCAGTCCCATTCGACAGATGAGGAAGCTGAGACCAGCAAGCTGGGAGGACGTGGCCAAGGTCATGAGGAACCATGGCTGCCCGTGGAAAGTGTGGCTCAGAGCGGGGTCTGGTCTTGGGGCCAGAGGCCATAGTGTGTGTCCCCCAAGGCCTGAGCCGGCTGGAGGGGCCTTGGAGGACATGAGGACATGCAGACACGGAGCCACCCTGAGCCCGGCCAGGCCCCTCCAGCCCTGCCAAGGTGCTTCATGCCGGGCAGACCCCTAACGGCGCTGGAACAGTGAGAGAAAGGAAATGGAACATTATTAACCACTGATGGATAGTGTATTCAGTTTCCAATTTAATGATCTGCAACTGCAAATCCAGGGTTAAGAATGAACCAATTTCTCACATCCTTTTTGCTCTGTTCATCCCAGATAAGGAAATGAAAGGATTACTCCACAGTCGTGTGATCCAAATGTCAATGTTCTGCCTCGTTAGAGACGCGGGCGCGACTCCCCTGAAAGCCTGCACCATGGGGGTGATGTCGCGCAGCTCACCTGCTCGGAGTGGGGGCTGCTCGTGGGGGCATGGGAGCCTTCACAGGGAGGTTGTCCCCCGGTGCTGGAAGCCAGCTCCTCTCCAGGGCCCTAGACCCTTCCCGCCACTCCTCCTTCCCACGCCCAAGCATCCCTTCCCTCCCGACCAGCAGGGTGGCGTGGGCTGGCGGGGCGGTGGGGTGGGGGGCACCCCAGACCTGTGGCGGTGGGTGTTGGCACTGCCCATTCCCGCTTTCCTGGCAGGGCACTGAGAGATGAGGGGACAAGCTTTTGGGTTGATGGCGTGTTGACTAAATTGCATGCAGCTGGGTCCTCTCCTTCCCCACACCCTTGCGCAGAGAGCTGAGGGGGGGAAGCCACCTGGGCTCTGTTCCATAGGCAGCTGGGGTGGGCACCCTCCTCCAAAGCCAGGCCCCCAGCTGTGCTGCAAGGGTGTGCGGGAGGAGCACTGCACCCCCCCCCCCCTTCCAGCACCACACTCGTCCCACAACAGGACTTTAGGAGTCCAGGTTTTTTAGCCATTCTGCACAGGACTGGATAGAACCTTCCAGATCAAGTGGCTGAAGCTGGCATGTTCTTCTCACATGACTTGAGACGGGGGGCGGGGAGCTGCTGGTGGCAGTTCAGAAGCCGAGAGTGTTTGGTAGCTAATGCTTTTACTCAAGGAGAGAAATTATGAGCAAACACTTCTGCTCGGCAACATCATGAAAACAAACATATGGCTGCAAAAACGCTTCTCAACACCCCTGCATGTTGGTCTGGTTCACAAGACACTGAGAACTGAAAATAAAACAATGAGGAGGGATGTGTGTGCCAGCTTGCAGCGAAGAACCCCCGAATCGCTGACGGGTTCGTTTTCGCTGGGCAGATTTCAGAGCTGCATCTGTTACTTCTCCGGGAACACGCAGCCATCCTCTGGGCCCGCTTCCTGGGGTGCAGTGGGACTGATATCAGCCCAGGAGTCGTGGTCAGGGGTCCAGGTGGAAGGATGGCAGTGCTGACACCAGAACGGCCGGCCCACGTCATTTTACACACGGCTGACGTCACACTCCTTAACTGTGCTTCTTGAAACATCAGGCTTGGTGTAAAACAGTCGTTCCAGGTGGGATGCAGACGTGGGTTCCCTGCTCCCCACTCATGGCCCTGGCACCGAGTTCCCTCCATGAGTCGGCCTTCTCAGGGGTCGCAGTGCTCTCGGTGTCCAGAAGTCAAAGGCATGTGTGTGTGCATGAGAATATGTGTGCACATGTGTGCGAGTGTGTGCGAGTGGGTGCATGCCCGTGACCTTGCCACACACCCAGGGACAGGCGGTCCTCACTCAGCCTGCAAGAGCTCGTCTTGAAAATGAAGACCATGATGGACACTGACGGGGCTGTGAGCCCTGCCTTGTCCCTTTCCACTGCAGCGTGACGTCACAGGGACACCCAGGGCACTCATGCTCCCTTTCTGGACATCTGGCGCATGTCCGAGCTGGGAGTCCAGTGGACACCGCGGGCTTGGTTCCTAGGCTGCTGGAGAAGTGCTGCCTGCATGTCCTCCCTGTGCTCACGCGGCGGCTGCTAGAACCTTGCATTGGGTGCCTGGCGTGCCTCCAGGCTGCAGGTCTGTGTCCTTGTGGTCAGGGGCCAGCTCCCCGGCGGGCGAGGTTTGTTGGGTGAACCCTGCCATAGCTGCCCACGAGGGAAGCTTGACCATGAAGCACGTTCTGGTTTCTGGGGCTGCTTACATGGAAGGTCCAGAAACGGAGACACCGAGGTCCCGCTGCCCGGGTGGACAGGTGACCTGGCGGTGAGCTAGGTCTGTCAGGAAATGCATGCAGCTCTGCTCCTCCGGCCACGGTGAAACATTACTCAGGCACTGCAGGTTTTTGGTGGAATTGAGTTTCACAGGATGAAAAAAAACCATGGCCAATAGGATTTGGGAGGACAATGATCCACCTTTAGGAATCTATTTATCCAAACCCACTTGTTAAAAGAAGCCTCAGGCGTATTTTCATTCTCATGATTTTGTTTTTCCCAAATAGAACACATTCCTCCATGGAGTCCTCTGGCGACATGCTCCTGGAAAAACCCCTTTGCACAGAATGGCCGGAGTGCCTGGCTGATCCATAAAAATGGGATTTTCTGATCTTTGGTTCAGGCCCCCAAAGTTGAACTGTGTAATGTGTTTTAGTGGAAGAAATCACATTTGTCCCTCTTGACTGACAGCCTAATTTTCTTGCCCCCCAGCGTCTGAGGCTGTGGCCGTGTACTATGGGGTCACTGGCTGACCAGCGGGCAGTTAGGCAGGGCTTGCCACGGCCTGGGGCTGGAAGAGGTCGGCTGGTAGGGGCTGGCTCCCTAATCACATCCTGGACCCAGAGCGGTGGTGGCGGCGGTGAGCCCCGGCCAACGGGGCGGGCACAGAGTGGCTGCTAATTAACGATCATGCTTGTCCAGCCGGCCCCTGCCATCCAGGGCCAGGCTGGCAGGCTGAGCTGTGGTTGTCATGGGCCTGGGCAGCAGGGAGAGGTGACACGGGTCATTGGAAGCACGCCTCTGAGGCAGTGGCATGGTGGCAGATGAAGGTGCTGGGGCCTCGATCACGCCCGTTGGTGCCGACGGTCCCAGGCTGCCGGCGGTGAGAGCAGCTTCAGCGCTTATCTGTGCCGGGGGTTCAAGAGTATTCATCGTCTTCAGGTGGTAATAAAATCATTGTGTTCTGTGGCAAGAGTCAGACATGGGCTCCTTGCAAGTAAACTGGGCTTAAAAGGAAAATGGCTTATCCAGATCCTATTAGGAGAGGACAAAAACCACTCAAAAAGCCAGGAACTCGTGCTCTCTCTCCCGCGGTCGCAATGGGAAGGTGGTTTGTGGAACATGCTCCTTTGGAAAGGGTGGCGGCGTATTTGCTCCTGGGCCAGATGGAGAAGTCACAGATGCTCCAGCGCAGGGCGTTGGGGGGATGGGGGCGGGGAGGAGGAGTTCTGGTGGGCGACTTGGCCAGCCCGGTCCAGTCCTAGCAGCAGCCGGTCCTCGTGGTGGCCGACAACTGAGCCATGAGTGTGCCAAGGGCCTCCTTCTCCTTGTCTCCGCACAGCTCAGGTGCTGGGGCTGGGGACTCGGCTCTGGGGGTGACTCTGGCTGAGCGCTCTGTTCCCTCTGGGACAGGCTGGTTCCAAGCCTCTTGGTCTGCTTTTCTGCCCTTGCACTCCCACAGCACCAGGGAAAGGAGTGTCACCAGAGCTAACGGCGCTGGGGGGCACCAGGGGCTGAGGGTGCCTGGAGAGGAACCCGTGTGCTCCCTGCCTTTCCTTCAACAGCTCGCTGAGGCCAGCTGGGTGACGTCCTAGGAAGCAGGAAGTGACGCTGGCATGCACTTGGAGCCAGCAGGACCCCATGTTCTGCTTGGCTCATCTTTCTACGTGCTCCATAGAGAATCACTGCCTTTACTCCCGCTAGCTGCATCCTGCGGCCCTTCTGCAAGTGGGCAAGGTGGTCTGGAGAGGCTGTAGAAGCTGCCCATGATCAGGTGGAAGGATGAGTGATGAAATGAGTGGATGGCAGGTAGACAGATGGACAGATGGATGGATGGATGGGTGGATGGATGGATGGACGGACGGACGGATGAAGGGATGGATGGATGGATGGGGGTAGGGGGATGGATGGATGATGGATGTGTGGGTGGGTGGATGGAGAGATGGAGAAAGGATGGATGAGGAGCTAGAGGGATGCGTAGAGCAAAGGAGGGCAGGATGGATTAATTTGAGTTTCTTCATCCTGGTTGTTACTTGGCGATTTCTCTGGAGCTGCTGGGTGCGACGGGTGAGGCACTGGGTTAAGTGAGCCAGACCAGAAAGCCCACCTGAGCTTCAGCTGGGGCATCTTTCCATCTCTTCACACAGGGTGTGCTGTGGGGCTTCTAAAGCAGGTCTTTCTCTTTAAAAAACCCGGAAAAACACTGGCCTTGTGTTGTGCAGAACGTCCTGTGTTGTGTACAAAGTAGCACCGTGGATGGAGGAAGGTCTTGCTCACCGTGAAGCGCCACGTCCAAGGTCATTTTCGGTGATCAGTTTGGGGCATTGAGCGGATGCGTGTGATCCGCCCCACAGGCCCACCCCTGAGGGCAGAGGTTGGTCTGACTTGGTCAGCAGCATTGCTGGTGCCAAGGCCAGGGCCTGGTGCAAGGCGGACCCCTAAGCCCCTGAGCAGAAGAACGCATCTTCCGTTCGTTCTTGTGAGTGATGGAGACATGAGTGCGCATCAGACCGTTTCCCGGGCTTTCCCGTTGTCTTAGCGTGTTCCTTTCATCTAGTAGGTACACGCCCTGGGCTGAACGTCCCCAAGTCTGCGGGGAGACTGGCGAATGTATTGCCGAGCTGTGGTTTGCATGACAATCAGGAGGGGCTTCTTGTGGCTGTGGAGAAGCTTCCTGGTGGCAGAGAGCCCAGACCCTGCTGGGTTTTGGAGTGTCGGTCCCCCTCAGCGATGCCTGCACAGGAGTCCCAGCATGGCTTTGGCTCTTGCCAGGCGACTCTGGTCCTCCCTGGAGCACCCTCCACTGGTGGTGGGAGAAGTGGCAGAAGGAGGCGTGGCAGCAGGGTGGTCTGTCCCAGAGCCCAGCTCCCAGGTAGGGCTGGGTGCCTCACAGAAGCATCCCTGCGGAAGGGTCGGAATGGTCAGGGAGATCGATGGAGTGGACTGCGTGTGAGTCACAAGGGTGAGATCGAAGCCCACAGCCTCATCGATCAGTTGCCCTAGACAGCGCTCCCCTGGCAGAACTACTGAGCCACAGCCCAGCCCGAGGCCTGGCTCTCCCAGCTCTCTCACCCCTTCCCTGCTGCCCTCCCCACTCCCCTCCTGCCTGCACTTCTTTCTGGAGCATTCTCATCCACTGGCCCTCAGGAATCTGGCATGATGACACGCCCTGTGCGCGGTTGCCGCAGACTGTCCGAGATTCGGGCCCTGGTATTTACCGCTTCTCCGCTGAAGAATAACTTCCAGTTATGGCAGACACCACGAGCCTTTGGCAACCCTGTGGCACTCGGATCCTTCAGTAATCGCCACCCCTTTCTCTTACAAAAAAAACTCCGATTAATTAAAAATACATTTAAGAGTACGTGCACTAAAGGAAATCATTAACAAGAGAAGCTCAGAGGAGTCATAGGCAGAGCTGGTGAGTCTCCTGTGTGTGCGGTAACGGGCGAGGGGGTGCGGGTGCCGGGGTGTGTGTGTGTGAGTGCACGCTGAACAGGACAGTGTGCCAGTGTGTGTGAGTGTGTACTGAACAGGACAGTGTGCCAGTATGTGCATGTGTGTGTGTGAGTGTGCACTGCACAGGACAGTGTGCTGGTGTGTGTGCATGTGTGTGTGAGTGTGTACTGAACAGGACAGTGTGCCAGTATGTGCATGTGTGTGTGTGTGAGTGTGCACTGCACAGGACAGTGTGCTGGTGTGTGTGTGAGTGTGCACTGAACAGGACAGTGTGCCGGTGTGTGTGTGAGTGTGCCCTGAACAGGACAGTGCTCCTGAGTCTGCAGCTGACACAGGCTCAGGACAGGCAGAGCGGGTTCTGACAAGTGCGGACTCATAGCCCTGGTGGCAGAGATTGCAGTGAGAACGTCACGGAGTATAACGGGCCGAACGGAGTCTCCTAGACAGATGTGCTGCCGTCTTCCCCGCCTGGGGTGTAGCTTTATTTGGGGAGAGAAGGGTCTTTGCAAATTTATTTAAGTTAACATGAGGTACTCCTGGATTAGGACGGTCTCTACACCCATGAGCGGCGTCTACGAGAAAGGACGTTACCTCCAGTGGTCTGGCGGGTCACAGTGGATGCCAAGACTGGAGTGAGGCGTCTGCAAACAGGGGAGCAGGGGGTTCCCTCGAAGGAGTGGGCGGGACCCTGCCACAGGTGTCAGAGAGAATAGGCCCAACTTGGCTTCCGGCCTCCAGAGTTGGGAATGGTACGTTCTGCTTTAAGCTGCCGTGTCCGTGGCTGTGTTTCAGTCATGGGTGCACTGGAAAGCCAAGCACGAAGGTGTTGGTCCTCCTGTGTGCTGCTGACATCCCGTCTCAGTGAGAAGGGACCGTCTGCCCGGGGGGTGGGGGGTGTGCTCTGTCCCCGCTCGCTCTGAGATGAAGTAGCTGCCCCGTCCAGGCAGCGGGCCTTGTGTCCGGAATCTCTGGGTTTCCTGGTGGCCCCACAAGAGGCATGTCATCCCCCAGAGCCTCCCGGACACTCACAGCACTCCACCCTCATCTCCTTGGTTTGGTTCCTCCGCACCCCGCCTGGCGGGAGCTTCATCATAGCATATTCTGTGCAGGGACTAAAGCCCCAAACAGTGGCCTGCGGGAAGTGTCGGTGGCCCTTTGAAATCTGGGTGAGATTGGCCAGCATCATCCCTTTGGGCCTTGATTTGTGGCGAACATCTGGGGCTGGGTGTCTGGCCCAGGTCACAACTGACCTTTTCAATATTTGTCCCTTTCATTCATTCTGAAACTGGTTTTCTGTGACGTTCTATTATCTTAGATTTACACCTTATGCTTCCCCGTCTTCTCCTGAAACCTTGAGCTGCTGGAGGACAGGAGATGTGTGTGTGTGTGCACGCGCAGGTGTGTGTGTGCAGGTGTGTGCGCGCAGGTGTGTGTGCAGGTGTGTGTGTGTTCTATGAGTGTGTTTCTGTGTCTGTATTTTCCGGCGACATCTGAGGTTGAGCCGGACAATCCCTGTGTACATATTCCGTGCTTTACATCTTGTCTTTGCATCTGTGATGTTTCCCTCCATCTCGGGGAGAAAGAAACTTTGTATCTGGAGTGAGTGTTGCAGGGCTGAGTGTAACACGGGCCTTTGGATCCGTTGCCACAACCTTAATTTCTAAGGTTAAATGTCTACAGATCCTATCAGAATCCAGTTAAGACGCTGATTCTGACTCGGAGGTTCTGGGCCAGGGCCTGAGGGTCCATACCGCCCGCTGCTGCTGGGTGGGGAGCCCCCTTTAGGCCACAGGGATCTGGAAGGTGCCACCCGCAGTTGTGAACCTCCTGGCATCATTCCAAGTCCCTGTGTCAATTCCCACGAGACTGTAACCACCCCCGACTCCTTCCGATTCTCTGGCCTTCAGTTTCTCTCTCCCCATTGGTCTGAATGAAGGTACCACACCCTCTTTGGAGGGCTGTCTGATCGCTCAGAACCAACAGCGTGGCTGGTGTTACATAAAGATGAGAACAAGCCGTCAAGACTTGGCATCGTCATTTCCACAGGTCAAGAAGAGGCCAAAGACGGAATGAAGGATGTGTCGGCGTCCCCAGGGCTCGGCACACACTGCAGCAGGGACCTGCAGGGAGACGTGTGGGCACTCCGAGCTCATGTGTGGCTGCATCTGGCTTCAAGTGTGGGCACGGGCACAGACTGATCCCACGGGGTCGTAAGTAGACGGGCCTGCCATTCCTCCTGAGCCCCATGGGTCCTCTAACGGCACCATCCTGCCATTCTCTGGTCTGTTCATGGTTTAAGGATGTGGCCGGCCACGCTGCTATGCCTCCAGGTCCAAGCAGGAGGAGGCTGTGCGTCTGCTCTGTCCCTCGCTGTCACTCGTCAGAAGTTTGAGAGCTTGTGGTATTTTCATAGCTTGGGTTTCATTCTGCCTATTGAATTTAAGAGCCTTTCAGAGCATGCTGGGAGGGGCAATGATCATGAATCTGGACTCAACAAGTAGCCTTAGAACATGGCTGGCAAAACATCCCGGGTTCCTTGGAAATTTCCAGTTACAGGAAGTGGTTGATTGGCCATGTGGCCATGATGTCACAGAGTTTTTAAAACTTTGGACTGATGTATTGCTATATGCAAGACAAAAGGGGGGGGGGGGCACGTCCCAAGTGTCTGGACTACAAAACCTCACCACCTGAGCACACCGTGTAACCGGCACCGACGTATTAAGGGGCAGAGTGGGACCCACCCTCCAGGCCCTTCTCCAGAGTCTCCCCTCCTGGAGGGTCTGCGCCACCTGCGTGTGGCCTGATTTTGAACTTCAGGTCACTGGAGGCCTGTGGCCTCGACTCTCCTGCATCTGGCTTCTCTGGTCCCTCGGGATCACCGAGATGACGGCTTCTGTGTGTTCTGGGTCCCCTCCTCCTGTGGAGCCTGCCTTCCTGCAGAGGCGCCACGCCCTTCTGCCCCGTCTCCATGGGCAGTGCCATGGCAGGTGATGGCACGTGGGGCCCACGGCCCAGCCTTGTGCCACGCCTCCGCAGTGGCCCTTGGGAACACATTCCCTGCATCAACAGAGTGGCCGGGACTCGGGAAGCAGAGTGCACGTCGCAGCGGCGACCGTGGGCTGTGTCAGCGTTGAGCTTCAGTGCCGGGGAGGACGCAGCTTCTGCCTCTGTTGCCTGCTGCCTCGTCAGCCTCTTGCTTTTAAGTGTACGTGGCGTATTTTCCCACACATCTGGACCACACTAGGGGCGTGTGGTTTCCAAGGGCTCTGCAGAGGCTGCCTTTAATATTAAACACTGTATGCATACACACACTTAACCAAAGCTGTCACGAAACCACCCTGAGTCGCAAGGTTCGGGAGTGGGACTGGTTTGGCGGAGACTGAATTAGTGGGATCCACTGTCCTCCGTGGGGAGGGGAAGGCGGAGAGTGGTGGCCTCTGAGACACCCTCCTTCCTGCCCCATTATGTGGGAAAGCTGCGCAATTAATCTTTGTCCACCTGCAAATCCTGGCAAAAGTCAGACACGCCGGCAGCGTCTTGAGAATTTTCTGCCACTTTTGTTCATTGGAATAATCGCTTGAGCCGGGGGCTGGGTGGCGGTGGGGAGAGCCAGGGCTCACTGTTTGGCACGAGCCAGATAAAACGGGCAGCACATCCTGTTACCTGGGGCCTGGCTTGCATTGCATAATGGGAACCCGTTCGGGCAGCTCCCCAAGGTCTTGCCTTAAAAGTGCATTTGCTGATGGCTGGTGGAGGAGCGACTGGTGCTCTGGCTTCTGGAGGTCAGGCTTTGCTGCCAGAAACCCGTCCCTGTGCCCGAAATAGCCCCCGCACACATCTGAATCCTCTCAGAACTGATCAGAGGCTGGGCCAGGCGAGCAGGCTGGCGGCCCGCAGCTGGCAGGAGAGTTGATCCCTGCTGGATCTGGGTTCTGACAGCTGGGCAAGTGCCCGGACTGCTCCCATCGGACAGCTCTTGGCTGGAGCAGGATTGGCTGCAAACTGGAGGGCCTGGTGATAAATTTGGGGTCCCTAGTTATATAATGATGAGGAGTTTCAAGATGGCAGAGCCTTGAACCGAGCTCAGTGCACAGTCTTGAGCCCGGCCATGTGAGGGCCGGCCAGGGCCCAGGAGACCCTTGGCTCTCCTTGGATCTTCTGGCTGGGGACGGGGTGCCAGGGAGCTCAGGCATGGGCATCTGCCAACGCTTCTCTTGAACTGCGAGAAATGATTGTGGGGCTCCCAGCACTAGTCACACAGGGCAGGGCTGTCCTCTCCTCTCTCCAGCAGCCCTGGGGGTGGGCCCCACCTTGCTCTCCTCTGGACCTTTGTTGGAGGGGCTTTAGGGAGGGGTGGGCAGGCTGTCATGAACAAGGCAACACTTTGGAGCAAAGTAAAACAAAGAAATGTAACAGCCAGGAAAGGAAGGGCAACGATTTGTAGACCTTACAAAACATTCAGAAACACTACGAGCTGGAAGGGAACCCATGACCTTACTGACACTATCTGGCAGCTTCAGTAGCAGAAAGATTAATTTGTGGATTGCTCTGTTCACGCATCCCACAAATATTTCCCCAACGTGTGCCAAGTGCCAGGCCCTGAGTACGGCAGGGAACAAGGCAGCATCTGAGAAGCCCACAATGCTTCTCTGGCCACCCACCAGGGATGGGACAGAGCCTCCCTACACAGACACTTAGAGGTAGCCCATTATAAAACAAACCCCAGAAAACAGGAGGGATGTGTGTTTGTCTGGATTCTGAGTAGGGGTAGGAAGTGTTTGCTGAACAGAAAAGCCTGGAGTGAAATCAGAAAGGAAAAGACATTTGGATTGGGAAAAGTAAAGATTAAAAAACCTTTTGATTAAAGAAATGTTTTTCCACTGAAAGGTAAACAGATTGGGAAAAAGAACTGTGATAAACACAACGGAGAATTTCTCAACTTTAAATACAAGGAGATGATGTCGGTGGGTGAGAAGAGGGGCCAGAGCGAGAAAGAAAACTTAACAAACAGCAGATATTAACTAATGGGGAAAACATGCAGTTTTATGGGTAACCAGGGGAATGACCTGAAAATGGTAATTTTCCACTTTTGTCGAACCAGTGAAACAAACTGTTTTCTTCCCCTTGTAAGCGACCTTACCGACCACTGGCCCAGCACCTGGCGAGCTGGCATTTTTACGTGGTCTGGAGACGTGCTATAAGGAGACACAGAGGAAGTTGACGAAATCCGTCAAGCACCAGAGCAACTATTTTGTGCTTTCACTCAGGAATTCCAGGTCCAGCCCTCCGTGAACGGAGAAACGGGAACGTGGACGGGGTCTTACTGGTTGCGCAGTGGGGAGGGCGTGGGCCCGGCCTCTCTGGTGCCCCAGCCCTGCTGGGCCTGCACCTGCTGGTCTTTCCCACCCGCCGTGCTCCCGTCCCCACTTCACCCACACTGAGTGCAGGACTGAAGTGGGGCCCGTGCACGACGGACATGACTCACCAGGTGCGGAGGAAAAGCCATCTCACAGGCTGGCCCTGCTCGGGGTGACTTTCATGTACTGACTTACCGAGGCCCAGCTGTGTTTAAAGTCTTTATTTCATCCTTCTTAACCCCGTACTGCCGGCGCCTGGCTCAGCCCGAGTGTCAGATAAGGGACCTGCTAAGCGATCATCATGCCTGATGCTTGGCGGCAACTCGCCTGCTGCCCACAGTGCCGGGAGCCTTGGGGCTGGGCTGGGGAGTGGGTTTAAGGGGGAGCCCCAGGTGGCTGCCAGGAGCCCTGCCCGGGCAGCTGCGTGATCGCCTTCATCCAAGGCATCCTTCCCTCTGATGTGTTCGCTTGCCCTGGATTGCCCTTGGCACAGTGTTTCCAGCGTAGACAGACCCTGTTGGGAAGCTCCCAGTCACTCCTCATGGTGCATAAACCTGTGTGATCATGTTTTTAGGGCCAGACAGAGGGAGCTGTTAATTTCATGTGCAATTTAAGGGAGAGCTGTTTGCGGCCAAGTGAGACAGCCAGGACGATCTACCGCCTGGCCTGTGGGCTATCCGGGAAGTGGTTTTGTCTGTTTTCTTTTTTTAAACCGATGAGCCTTTTTCTTCCAGACATAGGAAGTGATGAGTGGCAGCTGACTACCTGTGTGTGGGAGAAGGGCCTTTGCGCTGGGAGCCCCAAAGAACTCCCTTGCAAACATATCAGGCTCTGATTTTCTTTGGCTGACAAGAAAGACCACAGAGGGAGGGAACCAAGAGGTGTCGATGCCTAGGGCATGGTGGCCGTGGATGTACCCCTTGTGCTCCGAGGAATTTGATCTGCTCCTTAGGAACTGGGGGTTCATTCATTCCTTGCCCATTTGCCAATCTTTGGTCCCAGAGCTTTGACGCGTGTCTGAGGGTGGCCTCTCACAGCCCACATGCCCTGTGGAGGGTCCGCATAGCTCAGGTGCCCATGTGGGACGCTGCCTGGTCCAGCAGCACCTGTCTTTCTGGGACATGGACATGGCATGGGGGCGGGCCTGTGATCGGACCAGGCCGTGAGGGGGTTCAGCTTCCAGATGCCTGGGCCCGAAGCTCCTCCTGTCTGGCCCCTGGAAGTGATGCTTTAGGGAGCACAGAGCTCAGAGCTGAGAGAGAAAGCAGGTCCCAGCGACAGGGGTCACAGCAGGTAGAAGCTGGCCCAGGTCTGGGTTCTCAGAAGCACACCGAGTCAGCGGAAGCAGGCCGGGTTCCGGTTTCCAATCTCGTACTGCAGAAACAGGTGCAGGGCATGAGCAGTGAAGGAGTCCAGCACCTGCCCGGGGCCAGGCAGGGGGAGGCGGGTGAAGGAGGCCCGGGCTGGACCCGTTATCTAGGACGTCGTGGTCAGTCCCCAGGGAAGGCTGAGCGTTTCCGTGGAAAGATGCTCCTTCAGAGGTCTCGGTGGCGAGGGGTTCTTGCGGGTGGAGGACAAGCGTGCTGCTCCCCTCCCTCCCGGTACCAGCCGGTCTATGAGGGCGGGGACGGGTGCGTGGCAGGGAAGCCATGAGAAGAGAAGTGGAAGCTCAGCTTCCAAGCGGAAGGGTGTTTCCAGGTAAGGTTTCTGATGCATCTGCATTTTTTCAAAATCTGTTCCATCAGGAGAGGTTACAAAAAGAAAAATCTGGTTTTCTGGAACATCAGGGGTGGAAAAGACCCTGCTCCTCGCAGATGGGGACCGCCGGTCGTGAAGTCGATAATCCGAAGGCTAAGCGGAGTTTGAGAAAGTCCTAAACCAGACTCAGGAGAAAACAAATGTGTTGTCCCAGCGGCACAGAGGAAAGCTTCGGCTGGAAGGGAGAACGAGCCGTCCGCGGCCTTACCAGGTCTCGCGGCCTCTCACCCGCGCCCGTGCACCGTATGCGGCGTCTTCTGAGCCAGCATCGCATCATCTGTTAAAGGAAAAGTGGACATTTCTCAGTGCAATTAACTGAGTAGGAGGCCACGGTGTTGCTGACTGCCGGGAGTGGGGTGGGATCCGACAGGCGGGCTAATTGATGCTGGGTGCACGTTGACCCGACAAGGGCATGAAATAAGCTGGCACCACATGCCCTCGCTTGGCTCCATGGGGCGGGGTTCTGTGAGCTCCTGCTGGACGTGGGTCCCAGCAGCCCCCCGGGGTCTAGATGCGGGTCCTCAGCGTCCCCCTTGGGTGAGCACGGCATCTCACCTGCACGTTCCCAGCCTCCTGCAGAGAACAGCTGGACGTCTCTGGAGGCTCCGTTATTTCCAGAACTGGGTGCCCAGGCAGCAGGGTCCCTGAGCACCTGGGCTGTACATTCTGTCAGACCGTGCCTCACCTGGTGTGTGGGTGAGTGAGGCCGGACCTCCCACCCCGTGGGAAGGGGGCTGCAGCCGCTGTGCCTTCTGCTGGCCGACCCACGCGGCCAGAGGCCCCGTCTTGGCTCAAGACTGGGTTTCTCAGCCTACGAGCACTGGACAATTCTGGTTTAGGGTGTCTCTGCAGGATGCCCAGCATCGTCCTCGGTCTCTGCTCACTCCGTGCCGGTGGCAGCCCCTTCCCCAGTTGTGACAACCAAACACGCCTCCAGACATGGCCCAGGGTCACCTGGGGGCAGGTATTTCTTT